>NC_056711.1:14279525-14644525 GCF_018831695.1 Puntigrus tetrazona | reverse complement strand
GTTTTTACTTAGCAGAAGAATACAAAAATGCACTTTGACTTAGTCTTGCGCTGCAAGATCAGTTGGTCTGTCTGACAAGGCTGGTCTAGAGTTCATGCCGGTGATGTACGACTTCCATCACTTCAGCTCTGTATTCTCATTTGTATTCCCCTCTGCTTTTTTTGACACTCTCAGCCCCCCCAATGCCCCTTCCCAATTTATGCTTTCTACGCAAACTCCACTGAAGGTAATGATGCAGTACGGGTACATTTCATTGGTGTGCTAATGATCTCTCTGTTTTTTGGTTCCTTGTGTGCAGTGATGCGGAGAACTGGTTCTGCGCGTGTCCTTCGCTCTACTCCGGTAAGCTGTGCCAGTTCACCGCCTGCGAGCGCAACCCGTGCGCGCGCGGCGCCACCTGCGTTCCCCAGACGCGTCTCGAAGCGGCGTGTCTTTGCCCCTACGGAAGGCGGGGTCTCCTCTGCGACGAGGGTAGGTCCCGTCAAGGTTCGTGCGGTTTACACCAGCACGCGACGAGACACAACGAAGCCCGGCATGGCCAGAGGGCGTTTCGTTTGATATTTGTTGCATTCCGACGTTTGTTTTCCTCCATCTCCTGCGAGCACCTCCGTCTTTGAGGTTAGACCCATAGGTGGTAGATTGAAACATATTCCCAGCGGTTTTGTTTAACTGATGCAAGCCGTTGAAACACCGCTCCAATTAGAGAAGCTAAGTGCTCCGCGCTCGCTACAAGCTCACTAAACTGTTACTGAACTCCCAACGTTTTGAGGATAACTGCCAGTCTGCGTTGTGCCGCCATTTCGTTCCTCTGACCTTCCGAAGCGTCTACAGGTAATAGAGTACGCATCCAAATATAATGAGCACACCAAGTGCTTTAAATTAGGCGACTCTGAAACTTAATTTATCAAAGCGTAGTCACAGAATGTACTCTCTGCAATTGGGTTTGTTTTATTGTCTCAAATAACAAAGCCGTGAAGACACACTACAGCGGCGTGTAACTAATGTACTCCTCTTCCCGGCTCTACCTCGCAGTGTTAAGTCAGCTAAAGTCAGATATCTGCTTACACAGATAGCTCTTCATCTTCTCGACGGCGCTTAGAGGGAAAAGAACTGCTGCTATTTTGCTGTAATCTAATTGGGTGGCGTGGTTTGAAGACCGCTTGGCACAGCACGCCAGGCAGGGCTAGCAGACGTCGCTCTGTCAGACAGCAAAGAGCCCGATGCCAAATAGAGTGTTCTAATCTCCCAGTGTCACACCGAGTGGGACTGACATTTGAATTTAAAGGCCGATAACAGCAGATAACATCAATCAGTATTGATTAGTAGCCAAGGCCTCGCTGCCTCTGGGCAGTCACTCAACTTTAGACATGCTGGACTTCTTCAAATGAGTCTGGGCTAATGGAATTATAAGAAGGGTGTTTTCAGTCTGTTTTATGTATTGATTTAGTGTTGCATTTAGATCCATTTTTTAGTAATGTAGTTTTATAGATTACTCAGAAAATAAGATTCAAAGAGCATGATCTTACTTTTTTTAAGCAACATGGCAAATTTGATTTATGTGGTAGCATCCATAGTAACAGCTTAAATTAACTTTCAAGAAAAAAAGTATGTTGGAAAAATGGGTGTCATGCACCAGTTATTTTTATATTTTAATTTCTCATTTTATTTTTAGGCTCGTTGTTTTATTAACGATGTTCATGTTCTTATGTAAATATTTAGCTTTGGTTTTTGTTTTCATTTCAGTACAAGTACTAAAATTGCACAAACTTAAATGCTTAAACAAAAAAACAGTTGGCCATGGCACCATTTTACATTAAAGTGCCCCTATTATGGATTTTTGAAAATGAGCGTTCATGCAGTGTGTACAGCTCTAAGTGAATGAAAACATCCTTCAAAGCTTTAAATCTAAAAGTCCACCATGTGGAAAGTTACTGTCTCTCAAGAGAGAGAGAGAGTCGACTCTGAATCATTGAAACAAATACTAAGCCGTTTCACTTTGACGGCAAAATGAAACATTAGTATGTTGCCCGCCCACTTCTTGGCCTTTTCTGGTTTGTCAGAATGGAAATGCTAATTCATTCCTTGCCACTAGGTACCAAAAACAACTGCTTTAACTGAAATCGACCAAATGAAGGCGTTTTTTGACCTTGAATGCATGTCAACATATTGTTTGAGACCCCTAAACCAAAATATATACCTTTCATAACCTATAATATGAGCACTTTCATTTAAATATTTTCATCTAATGAAATTGCAATATAATTTTTTGTTGTTGTTTCATTGTAAGCTAAAAGTTTTTAATGTGTTTAATTGTTCAGCTTTATTTCAATTGCCAATATTACATTTTTTATATTTAAATTTAAAATAACAGCACTGCATGAACAACTGTTTTGTCTTATTTCGACCTTAAAATCTATTCTTTGCATAAATGCAGCTTTATTATCAGCGGGTTTTTAGACGTCCGTCCAGAATCCACAGGCAGACAGATAGATTGATCTTCCGATTGATCGTGGGAGCGTGCGTTGCTGAAAGCAGCCTGCGGAATCAGTGGAGTTTAGAGGACAGACTGTGTTCTCTGACGCACCGTTAACATCACACTCACCTAAAATAGATCCATAACATAATAGCACATCTGTCCTAAGCCCCCCTTACTGCCTTAACACACACATCATGTGACTTCCTGTATTTTCAGCTCACCGGCACCAGGCTCTACAGCAAAAGATTAAAGAATCATCTTGTGGGAAGTGCATAGGATCAAACGCATTTTGTGAGGAGTTGCTCACGTGTGCATATCTTTATTTTTGTGTCATGTTTGCGTGCATATGTGTGTGTGTCGGTGGTAAGAGAAGGAAATCGAAGAAAAAAAAAAGCTAAATATCTCCGGGTCCAGCCAACGCAGCTGACGGAAAGCTATTGAATTTCACTACAGCAAAATTTTACACACAAATGGCTTTTGACTAGAACAAATGGAAATAAATGGGTGATATGTCACCTGTAAAAAATGGCAGTGAGCTGTAGGTTTTGTTTTCTTGTTCCTTTATTCACCTCCAGCAACAACAGCAGAGAGAGGCAGCCTGCGTTCTGCAGTGCCTTTGCATGAAACATTATATGGTTATTTGAGGTCATATCTTTATCTTGTCATATGGGACACTGACGGGAAAAAAAAATGTACCGGATGAATTTGAAAAAATAATAAAGTGTGGTAATATTCTCGTATCATTAGTGATAAATAAACAGGGGAAGCAAGAGTTTTTCGTGCCTAATTATTGCTACTCTGATTACTTCTGAAGGCTAGTATCCGAAATCCCATTTGACTTTGGAAATGAGCTCAAATCACATCCTTACACTGGACTGCAGTTTATCTTAGGATGGTAATTGGCGTTCTCAAAAAGTACCCTGTATGTCCGTTTAATAAATTGCTGGTTTATTAATGAATTTTACTTGGAGCAAGAAACGTAACTCAGCATATGCGGCGCATCACAGAGCCATTACATGACACTGCGAGTTAAGAAATACAGCCGGCCCCATCAAGCCGTCCCTGCTAAAAAAACGCATTCTAGTCCTTCATTAGGCGTTGTGCAAATAAACCGTGACAAGGTAATATATGTGCAATTTCAAAAAGCATCAATAATTCAAGGGGAGAGCAGAGGGAAGAACTTCAATGCCGTTCCCAGAGAAATCCTCCGGAGAGGCTTTGCAGTCTGCACAGTTCATAAAGACAAAATGAGGGGTGGAGAAAACTCTTTATGTAGCACATTTTTTCCACTGGAGAAAAAGTGTAAAGGCTTAATGTACCCAGGCCGAAATGTTTCTGAGCGATGCTTGATGGGCCAGGTGATTAAATGGCGAGATTGTCCAGCTCTGAAACGCATTGTCCAAAGTAACAGCCATTTCACAAATTCTGACCGATTTCTGCAGATAACTCTGTTACCACTAACGTCCGTTCCCAGAGTAAAATGGCACAAAATTACAATAATATTCGTTAGCAGCAGCACTTCCCCCCCCCCCACAGGAAATAATAACGCTTAGAATTTGAGAAGCGCTATAAATAGTGCAATATCGCCATCTTGTGTCTCCTTCTCAGACAGCTGCTGGTAACTTCACATCAGTAAAAGTGTTATTTTGCATTATTTTATAACAGTACATTTCTTAAGTATAATTATAGTAAATGGAACTGGAATTCGACATGCAACCATTTAGCTCTCATAGCCCTGACATGCTGTTATTATTATTACTATTATATGCATGTTTAAATGCATTTTTCGTAAATGTATATTGAAAATTATTTTTTATTTCATTTTTTGTTCATTTATGTGCTATTTCTTTGCAGCTGTCAGCATCACGCGGCCCAAGTTTAGTGGACTTGATGAATTTGGATCCTCATCCTATGTGGCTTATCCTTCTATTCCCAGTATGGATCATTTTTATGAATTCCACCTGAAGCTCACCTTTGTCAATAATGCCTCTGCTTTGAGAAACAACCTCATTCTCTTTTCTGGGCAAAAGGGACAAGGTGAGTGAAAGTGGGAATATTGTCTTATTTCTTTATATTTGTTACTCCATCTTTCTTCATTCGCTTTCATTTCAGTGCATCCCTCCGTGCTTATCATGCAACGCTGGCGTGTGAAAAAAAGAGCTGGATTCATAGCGGTTTGACCGTAAACGTTTTCCCAGCGTTAGATGAGGTCATGTTGGAAGAAGTGAGGTTCAGAAATAGTATCACTCAACTAGGAGATATTAATGGTGCAGCTGCTGTAAAATGTGCTGTAAGTGTAAGTCCAGGACCCAACAGCAGAGACCATTTATCTGTGCACACAACGGGGCGATGATTTTTATTATCTGCCATAAGGGAAAGATCTGTTATATATGAGGTCTCTAAAAAATGTCAGATAATAGAGAAGAACTCAGCCACAGTGTTTAAAATAGGCTGCGATAATAAGGATTTAAATATTGGATTGTTATATAATAAATACAAGAAATTCAGGCTTTTGTTTACCAATAAAATATGTAAACGTCTTTAAATTATACATAAGTATTAAGAATTATTATTTAAAAATAAATAGTGTGATGATGTATAATAATTATTCATTTAAGAATTTTAATGGTTTGATTATATTAGTGCTATCAACTGATAAATTGCAATTAAAAGCATCCAAAAGAAAAGTTTTAGTTTATAAAATAAAATTGTGTACTGTGTGTATTTATTATGCATATATAAATACACATGCATATATATTTAAGAAAAATGTTACATTATTATATATTTAAGAGATTTATATAAGTTATTAGATTAATATAAATATATACATGCAAGTACATGAAAATATTTTCAAAATATATACTGCAACCTATGTGTGTGTCTTTGTATACAAATAATATATAAACAAACTTTTTTTATGCAATTAATCACAACTGATTATTTAAAAAAGTGTTGCTTAACACCTAAAAAAAAATTGGTTTACATTTTTAAATTATCAGTTGAGATATTATTAAGAGTTTGTTATTTTCAGAGAATACTGCATATATAATTTTAAGCAAAAATCTTATTAAAACAAACTTTTGGAAATGTCTTATGAATATATTTGTGAAATTGTGCTTCCACAACAAATATATACCGTTTTAAGCATGTTGTTACTTGGAAACGACACAAAAAGAAATTATTGTATGCACAGCGACAGGCCTTTTTGATAAATGTAGAAATGTTTATTTATAAGAAAAACCAACAAATCAACTTCCTGCCGAAAATGGCCTTAAGAAGGGCTGTCATTTTGAGAGACGCGGCATCTCGGTCAAGTTTCCTCACGCCTTGATTTCCTCCGCCACCATCGGCAATTTATTTTAAGGTCAGTTTCAGCGGCTGCTAACTGACACGTCACTGCTACGAACATGTTTAATCAAAAGACAGGCAGCCGAATAAAAGCGTAAGGGGGTATGAATCTTCTTCAGTTCAGCGAGTGTCTCTCGGGATTATAGTTTAGGATGATTCATCGAGGGAAAGAGAGAAGAGGACAGCGCTGTGAATAATGAAGCAATTGTCAGGGGAGCCGTGCAGCACAGTGGAGGACAAAATCAAAAAGAAGGAATCAGAGAGGATGAGAAGGCAACTATTCACCTGATAATTGGCCAGATAAATTGGAGCGTTAGATCCATCAGCTCAAAAGAAAAATAAATTACATTTTATAGATGGCCGAATTGACCTGGACCACCGGTGAAAATGTTTCAATTTGACATACTTTTCTAATTTATGACTTTTTTTTTTTTTTTTTTTTATGCATAGCAATTGAGTGATTAGTGACCACATTAGAATTAGCGATTCATTTTACCTCATGAATTTTTCAAAACGCTTAATCGGTTTATTTCAAGGTTTAAAAAAAAAAAAAAGGACTTTTGGTCCCCACTGCATTTGTTAATTTGAATCTGCGTGTTACTGTTTTCATGAAGGCATCAGTGGAGATGACTTCTTCGCGTTGGGGGTGCGCAACGGCAGAATTGTTCATAAGTATAATCTCGGCTCAGGTTTGGCTACAATTATCAGCGAGCGCCTGAACCCGAGGATCGGCATTCACACAGTGCACTTTGGAAGATATCTGAAAAACGGATGGCTGAAGGTGTGTTTTATGTTTGCGCTTTTAAATAAAAGTCATATGTGGGCTTGGTTTCACTGAAAGCAAAGGTCGGTCATTTTATTTTTATATACGCTACCATTCAGTAGTTGAGTCAGTTTTTTGTGCAAGTTTGTTTTTAATGCAGAGATTAATAAATTGATCAAAAATGATTCTAAAGAATTATATAGTATTGCAAAATATTAAATACTGGAGATTTGTAGTCATCAAATAATCCTGAAAAATATTTTATTATATTATATAATTTGATAATTATAAATGTCACAATACATATAAAAATAAATGTTTTTTATGAAAAAATATTGAAAGGAATTAAATCCTTCTTACCCATAAAAAATGCTAAATTATAGTATATTATAGAGAGAGGTTTTAAAAGAATACTGTATATAATTTATATATTTTTTTCCTATTAACTTACTGGAAAAAAAATCTATTGTATCTTAAATATACTACATTTTATGCATTCGTTCTTGGAAAACATTTTTTTACCTCGTCGAAAACAGCTCTGTTCACAGTTTCAGTGCATGTGTCTTGAAATGATAATGAATGAGGATTTTTTTTAAGACATTTTAAAATAATAATTGCTATTTGTTCTGAAATGCAAGACAAAGCCAGTAAACGTACGAAGAAAAGAAAAATGACGGGGATTGGAAATTCAAAGCATTTTCTCGTTATGTTTGACAGATTTTGACTCTAAGCTCTTGTTTTTGACTACTCATGTCACATTGGGTTTTTTTCTGAGCAGGTTGATGGGCAGAAGAGGAGGATGGGTACATCCCCTGGTCCACTGGTGGGCTTGAACACCTTTAGTCAACTTTATGTGGGTGGATATGAAGAATACACACCTGAGCTATTGCCTGCGGGCTCTCGATTCCAGAACAGCTTTCAAGGTAGTGTGTTTTTTCCTGTTTTTCATTATGGTCTTGTTTGATGTCTTGTTTCAGATTGTCAGTTCATGATGAAATCAGTCTTTCTTACTTGAATCATGTGTGTAGTGATGTGCAGACAGCGTGAAGTTGCGTGAATTGATCTCCTGCTTATTTTTTGAACATCCGTAGCCCTGATGGGACCCTTAACCTTGCGCGTAATACGTGTGCAATCACATTTCGCAAAACTTTGTTAAAACATGCATTTTAATGAACACGCATTGTAAAACGTGGCAACTGTTGATCCTTCAAAGGTTTAGATACTCACACTTTCTGGATTACAGCGGAGAAATAACACGAATGGAAGATTACGAGTTTAAACATTTAAACTTTAGCTTTGTAAAGAAACACTTAGTCACTAATCTACTAAATCGATTAAAGGAATAGTACACCAAAAAAATTACAATTGCTTGAAATGTACTCACCCTCAGGCCATCCAAGATTCAGATGGGTTTTTCTTCATCAGAAGAAATTAGCATTAAATCTCTTGCTCACCAATGGATCCTCAATGGTGCCATCAGAATGAGAATGAGTTCAAACAGCCGATAAAAACATCACAATAATTCATACAACTCCAGTCAATGCAAATTTCCATTTTTGGGTGAGCTATTCCTTTAAGTATTCACCTTTAAAGAAATATGATAGATTTCGGGTTTTGTCTTCAAACTCTTGACTGATAGTGTGTATTTTTAATCTTTAATCTCTGTCATCTTATTACGCAGCCTTTCATAACAGCTGTGAATCACGGTGAGGAGAGTAGGATGGAGTTTACCTTCTGTCTTGGGCTCTGGATGCTTTACAGTCAATGGCCCTCATTCATGAAACACGAGCAGAACAAATTTCTGTCTAAATCCTTCATAAATCCGTTCTCGCATACATTGTTGCATTTCCTGCAGAGCCGTTCTGTTCCAGAGCTCCGGAGTATCTGTCTGTGATTTAAAATTGGTTTTAATTGCCCATCGACTGTAGCCTCATTGAAATTCCGTCGAATTATCTTAAACACAACATCGTGAAAACTGATTCCTCCCAACTGCCACGTCTTGTTATTTAGTCGCTTTTGTTATGCTCTGGATTCAATGCAGTTATTCTCTATTACCGCATAACATCATTTCAACTCATCCCTCGATTTACAGTAATTCACTTACAACAGAAGTCTACTGGGCAAATAAAACGGATATCCTGGGGCATCATCAGCCTCAAATTGCATTGCTGAAACTGCTTGATTATGATTTTAAATGGTTATTGACTGACTGTTTAACTATCTACTGAATTTAATACCCACCTGTGAATATATGAACTGATCTATATTCATAACAGTTTTTCTTGTTGTTGTTGTTTTTTTGTTTTCTAAGGAAGTCTTTTAAGTTTATTTGATCAAATATCTGCATTTATTTAAACAAAAATACAGTATTGTTAAATACTGTTAAATTGTTAAAAATCATTACAATTATTGTTTTCTATTTTAACATATTTATTCTCTAAAATTGCAATTTATTCCTTAATTTATTTGATAAGAACCAAAAGCAGTAAAAGGTGTAACATGATTTAAAAAAAAAACATATTCTGTTTTATTATAAAATAAAAAATATATATTTATTCCTGTGACTGATAGGTTGAATTTTTAATCAGTCTTCAATGTCGCATGTTCCTTCAGAAATCATTTTGATATGCTGATTTGGTGCTCAGGAAACATATTATTATTAATAATAAAGTTTAATAAAGCATTAAAGTTATTAATATTTTTGTGGAAACTTTTTTTATTTTTCAGAATTCTTTCAAAAAAAAAAACAGAACAGCATTTATTTGAAAGGCATTTTGGTAACTATAGAAAATACTTTTTTCACTTTTTGATAAATTTATTACAGTCTTGCTTTAGAAACCAAGCTTTTAATACTGCAGGCTCACACGCTGACTTTAGATACTGTATATTTTTTCCTCCTTTCTTCACACAATTCCTCTCACAATACTATCACATGACTCACATCGGAAAGACTATTTTCAAAGTGGTTTTAGTGTTTGGGGTTTTTTTTCTCGTTTTTCTCTTAAGAGGTCACCATGAACACAAGAGTGAGTAAATAATGTCTTTGACTTTAAAGGCTGCATTTTTGATCTGCTGTTTCGGACGAGACGAGATGGGAAGTTTCATCCTCCGGGAGGGCCAGCGTCAGGACGTAATGTGGGGCAGTGTGGTGTTAATCCGTGCAGCCTGGTCGTCTGCCAGAACGGAGGCACCTGTGTGGACTCTGGATCCTCTGTGCAGTAAGGCTTCCGAACAAGCACCTGTTTGTGCACAAGAGTGACTGACAAACATTATTAATCATTTGTATTTGCCCTTCCCCTCCAGCTGTCAATGTACGTTTGGATGGAAAGGTGCTCTTTGCTCAGAGAAAGTGTCGTTCTGTGATGCTGAGCACATCCCACCGCCTTTGTGCGCTCGCGGCGCCACCTGTGTGCCCCTTCCTGATGGATACACATGTCAGTGCCCCCTAGGCTCTGCTGGACTCTTCTGCCAGCAAGGTTAGACCACAATCAATCCCACCTCCAGGGAACCGCTGGGGGTCTTCTGAGGGATTCGGACAAACAGAGTGTAGAAAATAAAGATAATATAAATGATAGGTTAAAATTTCCACATTTCAAAATACTGCTGTCTCTTATTCTCAACAAAGATGCAGTAATATGATCAAAAGCGTAGTAAAACAGTAATATTGTAAAATAGAATGGCACATTAAAACCTTTTTTTACTTAGTTGTTTTAAGATGCCATTTATTCCTATAATGACAAAACTGAAAAATGTTAATAATGCTTTTGTAGGATTCTTCGGTGAATAGAAAACATTTGTCTTTACTGTCACTTTTGATCAATTGAATGTGTCCTTACTGAATAAATATATTACTTTCCTTAAAAATAAAATCTCATTGACGACTAGATTTTTGAACGATATTGTGTATATATGTAATTAAAACATGCAAATCAAATGATTTGCAATGAATTACATCAAAAATAGGCAAAATAAGGTTTTTGTATACATAACATATGTTTGTGTACTCTATATATTTATTATGTATATATAAATACACATACATACAGTATATAGTTAGAAAATATTTACATTTATACATTTATGTATTCATATTCTTGTTTTATATATATATATATATATATATATATATATATATATATATATATATATATATATATATATATATATACACTGTGTATACAAAAACTTTTATTTTGGATACAATTCATTGCAAATAATCATTTGATTAATTTATACCTATATTTCTCAAAAAAAAAAATACTTCACTGCTCCATGTTCAGTTTTGCACTTCGTGAAAGTTTTTTAAAGAGAAACTCTTGAAATTCTATCAATTACTCACAATCACGTTGACCTCCTTTCATCTTCCAAACACAAATTAAGATATATTACTTTACGAAGTAAAAGTAATGAAGTATATTACTTTATGAAGAGCAATCTGGCCCTCCATAGACAGCAACACAACTGAAATGTTCCCAGGTCGTGTGACATCAGTGGCTCATTTCAGTTGTGTTGCTGTTTATCAAGGGTCAGATGGATCTCCGATTTCATCATGAATGGGAGATTAATGGGAGAATGGTTTTGGTTGAACTAACCCTTTAAATAAACTTAATAATATTAAGTCAATGCTTTCAGGGTTCTCCATTTCTTTTCCAGCTCTATCTATCACTGATCCTTTCTTCAGTGGGAACCAATCGTCTTGGATGTCATTTCCTCCCATCAACGTAAGGCACAGAACTCATCTGCAACTGCAGTTTCAAACTCTTTCACCGGAGGGCATCCTATTCTACGCCGCACGCTACTTGAGCAGTCGAACTGGTAAGACAGCATCCTAACTTTTGTTACATTATGCAAAATTACACCATTTAAGTGTATGCTCAATGCATATTCCTACATACTCATGCATATTTATTTAATATATAAGTAACAAAATGTGAACAGATGTGTTGTTAATTATCATTCATTCTGCCCCATCCAAGGTGATTTCCTCAGCGTATCCCTATCAGATGGATTTGTGCAGCTCCGCTATAATTTGGGAAATGAAACTATTGTATTACAGTCTCCAAAAAGTGTAGATGTGACCGGCGCAAGGTGGCACACAGTGAAGGCTGGTAGAGAAGGCAATCGAGGCTTCCTGATTCTGGACGATGGAGCCGTGATCAGGAACTCTTCGGAGGGCTCGACCGCTCTGGATGTCGGCACAAATATTTTCATTGGTGGTGTATCTTCCCTGAACACGGTATCTCTGGATGCAATGGAGAAGGACCCGGTGGGGTTCACCGGCGGCATTCGAGAGGTCATAGTCAACGGACGGGAACTTGAGCTTACAGAGACAGGTGCACTAGATGGAGCCAATGTCGGCGACTGGGACGGGACAGCTTGCGGGTATAAGGTTTGCTTAAACGGTGGCTACTGCCATCCAGAAGGCCTTTCTTCATTCAGGTGTATTTGCCCGTCGCTGTGGACCGGTTCACGATGCCAGCAGTCGGTTCACTGCATCAACAACCTTTGTCAACATAATTCTGTCTGTGTCCATAACACAGTGTCTGCTTCATATTCATGTATGTGTTCTTTAGGATGGCTTGGGACTTACTGCGAGCAAAAAGTTACGATGAGGACTTTAAGGTTTACTGGAAACTCTTATTTGAAATACAAGGATCCGAAGTACAGCTCTAGGAACCTGATGTACACTGAGGTGTCACTCAATTTTTCTACTTCAGCAGGAGACGGATTGATCTTTTGGATGGGGAAAGCAGAGAGCGAAGACGATGACCATCTAGCGGTTGGGCTGCAGGGCGGTTATATGAAGGTTTCGGTCAATCTTGGTGAGAGAACCTCTCTGCCTCTTGTGTATCAAAACACTTTCTGCTGTAATCACTGGAATTACCTGTCTATTACTCACAACAGGACTCTCATCCAGGTCTATGTGAATGACGAAAGAGTCATTTTTGAAGACATTGACCTCTTTGAACGGTATGTAGCGGTAAATTACGGAGGGGTGATTTATTTCGGGGGTTTTGAATTGAACAGAGATGTGGAATCTGTTACGGATGGTGTATTTACTAAAAGGTTTGATGGGAGTATTAAAGATGTTTTCTTATATCAGGACATCAGAGAGCTGGAGTTTCTACAAAACAGTGAAGGTTTTAATGTATATCAAGGTGAAGAGTAGAAAAAAATGACTGTGCTTATTGTTGATATTTGATATTTCTTTCACAAATACATGCTCAATGACACAACCCTAGTAGTCCACGTTTCAAGGTGAAATCTGTTGTTGAACAATGGAATGGGAAAATGATACTGCATCAAAGGTGCTTATGAAAGGTACAAAAAAACCATCATACAAATGTTGATTGAAGGAACAAAATGAAGAGATGATAGCAGGATTTGTGCCTCTTGCTAAATTACAGTTGATATTTGTCCAGATTTATTTTTGTTTATGCCACCCAAAACTTTATAACTTACCACTACACTTTAACACAACTTGAGTATTTTAAAAGGGAAAAGAAGGATTTTAAATGAAATAATGGGGTGACCTTTTTGAATTTATGCATGAACTAATTGTAGAGGATTTTATTCTCCATGTCAAAACAAATGAGGTAAAGAAATAAGGTCAGAATGTCAAACTAAATGTTTTTATTTCTAAGATACAAGGTTTGCTGTTTTTGCATTAAGATTGTCTAAATACAACCATACTCCAAAAAAATACAAAATCAGGGTTTATTCTTGATACACTTAAATTTCCCATAATGATCAAATGAAGAGTTTATTTACAACAGATAACTTTGAAAAATCATGTTTTTTATCATGTTATTATTGTTAGCTAGTATGTTATCTTTACCTCATCAAAATAACCCAAATGCAGTTTGACAGATTTATTGAAATGCACAATAAAAATACTTGATTTTTGCAAATTAACTCTTCAAATGTATAATACTACTACTATACTACCCCGGAAATTATTATTTCATTGCTTTTTTCATTGTGAAATAAACAGTACCTTTTTTCTGTGATCTCAGGTGGGGTTTTTTTTTTTTTTTTATTCCAATGCATGACAATAAAAAATGAGCCTCTTTATGAAACAAAGACTTATTCAGTCGCTTTACTAACAATAAAAACATTTTATTATGAACTGTACATAAACACATTGTGCTGAATATGCACATTTCCGTTGTGTGACAAGCCAAAATGTACAAAGAAATATTTGTCACCTGAAACATAGAAAATACTTCAGAAGCCAAATTTAGAAAAATTAAAACAAAAATAAACGTGAAGCAAAAGAAGCCGTTCTCATCAACCATGAGCTTTGCGTACGACAGTAGTTTTGTTTTTTTGATTACAACCAGCTGCTTGTGAAGACAATGTTAGTGAGTAATGGGAAGGGAAAATGTAAATTAAAACAAAACAAATATCCTTTTGATTGCAAAAAAAACAACAACTAAAAGTCTCATACTAGCTGCTTTTCCATATAAAAATTATTTTGCAACTTTATAAATAGTTTTCTTCTACTGTTTGACAGATTTAAGGAAAGTGGAGCGGTTTGATGCCAAGATCATGAACGCCTGTCTCTCGAGTCTCTCCTGTGTTTCTCATAGTCAGAATCTCGTCTGTGTTTGTCTCTCTCTCTGTAATGACTGCCGCTGTGGTGCCGCTCTCTCGGTCTGTCGTACCTGTCCTCTTTCGAGTGGCGCTCTTTATGACTCTGACTTCTGTCCCTGTGCTTTTCTCGGTCCCTGTCGTAGTGCCTGCTTTTGTGATGGTGTCTGTCATACTGCTCTCTCTCTCTATTGTCCTTCCTGTAGGTCTCATCAGACCTTCTGGACGGCTTGTCGCCCAAGTCGTCGTAGGACTTCTCCGAGCCCTTCTCGTCTTTGCTGAGGGGAGAAGAGGTTGGCAAGCTGGAATCATACGTCAGAGAAGGGGCGGGGAGTGTTTGGGGAGGGACGGGAGTGTTTGGGGAGGGACGGGAGCGCGTTTGGGAGGTATGGGGAGCGTTTGGGGAGGGACAGGGAGCGTTTGGGGAGGGACGGTTTGAGGCCAAGGTGGAGTGAGCATGTGAGGATCGCTTTGAGGGAACATCTGTGGAAGAGGAGGTGGACCAGGAGGAAACGGGAAAGGCGGAGGAACCTGTGACTGAAGGGGTAAGAAAGGGACAGGATTGGCTGGAGGAGGATAATATTGGGGATCAGGTGGACCAGCATGATACGAGTGAAAAATTGTGGCTTGATTATACACTTTAGGGTTAAAAGAAGAGGTCCTGGTTTGTTTGGGACCATCGTTTTTCCCGAAGGAGGAGATTGTGGTGATGGCTTGAATGTCCTCTATGGCTTTGCACTCTTGAGGGGGTTGCGCTGATGGTTGCTGGGTAACTTTCTTTTCTAAATTACTTTCTGGTTGTTGAGGTTTCAGCTCGATGGATTCACTCGATAAAGACGGCGTCTTTAAAATACCAAGAGATGTCTTCAAAGACATATTGGGACTTGATACGGTTTCGTTTTTCGGGACAGAGCTAGCGTCATCATTGACAGAATCTTTCAATGCATCCAATGAAGTTGTTTCACTTGTTTCTTGACTAGCTGGTAAAGCTGTGCTGCCAAGCACAGACTCATCTTTGGGTTTAGCGGCCGTGAGAGAAGAAAGGAAACTCTCTGTTGAAACATCTGCAGGTTTGTCACTTAGAGAAAGGATGACTCCACTCTCTTTCTTTACTGAGCTGGTCTCCAAATTGGAGCTGGATGGCGCCTGCTCAGCTTTAACAGCTTTGGGGTCTTTTTTCTTGATAATGAAGCGATCAAGACGAGGAGCGGTGGCTGTAGGTTTAGGATGGATTTCTGCATGGTTTCCACTATCAGGGGTTGGAGTCTTGGCTACGGTTGTTGTAGAATCACTCTTCACAGTGTCGCTTGAAGATGATGCTGCATTTCCAGGCAACTTCAGCACCCCGGGAAGAAAGCGCAAAGAAACATTCTCTTCGGTCTCTGTATCCAATATAGGTTCGTCAACGGCGGACTTAATTAAGTCTGCAGTGTCTTTTTTCCGTGTGCTCGCCAGAGCAGTGATAAAACTTCTCTCCACATCTTGAGCCACAGGAGTTTTCTGTGGGTAATCGACATGAGGTTTGCTTTCTGCCAAGAAACTTGGAGCTTCGCTGACATCGCTTGGCAGTATTACACCAAAGTCCCTTTTTGGTCTCTGGCGGATGACCAATCCGAGAAGAAGATTGGGACGATTGGTCTCCAGTCCTACAATGTGGAGTGGCACAATATCAAGATTTTGTCACCAATATCATGCAGATCCTACAAAAGAACCTGTAAAAAAGGTCTTACCTGGACCATCAAATGGTACAATCTGATGGGGAATTTTTTCTGTGGAGCCGAGAGGAATGAGATACATGTCTTTAACTTGTTTGCGGTTGTTCGCAACAACACCATACCTTCTTCGGCTGCTGAAATAGGCGTACAGCAAAGTATACGAGATCTCATCTTCCTCGGTGTCAGGGGAGAAACGAATAACACATATTTCCTAAGGGGAAAAATATAAAGTCACAAACAGCAAATAAAAATGGTCACTTGCAGAATGTGACAAATCCAAGGATAAATAATTCTCACCTTTGTCCCGGAAGCACGGATTTTCTCAACATAATCCCAGACTATTTGAGGGGAGATTCGTCCACCTACTTGGATGTTGTCCGGCAAATCCTGCAGACACAATTCAAAATGTTACTAAAGTATCAGGTCGTGTGTAAATTAAACTTTTAGGAGGTTTCAAAATGTCTGACCGTCAAATTACCTGTGTGAGGTGGTCTAGTATTCCAGAGACGGGATAAGCTTTTGTTAGAAACCTTGCCACAGCCGGCATGTCAACAAATCCGCTCCACAGACTTTCCAAACTGCCGAGGAAAGTAGCTGTGTCTTCTTTGCTACTTAAAGTATCTGACCTATTAAAACAACAATTTCATAATGTCATTTAAAATCTTGTTTTCCAAACGTGAGATTTCTTAAACGTGACCCTGGACCACAAAACCATAAGGGTACATTTCCACTGATGTATGGTTTTTTTAGATGGGACAATATTTGGCTGAGATACAACAATTTGAACATCTGCAAAAATCTCCCTTAAAGTTGTGCCTTAAGTCCTTTGAAATACATATTACTAATCAAATTTTTTTTTTGTATTTATGGTTGGAAATTTACAAAATATCTTCATGGAACATGATCTTTACTTTAATGTTCTAATGATTTTTGGCATTTAAAAAAATATATATGTTGTGTTGGCTATTGCTACAAATATACCACGGTCACAAATCTTTTGCTTACCTGGATTCAGGCAAAAAACTGAGGAGGCCTTCCTCCATGGCTCTTAAAGACAGATCGTCCATCAGTGCTGATGTAGGTGTAGTTGTTGAGTGCTGAGATTCATCTGTCGTACTAGACTGCCTCCTCACAACTGTTGTAGCCACTTTTACCACTTTTGTAGAGGCTTCCTCTGTAGGGGGAGCCATGCGACCTTCAGAGAAACATAAATCATTGTTATAAAATATATATATATTTTAAATAACAACCACTTAAAAATGTTACTTGTAGCTACTTAATTGTACAATAAACATTCACTTCACTAATAACTACTTTGGCAACTTTGACAAAAACAATTTTTTACATGCGACGTGGGACGAATTGACTTTGTGTAGTATAATGTAATTGTTAATTAATTGTTAATTTAATTTAAAAAAAAAACCTTTTCAAAACTTTATTTGAACCCATTAAAATGTTTTACCTGTGCATATTTTGCAGTTGAGGTCAAACAGATGAGACTTGTGCAAGTTAGTGGTATCTACAGATTTTCTAGGACTGTCAGCTTTAGTCTCAGGGGGTTTTTCTTCAGGCACTTCCGCAGCTTTCGGCACTGGCTCTGGCTGAAGACACAGAAGGAACATTTAAAAAGCAATTTTCTTTTTCCTTGTTGAAAAATATAACAGGAAGGCGCATAATGTCTCCCAAATCTCACCTCAACCTCTATGGCCTCTGGCGCCTTGGCAGGCTCCTGATTCTCAATTTCAATTTCCCCTTTATGGGTGATTTTAGTAATAGGACGTCTCTCTGCCTCTCTCTGTTCTTTCTCAATCATTTCAATTGTCTGCCAGCAAAAACATCAATAGGGTTAACAATAAAAATCTAAATCTGAATGACTATGAAATGACTTCTTTGATATACAAATGAATGTCATTTTCTACTGTATTTTTGACTTTACTAATGAAATGCTTTGTAAATGGCATTACATTGTGAGACTTTTGAAATGCAACACGGCTTTAATGTTTTACTAACATGTCGATTCTCTCTTTGTCTCCAAGCAGCCAGTTCCTTCGAGGCCAGCTCTTCTGCAGTCATACGCACCAAATCTGCAGGGGAAACTTCCCCCTTGAGCACCCGCTTGAATAACACCTACAAAATAACATTTATTTTCATTAACACCGCATTACATATTTAGAAGTCAAATGAAAATAGGTAAACAGTATAAATATGCTGCAAAGAGACATAAAATGTAGCAAATATGAAATTGTATTTTACAGTATTGTTGCAAAGAATGCTATGAAAAATTTCTTACATTATTTTTTGAATCTTTCAGATTGAAAGTCAGACTTCTGTATTTATTTTTGTATTTGCTGTCAACACCCTGAAAGAGAGCAAAAAGCTCTTTTTCTGTTCTTCTGGCCAACTCGGCAGGCTTGTCCAATGAAATCTTCATTTCGGCCTCCTTCAGTCTGTAAGATAAGAGGATAAACATTGTACAGAATATGAAACACCGTTTAGAATAGGGAACACTTATTAACTAATAATGACTTTTTAAATTCCTAATTTGCTGCTTATTAATAGTAAGGTAGGTTTTAAGTGTAAGTATTGGGTAGCATTAGGGATGTCCAATAAGATCTTGTAAAATAGGGCATTAATGTGTGTTTAATGTGCACTAAAGAATGTATCTTAAGTGTTACTTAAGTTTAACATCACACACTTAAAATAAACAAGAGGTAGCTTTGTTTCAACAACTAAGGAAAAGCTATTGACTAACTTTACAGGTAAACTAGCAAAAATCACATTCACGCACCGTTTCAAAAGAATCTCCTCCAGTGAGTCCCGAACGCTTCGCCTGATTTGTCCAGTGGACGGTTTCTTTGAGGTCACTGGTGAGATTTTCATTTTCTTCGCCTCATGCTTCACACTTGGTCCTGCAAAAAATATTAAAAATTCTTCGTGTACATCAACTTGTATTAATTTAGAATGAAGCAGGACATAATTAACCTTATAATATATATTTTTAAATAACAACCACTTAAAAATGTTACATGTAAATAGTATAAAACTGTTGGAAACCTTTATACCTTTTGATGCTGAATCTTCTGACGGTCGTCGTTCTCCAACATCCTATGTTAAAAAAATATATATATTATTAATTTATTTGGCAAGTACTACAATATAGCCGTGAAAACTGCAATATGAGCCAAACTAATTTAAGTGGCCATATCACTGGTAGCTGTAGGTGAGTGTATAACACCTATCCATGTGAGGAACTGTCCACCTACACTGAGGGAACTAACTTTAAACCCCTTAACACCCATGTGTTAATAATATAGAGAAGCAGATATGTACAAACCCTTTTAAAGAAAGCTGGTGGCTACCACACAAATCAAAAGCTAAATCGGAAAGGGCAGAACAAAATGAATATTTCAGAGAAAAACAATGTGTTTTTGCACTAGGTTGATATGACAAAATCAGATCCCATGTTCTTTCCGATTAAAAGGATCATGATGTACATTTGTATTATTTCTTTTCCCCTTGAAGTGCAATTATAATATTTTAGGTTTGTATCAGAGTTTCCATCAGAACAAACCCTTAATTCCTTTAATACCCTTTGATTAATCAGATTTTAGGCAATGTCACGGTGATACTAATTTAGCAGCCTCTGGTCTTTATAACAATTTCAGGCATAAACTCAACTTCTGACACAATTAAAGTAAAACGTATTTGCTTAACTTTGTTACTTTTATATGTCCGTTACAAAACGCTGTGTAAGTAAATAGAAGTAAAACAACTTAATACTTTCTACTCCATGAGGACTTGTTTGCTTACTTTTCTGAAGGGTCGTATTCCACCTGCAGTGACCGACTGCTGGGGTCTCTGTTTTTGCTTAGCAGACAACTTATCATCTGACTGCTCTGCGGCTTGAACACCGGTTTTCCCATCCTCTTCTGCACAGCATTTCAAGCACACGTACTCCTGGTCCTCCTTTTCCATCTGCTGAACTTTAGCCAGATCCAGACCCACACAATCCCCATGAAACCAGTCATCACAGCGGCCGCAGCCCACCATGAACCTAATTAAACAAACAGACAATAGAGTGTTGAAGATCACTTTGACAAAATACAACCAAGTAAAGAACATTATGGAACATCTATGGAAAGTCTATGCAGAACAGTTCTATTAGCAACACTTTAAAGTTACAACAGATTTCCAAAAAATGTAGCAAAAAGATAAAAAAAAAAAAAAAAGTTTAAGTAAAAAGGTTTATATATATTAAATATTTATACATTATATAAATTACATAAATATAGCAAGTATATACACATAATAAATTATGCAGGAAAAAAAATAGAACGTATTGACCTATGACCATTTGAAAGAATTTAGAGATAAAAGTTGACATACCGGTTGTTGTGAGGTTTCTTGCATAATCCACAGTGCTTGCTGGGATCCCACACAGTCTCGCTTTCAGGAGGAGGCTCGCCCTCGGCATCCTTCTTCACCACGGGGGCATTATCAGGGATAAACAGCTGCGGCTCCTCTATCGAGACGCTCCTTGAGTTTCTACTCTTATGTCTTTGCTGGATCTTCTCCGGCTTCTTGATCTTGGCCTTCTCCTGCTCCTCTTCTCCTTGGCTGTTTGTCACAGGTGGGTTTGTTTTGTTTACAGTGGGAGTGGGAGGATTTTGCGGCTTTTTCGAAGGCTGAGGCGATTGGACCGACTTGACACCTGGACCAGAATCAGATGAGGGTTTTCTGCTGACAGTCGGGGACACCGGGACAGGTGGGTTTACGGTCTGGTTCGCAGGAGGTTCATCTTGAATCTTTTGTATTTTTGAGGGCGATTTAGAAGTGACTGGCCCACCTGGACGTTTCAAGCCCACGGGCTTTCCTTTGAGACTTTCTGGGCGGCCTGCATCTATCTTTTTGTCTCTGGGATGGCTGGATGCTTTCTGCAAGAGCCCTGGCCTGGTGAGATGAGGTGGTTTATTTTTGGCAGCAGCCAGAGACTGTTTGTCTTTCAGAAGATTTTTCACTGCTGGTTGAACCGCTGTGCCGTTCTTGTTCCCTGGTTTTTGTGCGCTTATCTTTCGGGTCTTGATTTGGTCATTCTTTTTGGCGTCTCCTGGTGTGGCGTTTTCCACGCTGGTCTTCGGGGGCATGGTGCTGTTAGTGTCTTGTACTTCATTAGGGTTCACATACGGCCCAAAATCCATAGGCATTTCGTCTCCGGTTGACTGGCTGACACTCACTTCCCCAGCTACCTCTTGTGCAGAATTAACAACTTCTTGTGTGCCATCATCTCGATTTTGCCCCAAATCAACAACTGCAAGGCCATCAGATGCGACACCATCATCCTGGAAGCCCAGAGACTGAAGAGCACTTGTGCTAAACGATCCGAATGCATGCGAAGGGCCAGGAAGCAGTTCTATTTTATAACCCCCCACAGTAACAGTTAATCGACGTAACACAACTACTGGATTCATAGAGGAGTCAACTTCGTGGACTCCAAAACGACGGCTGAGCAGGGCTTCCCTTTTTGCATCACGGCTTTTATCTCCACCTGGGTTTTTGCTACATGTTGACTCTTGCTTGTTATTCTCAGCTGCTTTTCGCGCAGGACCTGGGCGCCTGCCTTTAACTCGACCGCGGCTTGCTGAGAGAGAAAAATGGTTTCAATGCTCTCGCAGTGGCAAAACAGAACAGATGAGCAGTCAGACACAGCAAATGGGCAAAATATTGGTTTCAGAAGACTTTGAAACGCATAATTCTTAGGCTTCATTAATATCTCAATACAGACATTTAAACCAAATCAAAGGAGACCAAAAAGAGGGTGAACTGGGAAGTTTTTCTGTGCAAAAGGCACAAGACACTCACAGGATCTTAAGAGAAAACATTAAACCTCTTGAATAAACGTGTAATAGTTTTATACAATTAGGAAATAAGTGATTTTTTGAAATGTGCCTTAGGAAAAAAACATTACTGGTGTGCATTTTAAGACAAAATAAAAGCATTGCTATATTTTAAGATCAGTCAGAGCAAGTTTCTTTCAGTTGAAACAGCCTTAACTTAGATTTTAGTCTGGCATTAGGTTTTAAGCCATGGGTTAGTAAGTTTCTTAGAGGACTATACGCACCAGTTAAAAAAAGTCATTAATTTATTTAAAAAAAAATAGTTGTTTGACAGCTGCAAGCAATCAGTGAACTAATTAGGATTAATTCTGAACCTTTATTGCAGGCTGATTCAACAGATTCAGTGCGATCCAGCTGTGTCCATTTTGTTATGTGTACCTGTTTGTCTCCTCTGTAAATGTCTTCTGCCCTGCGGGAAGCCGGACTGACCGCTTTCTCCATCAGATGGACTCTGACTAACACCTGCCGTTGTCATGTCATGATCTGCAGCTGCAAAACACCCAGTCAAAAGAGTTAAAATTACAAACCTTCCTCTAAATTAAAGCACAAACAGAAAGCAACTACTGTACCTGTTGAGCTCCCAATCTTAAAACTGACATCTTCATTTTCTAAAATATGAAACTGGGTGCTAGCAGACCCGAACATGGGATCTTTGTCGCTGAGCATGTTCTTCAGAGAATCTTCGGGTTGGTCGTTGCCCGCTTCAAAGTCATCACTAGCTTCACACTCCAGGTTTTGTCCGAGCAGTAAGGAATCATCCAACTGGTCGCTGGGAACCAGATGATTGAATGGACCACCAACTATATCCATGAATGCCTGCACTGTATGGTTTGCTCTGGAAGAGTAAAACAGGTAATTAGGTGTTATCCTGAACACTGCATTGCCTTCTAATGTTGCAGTACTTTGACAAATACATTGACATTTAACTCCACATAAATACTCATTGCTTTGCTTCTTTTGTCCAAAAAAAAGAAAATTGACAGTTTCCTATACATTTAAAACGTAGAATGTTTGCCACTAAAGCAAAATGTATTACTAACCATACAACGACATAGGGTAGACGGGCTGTGTCTCAATAACTACTAGCTTTCAAGTCCAAAGTCTAACTGCCAAAAAAAAGTTTATTTACTCTAGGGTTTTGAATGTTGTAGGCAACGGTGTTCAATAGCTTTGCCAATATAACATAAAAAATCTTTATTTTTGGAGCTATGAAGTCAAGGTGTGATCATCTAAATTACGTTTGAGAGTTTTAACGCATTCCGGTTACAGTATTTTAAAGTGTCCTTGTTAGAGTGCAATTACACAAATAAGTAGTGAGAAATATTAATTAGCTGCATGTACATAGGGCTTGGATTAAGGTTTAGTTTAGGGTTGCTTACATGTAATTACACATTTATTGTTATTATTATAATAAGTGCATGTAACGTGTACTAAGAACATTACCAACAAAGCGTTATCGGCATTGCTTTTTTTTTTTTAGCTACATTACAGATCGAAATACAATTTACTATTTATTTTAAATGCCATTAAACTTTATGAAATCGACATCAAGTTTTGGTGCTATATGTACCTTCAAGAAACTACTCTAGGCAATATTTACTAGAATAAAGTGACAACTTGACCTGGGGCCTGTTTCAACAACTTTATCAAATAAGCCAAGTTTATTTCAGTTAGTCTGATTTATCACTAGCATATTTGGATTAAAATAGGTCAGACTAACCGCAATAAGCCTAGGTTGTCTGTTAAACTTGTTTTATGAAATAGGCCCGGCTCTCCCCTATAATGTAATAATAAATGAATTAGAACAGCATCAGGTGTCAAACTGCACGAGTGCATTACAGACAACAATCGCGCTGCAAAAAAAAAAAACTTTTTAATTGTTTTAAATCTTTAATTATACATTTCGCTTTCGGAGTAGACTGGTAAGGGCCACTGGTGTTTTTATTTTGGCTCCAGATAGGCTCACGTGCACAGACAGCTAAGTTAGCGCATGCGGCCCTCAGCAGCTCACACGTTCATTGACTCTCTCAGAGCAGAGAGAGCAGCTTTAAGAAACAGCGTTTCTTTGCAAAAGATGCATTCGTCGTTTAGGCACAGCACGCCATTTAAAAAAGCCTCAAAACAAACACAAAACCAAACGCTTCCGCGGCCTTTACCAAACAAACTGTGTGTCTCGCCCGCTCACCAGGCCGAATTAAACTCACTTTTAGAAACAACAAGCGTTCGACCGCGTCTGCCGAACGCGCATACATGGTTAGCTGCGCGTTTGACGCGGATTTCGCACAAACTCGTCTCCAGGCTGGAGTCGCGTCGCGTGCCCTGCAAGAAGGCCTCGCGCTAAAAGAACTGGGAGCGTGCACGCCCACTCCGCGCGAGACGCGAGATAAAACACTTACCGCGTTCGTCACTGTGATCGAAGAGCCAGCGCATAATGGGAGAATGGCTTGTATTATCGTTTACGTTGTTTGGACGCCATACGGGTTGTCGTTAATGCCACAACCTTTTCCGCTTGAGAACTGCGGTGGGACACAAGTAGTACTTCCTGTTGACCCTCTGAGCCAGCAAACAACTCGTGACGCGCTGGATCTGTCGGCAGGGGGCAGTGTGTTCTAGCTTCAGTCAGTGCTGTACTGGTAAAAGTGTATGGCACATAGTTTACTATGTTTTATATTATGGCCAAAGCATGAGCAGAATCGTATTTCAACTAATAATAATAAAGTGAAATTATAAGCAAACAAACTTTCTCTTTGTTTAAAGAAAGAATTGCATGAATGAATTATTACGTAAACATAATTTACCACTTTTTATTTATATTCATATATAATTATCTTCACACGTACCCTCGGTCTTTATCGGATTATTTTTGTATTAGGTAAAAATTATATATCATATACTGTTAATTTATGTTCGGCTGTTCGACTTTGATTACTAAATAAAATATTCTTGTAAGTAACTTTAGGCTTTGTATTCCGTAAAATATTTGAAATGTTAAAAATGGGAATGGAAAAAAAAATTAATTCTGATCATATTTCTCCAAAAAAAAAAAAGAAAAGAAAAGAAACGCCCTCAGACTTTTAAGTATTTATATGGAGAACACGGGTTTCCGATCACGCGCCCCCTCGGGGAATAAAACTGTTCTTGCGGTGAACAGATATTTATCCAAAAATAATTACATTTGTATAATTGAATTCTAAATTAAAATCACACACAGGGTTAAATAAATCAGTGGAACACATACTATGTCTAAACTATGCCAAAAATACATCATAGAAAGAGGTTCTGGCTGCAGACTGCGCCACAGACCGCACTCTGTTCCAAACGGCTTTTTTGCTCCCTACAAGGGCACTTAGGGAAGGGGACGACATTTGTAGGTGTGACGAAAGTGAGCACAGCGTTGTCAAGGGAGTTCACCAAGAGAGTTCCGAACGCTTATACGAGACAGAAATGCCCTACGCCCTTAAAAGAACGCACGTCTTCAAGGGCTCTACCCTTCGAAGGGAGTAGGGCATAGGGATGCTCACTTCTGTTTGGGATTCGCCCTTAGACGCCTGCTCTTTCGCAAGTGACGTCAGTCTGTTTTTATTATTATATTTATTTATGCGTTAATAAAGAGAATTTGTTTATACTCGCTCATAATATTTAAGAATTATATAGTCTTTACAAGAATAAACAAAAATGTTGTACAGTGTGACAAAAACTACCCTGTATTGATTTGCCCGTGTGCAGTTAAGGTTACAAGGGATACGTATACCGTCTACAGCCAGACTCAGAAATTAGAAATAATGCGATTAATAGAAGTGAATGTTTAGTAGGACCAGAGCCGGTAGGAAACAAGACAATATCTTGAAGAAACTGCTGCTTGGCAACAATAACAGACCGAAACACAAGCAGCTACGTATCAGTTTCGTTTTGTACGTCATTAGGGCGTGGAGTCTAGGTTTAAATCCGACAACTTAAAAGGTGCCAAAACAAGTCATATCGGGACACCAGAAAGCATGCCGTCTCGTGAGTACCCAATTTTTATAGAAACAATACGAATAAATAAATACATTTCCTTTGTTGTTTTTAATTAACACATATATTATATTTTTTAAACCTCAAGCTCTATTCACCGTCATTGGGCTTACAGCTGGGGCTGGTAAGTAGTAAGACCAAATGTTGTTGTTGTTGTTTTTCAGAAGTATAAAGTAATAGTTCCCTCTAAATGAAAGTGTGCTGAAAATTTACTAGTCTTGTGGACTCCCAAAATGTAGATGACTATATCGGAACAGATTTGTAGAAATGTAGCATTAGACTTGCATCTTTTCTTCATAATCTTCTTTTTCTTAAAGATCGTCAGACTTTAAACATCTGATAAAAGCGTCACGTTAATCCATTAAGGTGTTTTTAACAACTTCTCACTAAAATACAGGACCTCTATTCATAATTTTGCTTCTTCCAGTGAAAAAAAGCTCAGCTCAAACACAGTTTACAATTCAGAATGGTTCTACACACTTTCATGGGTCTTACTAGCATCACAAGGTGTAATAGATTGACTGACTGGAAGGGTGTGGATTACATTTGGATTATTGTAAAGGTTTTATCAGCTGTTTGGACACCTGATCTGACACTCAGTGAAAACAGTCCTGATGTAATGCTAAACTTCTCCTAATCGCTTCTGACAAAGCCAGAGCACGAGTATTTATGAGAAACTTGTTAGGTCTACATCTGTGTGAACTATAGTTACTGTGTGTTAGTTCACCCCCAAATGAAAAATTGTTCATTAATTACTCGCCTTCATGTCATTCCAAACCTATAAGACGTTTGTTATTAGTACATACATAAATGGACGTAAAAGGCGTAACTCAGAGGAGAAGAATGGTTGAGTAAAAGTTGAGCCACTGATGTCACATGGACAGTTTACCGATGCATTTACTACGTTTCTGGATTTAGGATTTTTTCAGTTCTGTTGTTGTCTGCGGAGGGTCAGATTGCTTTCCGATTTCATCAAAATATCTTAATTTGTGTTATGAAAATGAATGAAGGTCTTACAGGTTTGGAACAACACGTGGGAGTAATTAATGATATAATCACAGAAATGCTTTGAACCATTTATTACTTTTTTTGCCGATTAGCTGGTGCCGTACTTCTGGCCCCAGTTGCGCTCGGGGTGGCTGGTTTTACTGGCGCCGGTATCGCAGCAGGTTCTACGGCAGCTGGCATGATGTCTTCAGCAGCCATTGCCAATGGGGGCGGTGTGGCTGCAGGAAGTTTGGTCGCTATCCTCCAGTCTGCAGGTATTTAGTAGAAATACGAGCAAAACAAACACGTTCAATTCATTTTTAAGAAGAATTGGTACCTGATTTAATGTACATGGGATGGTTCAGTTATTGCTGTTATAAGGTTGTGTTCTGTTTTTAGGTGCTGCTGGTTTGTCTGCAACAGCAACAGCTGGTCTGGCATCAGTGGGTGGTGCTACAGGAGCTCTAGTAGGTGGAGCGGTTGATTTGCTGAAGAGGATAAGCAAATAGGAAATGTACTGGAGTACTGATCACCGCCCGTAATTGTCTCTGTAGTTTGATTTTAAACATTTCATTAGATTTTGAAAACAAGAATGTAACGCTCAAAATATGTTTGTTAGTTTTTTTTGCCACTTTTGTAACCAAAAGTATGGGGTCATCCTAAAGTTCAAAAATCACACTAAAATGTGGTTTAATCATAGAGGATCATTTGTATGTTTAAATGTATGTTCTAAAAGCACTTTCGCATTGTGTTTATGTCCCGTTCATTGTAATTATTATCATTCAGTGTTTTGCAAAGACTGTGAAAACCATTTCTACGGTAAATGTGGTAATCATGTGACCAATTACATTTAGAGACACTTTGTAATGCAGTTACCTGCACAAGTGATTAATCATGGAAAAAATAAAGCTTCAATACAAAGTTTTGAATTTGACTGACCGGTGTCTTCCCAGTTGGCCGACACACTTTTTTTCCAATTTTTTTCCACCAAGGACCGTTCCCTCATGCCCATCACAAAGTACTATACACACTTCCACTTTCCTCTCAGTACCTGTCCTAATGCAATAGAACAATGCATCTTTTATCCAATGAGTTGGAATATTCTCACCATTTTTTTATTTTGAGTTTGCATACCTAGGTCTTTGGGTGACAGCCACCATTTATTATGTGTATAAAAATAATAGCTATTGTTAAATAATGAACATCTTTTAAGGTCCTGCCGTTTTTGTGGAATATCTCTAGACGAACTCTCGATCTCATAGGGTGTTACGGCCGGGGAGTTTTCCTTACTCCAAAGTTTATTCCAGAATACAATGATTTAAAGAGGCATTTTCCGAGGGGAGTTTTACCCCTCTAGCCAATGAAACAAAAGACGACATAGGCTGTATCCATGCCAAAAGATATGTACTTATATAAGATAAAGGAAATTATGAACGTTTATGAAAACACTTTTTTTGTCAAGTATCAAAAGTGTAGAGCAAACTCATTCACCCCAAGACTCAGAGTAGCAAGACCGACTGAACCCTTCTAACATGTAGAAGGATGTGTAGATCATAAAAACTGCAGAAACCTAGAGGGAGATAAAAAAGAAAACAAATCGAGGAGGAAAAAAAGATCAGACAGAGAAAGTCTAAGGGGGGGAGAGCGTGTTCAAATCTAACAGCTATATCAATGAAAAATGTTGAAAAAGACAAAAATAGCCACGTTTCCGCACAATACCGGTTTATTGGGGTGCTGGAGCATAAATACAATCATTCAGATCTTTTTGGTTTTTTGTCGTGTCACTCCATGTGATTTCCGGCTAAGGTCAAGTTTCGGTTTTGTTACGTCATTATGTGCGACCCCTTGCGCACAAGGTTTGTAGCGCAGCGAGTTTAGTACACATCCGTGTGCGCCGTCAACGCTCCGTACCGTCTTTTAAATCATGAAACGCGGTAAGTAGGGCAAGATTTTGCTTCAGATGAATATGATGTGTTGTGGAACTGTTATATAGCATGAGGTAAAATGCAACCGCTGGATAAACAAATTGTTATATTTAAAATAGCATTATAGGGAAATAGCATTAGTTAGAGGTTGAAAAAGAAGCTAATGGCGTATTCAAAATTAATATTAATATTTTTAATAATTTTTTTAAATAGTAAATCATAAGACAATTACAGTTCAAAAGCAAAAACTCTTTATTTTAGTTTCCCAAAAAGGATTGTATATTACACTCCATGACTGGCACAGACTTTTTATACAGTGTGACTATATCATCAAACTGTAGCATTCTAATGCATATACTGTATATATATATATATATATATATATATATATATATATATATATATATATATATATATATATATATATATATATATATATATATATAGTAGTTACAGGTTAACATAAATCATTGCATATATATATATATATATATTAAGATATTTGCAGTAGTTACAGGTATATATATATATATATATATATATATATATATATATATATATATATATATATATATATATATAATCAAATGCAATGATTTTGTTAACCTGTAACTATATATATATATATATATATATATATATATAATATATTAGGGTTTTTGCATATAAAGTAAAGGTTTTAAATAAATTCTAAGTTCTGCACCAATTTGATCCATTTTTAAATCCATTTTCAGGATTGTTCACCATAATTGGGGTCGCAGCTGGGGCAGGTAAGTGTGTTCTCAAGATTGTTTGCTTTAAATGAAAGCGCAGTTGTACGCAAGATAATTGTTTGTGTTTATGTATTGCATTAGTTGGTACGGTTGCACTGGCCCCGGTGGCCCTCACCATGGCTGGATTCACATCTGCTGGTATAGCAGGAGGTTCTCTGGCTGCCAGCATGATGTCATCCGCTGCCATCGCCAACGGTGGCGGTGTGGCCGCGGGAAGTTTGGTCGCTGTGCTCCAGTCTGCAGGTATTCTTTAATAAATGCCCCCATGCCTGTTCACACAGGAATGACTCCTAAAAGGCCAAGAACATTTTTCAGATTTACGGTGATTTATTATTCTCTCTGGTCAGGTGCTGCTGGACTGTCTACATGTGCGACAGCAGTCGTGGCGTCTGTGGGTGGAGCAGCAGGTGCTGTAATAGGTGGAGCTGCAGATTTGTTCTCTCGTTCCAAGGGTCCACCTTCACATGATGATGATGATGATGATAATGATGATGATGATGGATGTGAAGAAGAGGAAGAGACAGAGATAAATTTGCTGGAGATGAAAGAGCTTGTGCCAAAATAAAAACTTCTGTATTTGTGTGCATGTGCAATTAAAATATACTGTGATTGAATATAACATTTCTTTTTATCAAGATATTTTGTGTTTTGTAAAATACCAGGGTATCAGCTTTTGGTATAAAAGCAAGAGAATGTAATTAAAATGATTTGTGTCTTTGAATATCATACAGAATTTGGATTTGTTTGATATTTAAAGCTGGCCTTACTGATACTATTACTTTTCTATATTGCATTAAAGCTGCTTTTGAAATGATCTACATTTTATCAACACTTGTTTACAGCTGCTTTGTCCTTGAACCTACCTTCTGATGTTTGTCTAACGTTCTGCTCTGTTTGTTTGTAGTTTTGGTTTCCTTTCTTTAAAAGCGTCCTCCCACTGAGCTATCAAGGAGTTCAGGACATATCAATTGACAAACATTTTACTTGTTGTTTCTGTTCTTTCTTTAGCTGACACCATGAAATTTTTGTGTAACTTAACAAACGGAATTTAAATTGGCCCTTGCAGATTTCCAAACTGGAGAAATACTCTATTCAAGAAAGGTATAATTTATATAAACTGATACTGATATAATTAGTAAGGCTTTAATGAGATTAAGCCATTTAAATTATTTGTGTATATTTTATTTTATCATTTGTTTATCACTGACATACAAACAAGATTGCAGGGTGCGTCACCTTGTGTCACCCGCAATATAATAACAACAAAAAGGATAGAATTTATTCCGGCTTTATGCACATTATATACAGATTATATTACATAGGCTGTTTAGGTATAGTTCACGGATAAGTAAACAAATACCTTAGTTTTTGTTCCCAAAAAATTGACGTATGGAATGTTGGAGAGTGTTATGGGAAGAGGGATGGTTCCAAATGACTTCCTTAAAGTATATAGGCCTGCTGTTATTTCCTAATTCCGGCTGTAAATATTTGGGCTACCTAAATATTCCGCCATTTTCCGTTTGAAAGTAGTTTTCCACACACCATTCAGATTGAAACGAAGATTGTTTAGGTTTAATAGTCCTCACATGGAAACACAACGTGTGTGTGTGTGTGTGTGTGTGTGTGTGTGTGTGTGTGTGTGTGTGTGTGTGTGTGTGTGTGTGTGTGTGTGATGTGTATATAAACAGATGCGGGCTAAAGATTTCACAAGAAACACATGACGACAAGAAACGACGGCGGAGCGCAAATAAAGTGACACTTTCTACTTCAGGTAGCTTTACAAAGATTTGTTATCCCGTGCGAATTAATATTACAGACGTCCTAAGGTAAAAAGGAATAAGCATAAGGAAGAAACATTATGCTACTTCATCTGTAAATGTCATAGGGCTGAGTCGCTTTGGAAAAAAGCGTCTGCTAAATGGCTAAAAAAAAAAAAAAAAAAATATATATATATATATATATATATATATATATATATATATATATATATATATATATATATATATATATATTTATTGTTTGTTCTTTCTGTATATTTGTTGGCTTTTTTATTTTGTGTGCAGTTAGTGTTGATCGTTTCGTTTTCTGAAGAGGATACACCCAAAAACCTTTAAACTTCAACTCTCATACATATAAGCAAACAGTTCAACTCCGTTTCGGTTTACTTAGGATGGATGCATGTAAGTAGACATCTGAACATGCTAAATAATCGTTCATGTCTATTTAATGCCAATTGATCAATCACAGACAGTTAACCTATGTTTGTTTTCTTCTAAGGTACAATGATTGCAGCTGGTGCAGGAGCAGGTAAAATGAATGCTATTTCTAGATGGAAGCCATGATTTTCAAGTTTTGCTACATTTTATTAGAATCTAGCCTTGAACGTTTTCAACGGTTCAACACATTGGTCGAAAATCTTTTTAAAATGTTTATATTTATTTATTTATAAAATTGGAGTATTAAAAAGAGACACTGTGTTGCTCACATGTGCTGATATTCAATAAATATAAAAAAACCCTACATGGGTATTTTTTTTTTCATTGCTGGAATTATAAGGGTGTTTAACTGCATGCTTTTGGACTCTTAAGACGTGTTGAAATAACAAGGAATCTTAGTTTTCCTGTCGTCTCTCAGGTCCTCAGAGGCATACAGCACAGGGGAATGTATTTAATTTTTAATCAAGATAAAATCATACCTTCTGTTTTTCTTTTATAAAGAACTTCAAAACCATTTCGAGCAACAAATGAGGGTTTTACAAAGAGGCTTTTGGTCTTTTTTTATGCCATCCCCCTGCTGGTAACCTATGTCAGGGTTCCTCAAATCTTACCCTGGAGGTCCTGGAGTTTAGCTCCAACCCTGATAAAAACTCACCTACCTGTGATTTTCTAATGATCCTGAAGAAACCCCCTCTAAGCATTTAAAGCAATGAACTGTCGCAATATGTCAACAAAGTATTAAATGGCTTTTAAATGTTCATGCAACCGAACCAGTAAGGCTTTACAAGTACGCCATGTTTGATGCTTCCACCAACAGTCGTGACGGTAGTTGCAGCTCCTGCTGTTCTGACGGCGGCGGGGTTCACTGCGGGTGGAATCGCTGCAGGGTCCATCGCCTCGTCTTTGATGTCAGCTGCCGCTGTGGCAAACGGAGGAGGGATCGCGGCTGGATCCGTGGTGGCAGTTCTTCAAGCCGCTGGTGTGTCAATATCTACAAGCCTCTTCTATTGAAATCTGTGAATTTCTTTTTTAGTCTTTAAATGCTAAAATAGTTTAGGCAGATGGAATGACTTTGTGATTGTGGCCACAACTAGTCCTAAAAAAGTAGTAACCCCTTTTCTATTTCTATACTTGAATAGTTTGACCAAAAAATAACAGATTTTACTCACTCTGATATAGTTCCAAACCCGTACGAATTTCTCTGTTCTGCTGAAAACAAAGGATGATTGTAGCTGTTTGTAAGTTTGTAACCATGCTGTTTTGGGCCACTGACTTGCATAGTATTTTTTTTTTTTTCCTATCGTGGAAGTCGTTGATGACCCAAAACAAAAAAAAGTTTCATTTTCAGCATTTGAAATTTATACGTGAATTGAGTCAATTTATAAATTCCTCAGGGGGTTGTTAAATACGTTGCTAAATATGCTAATAATTTATAATTAAAATACATGATATCATTTTTGATCAATCAGAGATTGCCCACTTTACCTGAAAAGACATTTGTTGTTATGTTTATTGGTAGTCCTATATTGAAGTACCTGTAAAGTAATGGTCAAAACACTGGCACCCTTCATTTGTGAATTCTAGCTCCTGTGGAAATCTTATTTTGAACGACTACTTTTTAAATATTTGAATTTGTTTTATCAGGTGCGGCTGGAATCCCCGTTGCAGCTCAGGCTGTCATCGGTGCTTTAGGCGGCGCGGTGGGTGCCGCCGTGGGTGGACCATTGATATGTAGCGCAGGAGCCACAGGTGGACCCATTATTCTCTTTTGAGCACTGAATTGTCTTTTGTTTTCTAATTTTATTTTTCATTACAACATCTGTCTATCCAACTAATATGTAAAATGCCTTATAGTGTCAGCGTCTGTTTCAGTTATGTTATTCTTTTTAGTTGCTCTGGAAACGTGTGTGATCAAAACTCATTTTTGTTTTTGTTTAGGTGCTGTCACAAGCGGAGGTGTCATGGGCACTGTGGGAACTGCTGTGACCTCAGTTGCCAGGTTAATTGGCAACTGCACTGCGTAAATGCCCCAAAAGCCCTTCAGAAAATGTAAGGATTCATAAAGTCAAACACGGCATTTATCTAATCTACAACCACAAACATGGGCGCTATTAAACCTTATTTGATATGATATTAATAATCATCATCAGTATCTTTTTCTTCTGCTGTAGATTCTAGTCTAGCTTTCTACTTTAAACTTAATGTTTAACTTAATACACCACATAAACTGTTTGCTCCTATGAAATATTGCTTGTGATATTTGTATAAATATGTCTGCTAAATATATTCATATTTAATATATTTTTTAATATCTGTATTGGATATTTGCTAAATGGGTAAATGTCTTGCTAACATTGTCCATATCTTTGGGGGAAAACCTGTAACATATGCTCCCCGTTTTCTATTCTAGACTAAATTGTAAGTCTGAGCTGTTTCAAGTAAAATAAACTTGCGCTGATTGATCTTAAAACATATCAGTGTCTTTGTTTTGTCTCTAGATGGACACCAGTAATGTTATTGTCTAAGGCACATTTATAAAATGTACTTATTGAACCAATCCTGAGTCTAAGCCTAGTATGTGAACCGGGCTAAGCTGTTTTAATGAAGCTGTTTAACACCTTAAATTATTTAAATACATTTTAATATGACTAAGTCTGTGTCTTTTATTATCAGAATAATGTTGGGAGTGTCAAGGTCATTCTTTGTTTTCCAGAGAATGGTTAACATCAAGAAAGCCTATACCTTGAAAGCACTGTAAAAGTAATTTTGGATAATTGTAGTTGTAGTTAAATGTAGTTGTCTGAATGCTGATACTGATGGAAAACACAGCCAATTATTGGTATTAGTCACATGCGTATAAAACCAAAAACCTGATAAATTCTACAAAATCCAAAATTGAGTTCAGTAAACTTAAATCCGGTGCTATGCCACTTTTGTATTAAGTCAGTTTGGGAAATGTCATTCATGCTAAACATTCTACAGTCAACTGTAAATTGTGTTAATGTAAAGTAGGAGCCTTTAAGTACAGCAGCAACTCGTAAAGTCAGAGAGTGGTTTACTGAGAGCCGAGGCACCGAAAGGCATGATGTTTCCGGATGTCTGAAATTCAAATCTAGAGTTCCAGCTGATGGTTTGGCCGATAGCAGGAGAATGTTAGCTGACTGACTGCATTGTGCCAACTTTAAAGATGAAGTTAGATGAGAGATATTGGTATTTGACTGTTTTTGAAGGGTTGGGCCTTGCCATTTATTGTTATTAAATGTACGTTTAATTATCTGGAAAGCATATAAACATTTGAGGAATGTCTTTGAAAAGTACATTTGACATATATTCAAATCATAAACATCTCTAAGACATACACAGACGTAAATGCAAGCACATCCAAAAGACATCTGTGAGATCAGAGAGTGGTTGGTCTGGGAAGCCGTGTAAAGGCACTGTACCATGTTTTAGTTCATGAGAATTTGCATAAGAAAACTAACTGATGCAAATGGTGAATCATGGAAGTCTCCAATGCTTTTGCTGAGTTGAGTTACAAGGTGGTAATAAAATGGAGGAAGCGTATTGTTTTCAGATAAATTATTAATTCTTGGTTCACGGATGAAGTGAACGTACTGACTGAAAAGAATTAAACTGATTTCGTGCAAATGAATTTGTTTCATGCATGATTGCAGGGTGTCACCTTCCAAAATGAAAAATAAACTTTCCTGTTTAGCAGTGTCTGATTTGTAAAGCGCTGCTTAAGTAAAGGTGACTTGATAAAAGTATTCACCACTGTCAGAACGTATTGGTATTTGCTATTAAAAACACGACAGATGCACTTTGTTCTGTTCCATATCTTTAGACGCTTTATACGTCTGTTGTGTTGTCTTAATACATTTCTTCGTGGATACAGCACGTGGCGATATTAAAACACATTTAAAACTACGACCTGCCACGTTACCGTCCGCAATATCTCAAAATGACCATCAGATGTCACTGCGCACATTTCTAGTGAGCAAGTCTTTGGTGAAAAGTCTCTCAGCTTTGCTAAGCGGCCAGTGGCTGTCTTTGTAATTAAACTACATAAAATGAAGTTTATATATGTATATATAACCAATGAGGCCGAACATTAGGTGTGTGTTTGTCTTGAACGGTCCCCTCCTCCGACGTTCCGCTCAATTTAATTATTTTGTTTTTCTTCTTCGGTTTCGGTTTCCTTTCTTAAGAAGTATCCGCCCACTGATTTATTAAGGCAAGCTCTCTCATGCAAGAGCATCAGTGCAAAGCAAGAGCATCCCGGTTTTGCTTGCTTCAGTAAAGTCGACCAAAGATGGATCCACGTAAGTATTTTCTAACAGAACCTTAAAGTTTTAAATGTTTGTTTCTTAACAATTGTATTTTTTTTATTTTTTCCATAGTCACACTTATCGGAGCCGGTATAGGAGCAGGTAAAAATGATACATTGTAAAAAAAAAAAAAAAACATTGTTATTGCATTTTCAAAACTTTTGCGTATTTTAGTGGTCCGTATACAGTGATGTGCGCCAGCGTTCGCACCCGAACTAACCTTCTGTGCTTCCACCAATAGTCGCGACGGTCGTTGCAGCTCCTGCTGTTCTGACGGCGGCGGGGTTCACTGCGGGTGGAATCGCTGCAGGGTCCGTCGCCTCGTCTTTGATGTCAGCTGCCGCTGTGGCAAACGGAGGAGGGATCGCGGCTGGATCCGTGGTGGCAACTCTCCAAGCTGCTGGTGAGTCACATATATAAATAATAATAAACAAAATAACTTAACCGGTGATTTATGCGTGGGAGCAAATACACAAAATGTTCAACTGACGACTTAATTTTTTTTTTTGGCATCAGGTGCTGCTGGAATCCCTTTGGCAGGTCAAGCCATCGTGGGAGCTGTGGGAGCCGCTATGGGTGCCGCTGCCGGCCTGGCTAGCAACTGTACTTCATAAATAGTTCTGTTCAAAGCGTTGTATCAGTAAATAGCGCTGTATACCTACCTACCTCTATATATGTTCACTATTAGTCTCAGTGGTCAGAATGCTGTGCTGTATCCGTAGCTTCAGGTTTAGGAGCGTGTGAGAACATCTTTTCTTACATATCTAAATTCTTTAAGGGTGCTGTTTATAGCGTTGACAATACAAGACAAAAAAAAAAAAAAACATAGATATGATAAACCGATTTTGTGTAATTCACTTTTACATCTCTGTATTCTGGAACCATAGGGACTATATTTATGTGCACAACAAACATATATAGCCTAAGTTATAAGAGTTATAAGTTATTTCTATTGGATTCCACCGTGTCTTTCCTACTGGGTATGGCTTTCTAAAGGTTTCAAAAGCGAGCACCTAATGTATGGTTGCAAACGTTTGCATTTAAAATATGTAGAGACCTTGTTTAATGTAATTAGGTAAATGTAATAAACAATTGAAATCATTAATAAACATGTATTGTGTCCTGTGTTTTAAATTAAAGCCTTATCTATCTGTAGGCCTGTATCTCTCTCACTAAATTACACGGTTCTTCTACAATATGTAATTTGAAAATACAAATTAATAAATCATGTTAACTTCTAACCTTTTAAATATATCAAACCTAATTTCTGCAATCCACCGACTAATGAAATCACCCTTGAGCATATACCTGCTTTTGCAGTATTAAAGGATACATTACATGGTCACAAACCTGATAAGTACTCAAATTTACTCTAATTTTTATGAACATGCTTGTACAAATGTAGAGCTATTGTTGTCTTTACACATGCACGCAGCCAAAAAGACTTGCTTTAGAAGATCCTCAAAAATGTTTAGAAGTTGCGTTTAAAAATCCTTGAAGGTCTTATAAAGCAATCCATAAGGCAATACGTGGTTGGTTTTAAAGGTTAAGAGCAGTTTTAAAATGCTTGAGCTCAATGGAAAGCATTTAGATTATACGCATGGGTAATTACATGCATAGGAAGAAAACAGAAAAAATGGCAATCGACAACCTTCTGTCACATAAGATTTAACGCTTAAATGCGCATACTAGCAGAACAATAACATTAGGTATTCAGTAATAGCATAATAATGTTGCAATGCTACCCATACCCTACCCTCCAGTAAAGGATGTGTCTACAAAACAAAAGCACATAAACGTCACCATATGACGATGCGGGGCTCTAAAATAGGTCAGTGCTATTTAAGTAAAAAATAAACATGTTTCTTTTTTTTCCCAGATAGTAGGCCTACTTATGTCTATAAAAACGAATGATTGTAAATCAACGATGTAAAAACAGACTTCAAATAAACATATTACAGAGATGCAAATCCATACTTATCATATTTGCTTACAAGCTTGTTTTGTAAACAATAGCCTCAAGCGTCTGTTACTAACACAACTTTCTTGACTAGATTAAACTGTCTACTTTCAAATTAGACTATTATAAGTCTGTTGTTTTTATCTCTCGCTTTTTACAATTAAATTTGTATTAATCATTAGCTGAATCATCAGTACATGCTATTGTGATTACTTTAATATTCAAATTCACGTGAGGAATATCCTATAAAAATAGCCTAACCTAGCCAAAAAGAAATGTGCTAGACGTTTCCTGAAAAGTTATCATTTAGAGTATTTGAGTAGGCCTAAAAATGATTGTTCTATATGGACATAATCTTTAAAATTAGGTTGTCGTCCCGTTTGGGACCATGGACTCTTTACGTACATCCGAAACACTAGATGGCGGTAGGAAGATGTGCACGTCTCATCAAATGTGAGCGAGACGAAAACTCAAACAAACTCACAGAAGGTGGAGAAGTCCAGCAGCAGTGCTGTTTTATCTCTTTTTAAAACATAAGCAATGGATGCTTTGTGGTGATTACTAGGCAGGATGGATCATTTCAGGGAACCGGTAAAAACAGACTGTGAAGAACTACTGGGTCGTTTTCAGGCGACCGAGTCAGTTCGGTACGAGCAGTTTGTAGAGATCTGGAGAGACATGGATTTCAGCAGCATCTTCCAGTGAGTTTATGCCAGTGACAGTTTTATGAGAATCGTTAGAATAATCACATAAGAGAAAAATATAAATCACATGATACTGTAGGATGCAATCATGCATCTGGAAAAATCCAAATTTCAGCTGCTCATACGTTTTTATGTTAATGTCTTTCGAGACGAATTTTAGTTTCATTGTACACTATTGTAGTTTTTGTTTGTCAACGTTTCTGGCATCTTTTTTCTTGTCACTGCATTTTATTGTGTGTATTGATGCTTTAATCCAAGGGGTTTTATGCTTCAGATGCCATGCACGACTCCCAAATATGATCCCCTATGAGGGCTCCCCGTGCCCTATTATGTCTAAAAAGTAATTTCTTTCTCTCTCTTTCTCTATGCAGCGGTAAACCGGAGCCAAATGAGAGAAGGCACTTCGCTCGTCTGATTCTGTCTGTGGTGTCCCCATACTTTTTTCCTCCATACACGTTCCAGATCAGAGTGGGGGCCCTTTATCTTCTGTACAGCCTCTTCAACACACAACTCGCCACACCTAGAGAGAAGGTGCGCCGTCACCCAGCATCTAATCATTCTGTTAGCATTCTGAGTCACTGTTTGCATTCGTGTTTCTGCTTAGTCTTGTGTTTAAGCGCCTTGGGTTATTCACACTTGTTGTTTTGAAATTTGGTGGCTTTTATTTGTATGCACTAAACATTATACAATACAAGTTTTGAATGACATGACGGTAAATGACGGAATTAAAACTCATGCATTGTAATTTTTTTGAGCGGTTGTCTGTTTCTTTGTGACTGTATTGCTTTGTAGATCCGCATTGCTCTGAAGGACTGGAAGGATGTTATGCAGTTTCAGAAGGACGCAGTGAATGCTCAACATTACGATGTGGTTTACGTCTTCAGAAAGCTCTTGTCAGATAAAGCTTTCTACTTCACTGCCATGCCAACACCGGTAGGTTAATAAGCTCAGTTCTTGTGTATCTAAACTGGTTGCAAGTCCAGCTAAAGTCTTGAATACACTGCTCAACTTTCAGCCCAGAATTTAGCTATCTGCGGTCAATTCAAACTAAAGTTTATTTTGGACTTTTACCATCCAGCTGGAATAATAGTCCAAAAGAACATGTTTGATATTTGAGATGATTTTAGAACACATGTTTTCATTTGTCATGTGTAAGATGACCATTTATAAGTTTATAATGCGTTTGTGTTACTACCATTAAATCCCTTTTAGTTTTTTAAGTACTTTTTTCCAGTTAAATTAGTAAATTTCATGTGGATAAAGTCTCAACCTTCACCGAATATCCTGTTTTACTAGGATATGTCATGCAGGAGAAGAATAATGAATGATGTTACATGTTGACTTTATTAAGCAGTGTTTTTTTTTTTGTGGTGTGTGTCCATACTGATGTAAACAAACTGATTCAACCTGAGGTTTCTGAACTCGGGCCACAGGTGCTCATTGTACGTGTTTACAGCTCAATTTCAGGATAAAGAGGGAAGATGGAAAGAAGAAGAAAATCTGTGAAGAGTTTGTTGATCCGCCAACACGTCCTCAGGAAGTCGTAACCACAGATGTACTAGAGGTGATTCAAGAGCTTCATTTTGTATTAAAATGTGTCTCCTCCGGCATTGGGTTATTTAAATACATTTCTGAATGTGTGAAAGCTTTTTATAACTGCTCTGTGACATCAGGCGAGATTTGACACTGTAAGTCACGTCACGCTTCAACCTGTTAAATAGTGAACTTTATGAATTAAAATTGTAAATCTGTTTTATTTGTCATCTAAAAGTGCGATTAGGAGTTGCTTATAAATAGGAATTATGGTTTGGTTAACAAGTCATTTGTATGTTTCTAAACCTTAGGAAATTGCAAATATCCACGAACATTATGAAGGTGTGAAGAAAGCCATTTTCGCTGAACCAGACCCAAATCTGAATATTGTACAGCAAAACCTGATTCCCAAACTAAACAGTGCCATCCTCACTTATTCCAGCTGGCAGATGAATCGTACAGTAAGTTTATTTGTGCTTACGAATGTATTGTTTGTTGCTAAGGGACTATTGTTAGTTGTTTTTTTTTTTTTTTAAATAAATTAATTACTTTTATCCAATAAGAATGCATTAAACTGATCAAAAGTGTCAGTAAAGAAATTTATAATATAACAAAAGACTTCTGTTTCCAATAAATGCTTTTTAACTTTTTATTCATCTAACGGTTTTCAACATTAATAATGTTAATAAATATATTGGCATATTAGAATCATTTTTGAAGGATCAACGTGACACTGAGTAATGAATTCAGCTTCACTATCACAGAAATAGATTTATTTTAGAATAATAAAGGAAAAGCATAGTTTACGTCTTAATGCAGTTAAATATTTTGCATTACATTTGGTAAGTCTAAGACAATTAAGATTTCCAAAGAATTAAAACAAATCTTAGTGACCCAAACTTCGGGAACAAAAGTACTGTAAAACTACTACATAAATGATTGGGTTCAATCCTGAACTTATTCCTGAGTATGTTTATAGAATGTTTTGTAAGTGTATTTATTTAAAACACTATGTTTTAATTTTTTTTTTCTCCCCAGACATCCGAGCAGCAGGATGCTGGAGAAGGGCCTTCAAATCAAGAAGTAAAAGATTAAGTTTAATTAAATTAATTTTTCATGTCTTTACAGTATGAAGCACTATTTAGTATTAATGTTGCAGTGCTTTTACCAGAGGGGTGTGTCATTCACTGTGTTCTCTTTTTTCCATCCATAGAGCTCCAGCAGAGCCCAGCTGTTAGCGTCGATCAAATCCAAATCATATGGACAAGTCGTAGAGGTATATATAGAAAGCATAAGAGAGTGGTCAGATTGTTTGTTACATATTTTAATTGCTTGTACATAATTAATAGCATGAGCACGTAAAATGAACACTTTACATGTCTTTTTATACGTTGATAGGTTATTAAGCTTAATCCACGTGAGACATGTTTTGCATAATTTCCCTCTTAGGCTTCAAAGGCCCGACGTCACAGACAGACAGAATTGGTCTCAGCAGCTGGACCAGACATTGCGTTAAATGTGCCTTCAAAAAAGAAAAGATTCCCGTCACTTAAAACGCGCACTCAGTTACGATTCAGAACTCAGGGTAAGTCCTGCCCACGCTGATAAACTTACTAAGTTATGCTTTGGTTTGAATTGATTGATTATACCAATTTCTATGCAATAGGAAATGAGAGTGAGGGCTCAAATTTGACCCGACTGTGGTGTTTGAGTTCAGTGAAAGAAGAGATAGAACCAGGTAAGCTAACAGTTGATTAATATGGTTTAATGTGATTTAATTATTACATTTCAAAAGGCTGTGATTTAATTAAATGAACACAGGACTGTTGTGTCTTCTACAATGTCATGGTTACAGAACAGTTTGCAATCAGTGAATATCGCACAATAAATGGTTTCATATTTTCTTTCAGGGCATCTGCTTTTTTCACATAAAACGTAAACAATATTCTATATATATATATATATATATATATATATATATATATATATATATATATATATATATATATATATATATATATATATATATATATATATATTAAATTTTTTTATTTTTTTATTATTATTTAATTACTGTAAATATAATCCCTTTTACTGAAAACTGTTTAGGAATCAATTATGAGGTTTATTTTGAGGGGGCCTTTTTTGTCAAAAAACGGTACTATTTAAAGCTATTTAAAATGTTTTGCCATAGTCTGTAATTTTGCCATATCCTGCCCATATGGCAGTCATTTTATATGTGCAGGTGTTCAAAATAAGCCTTAAATTAGATTTAAAAACCCAGCAGATACCCTCGGATCATTATATCATACTAACTAATAATTACAGAAGGCCCTGTTTGATGCAACTTCACTCTTTTCATTTTAATTCCCTAGAAAAAAAGAAGAGAAAATTCAACTGGAACCCTGACAAAAGCAGCGATCCCACATAGCATTAGTCAGAGCCGTCTGGATGGAGTGTGATGGGCGGGCCGCCTCGTGTTAAAAGCTAGTGCGATTTGTGCTTTGAGCTCCAGTTTCATTTAAATTGTTTTATGTAATTGTAAACGTTGCTGCTTTTGGGTTAAAAGGGCAGTGAATGTAAGTTGCTTTTAAGACAGCTCTTTCTTCTTTTTGTACTTTAGTATTTGGCTTTAATGTGAAATTAGTTTAGTGTTCTTTAATAGTTTTTAGATCAACGCGTTCTTAAGCAGCTATTTAAAATGGACAGTTTCTACATTTTATTTTCTTTTAAATGATTTTAATGATTTAGTCATTCTGAATCTTTTTTGTTTTAGTCTACTTTCTTTCTATTGTGCCAGCTAATACATCTCTCACACATCGAGAAAAGAGAGTTGTGTGGTCTTTTGTATGCATGCGATCACGTTCTTGCTAACCTGAAGGTTTTATTGATGTACTCGTTCGGCTGCTTGATTTTAATCGATATCCTTTATCACTTCCAATCCGAGCATTTCTCTCCCTTGCTCATTCGTGCCTCAGCCAAAGCGTGGAGTCGCCTGATAATTTACATCTGCGGGACAGTCAAGATTGATGTTGTTTGCACCTAATAGGCCGTAGCTTTTAAGATGAATTCAAGACATCTAAATCATAGTGACTGATAGCACGTAAAGATTAGATTTTTCCCCGTATGCATGCTGGGAACATGAGACACGGATACAGTGTAGGTTCAGTGTTGCGTTTTGTAAAATTAGTGCGAATAATATATATGTGTGTGTGTGTGTGTGTGTGTGTGTGTGTGTGTGTGTGTGTGTGTGTGTGTGTGTGTGTGAGTGAATCAACTTCTTCCCTGTTTATTATATTTAAAAAAGAGTTTTTTAGCAACTAACTTCAGCAGCTTTGCATGATCTGAGAGTATATATATAGTAGTTATACTTATTTTTAGTAAATTCAAAACTATTCAGTGTTGCTCAACTGACAAACTGATGTTTGTATGGTATATGGTGTTAACACTTTATTGCTTTATTTACTTCCTCCTGTAACAAAATGTATATTCGTTCACAAAAGAATTCAGTAATTTAGGCATGGTTTTGTCTCACTTTTGGCAAACAAGTACAGTAATATTCGATCAAACATGCACACAATTATCAGTTTTAGTAAATTGTTACTTGTAAATGGTTTCACAATGTAGTCAGTTTTATAGTTGGTTTGTTTTGTTGTTTTTCTTTGTATATAAGACCGAAAGTCTAGTCCAACTGGGGGGGGAAAGTTGCAGAATATGGTAAAAGGTTTCATTGTGGTTTTTATTTACCAAGATAAAAATCTCCCCTGGCACACACAAGTTAAAGAAACACACATTTTAGGATTGATGGTTCATATATGAAAAAAGGTAAGCGCATGTGGTAAAGCAACGTTTTCATGGCAGATTTGTTATGGTTTTCATATAGCAAAAATAAAAATCAACCTCTAGTACACAAAAGTTGATGAGACCCAAATTATAGGCCCTATATGCGAAAAATTAATATGGCATACACTTATACAAACAATAAGGTTCTAGAGGTCAATGCTGCAGAGCGTAGCGAGCGCGCTGCGCGTTCTAGTCCAGATGCCCGCGTGCCCGCGTGCTCGGCCGCGACAGCAGTGTGTCCTCGGTGGGCTTCTCTTCCGTCTCCAGCAGGTTTGATGGGGACAAACGGACCGATACGGGAAGAAGGACAGGTCGTCGAGCCTCTTTGTTTATACCTCTGGAAGATATCGATCGATGTTGATCGATAGGGCGGGCGATTGACGCCGCTGGCTCAGTGCAACGCGACCATGGCATCAGATAGTAAGTATCGCGCTGCTTTAAACGATTTATAGAAACCTTTGAATTCATTCCCGATCAAAAATAGCTATACACACTATCAGTATGTTTATGAAAGCTCCTTGGCTGATTTTGCTGCAGGGCTCAGCGATGAATTTTGCCAGCATCATTATCATCAGTCATATCATCTCAGAGGGGTTCATCTTCTCTACTGTACATGACATTATAACAACTGACATTTCATTCAAACCATTATAAACACGCCTGGAGAATTTCAAGCGACGCTTTATATAATCCATGTTCTGTCTATTGCTATAGTGTTGCGGTTTATTTCCTTATCTGCAGATTGTAGCATCTTTAAAATGTTTTTTAAAAACATTATATATATATATATATATATATATATATATATATATATATATATATATATATATATATATATATATATATATATATATTATTATTATTATTATCTTATTTTTTTTTTTAAATCGTAATTAAATAATTTTGATTGTTTCTTCTAATACATTTTGTTTAAGTGGCATTACAATGACAGCAATTTAGAGAACAATACCCCCTTTGAACAACTTTGAAGAAATATAGAACATGTATAGAATTAATATATATATATATATATATATATATATATATATATATATAGTTATATAGACTGAACTTGTTAACTTGTAGTATTTTAGAATTTAAATTCAGAAATAAATGTATTTTTATTCTTGCAAGTTTAAATGTAATGGCTAATTGACTATTTTAATAACGAAAAAATAAATACACATCAATACACTTACACTAAAATCAGCTTTAAGGTTGTTCAAGGCCCTTATCTTTAATACAGAAGATGTCATGAATATTTTAGCGTGAAGCATAGTTTGAAGAAGCTTAATTTTTGAGATAGATTTGAGTCGAATATGTCCATCTAACTGAAGATTATCAGTGCCAGTGGCAGATTGTGCAACAATGTGTTTGTTAATCATAGGCTATAAAAATAAACCTTCGGAAAATGTTGATTTTTGCCCGCGCTGAAAGTCCTTCATTTTCTAAATCAACTGTGTGCTAAATGCAGAACTACTAAAAATAGTTTGATTAATAAATCATTAAAAAGTTCTGTAATGACGCGTACTGGTTTATTTTGCATGTAGATCTCAGGTGCGCATAGGGAGCATAGGAAATAATTTTCCATAAAGTGCTAGCTTCTGGTTAAACAAGTGCACTCAATAAAACATCAGAAAAAGGCAAGCTATTACAAGTCATTATTTTTGTTTTCGTTGCATAAAATAAAATGAAGGTACCTTTCTGGGCCTTGAACGTGTCAGTCACATTGCTGTCTATGCAGAGTTAAAAAGCTAGATTTCAGAGAATTTAAATTTTTCAGTGAAATATCCCTTTGTCAAAGTCTGTAGAAGCATCTCAAACTGAGACTGAAATAGAGATTTGGTCTCCCATATTCAGTAATGGTGGAGTTCACTTAATAAATTAGTAATAATAAATTGGTTCTCTTATTGATTTCAGTTCTATAGTTGGAGGCCTAATAAATATTTTATTTTAGTAATATATTTACCCTACGATTACTACATAGGCTTTTTTTATATAACCAGGATGAGATTGTAACTCTTTCACTTTTAGCTCCCGTTGCACGAGTTTAATAGTTATCTCTAGATCGCGCAGATGAAAATATTAACCTATAATATCATTAGTTTAATGGTTGAAGACCAGAGTCTTGCTGCAATCCATTCTAATAATATAGAACTAATAATATTCTCAGACATGAACAAGACAGTTTCTGGGAAATGGCAAGTCATGAACATTCAGAATCAAAAGCCTCTGTTATCAGCTTTTAATTTGTTTGAAGTTCACCCAACCCTCCCTTATTTAAAAAGTGATTCATTCTCATTTACCTGTGTCTTCGTTCCACACCTCTGCCTTTTTTTAGAGCATGACAGGGTGACTATATAATCTCTGGTGGTTTGTGATTTAAAGGAGGATACAGAAAAACATATTTTGCGTGCTTTGTGTATATAACAATTTGCCAACAGTGTAAAATCAGCAATTTCGGGGTTTAAAATGGCACCATCGACGCTTGTCCTGTCAGCTGATGTCTGAAGCATGTTTTTTTTTCCTCTCTGTGCAGCTTTGTTCACTCCATTTCTGTCCAGGAAATTAGATTTTGTGGATAGGAAATAAGAGTCGGTGCCTTTATGTTTAGAATATAGTGGATTTTGAGAAGTTTTCAGATGTCAGGAAGGGTGTTAGAGCCTGACAGGAAGCGTACTGCAGAAATGGAGAGAGGCGACATCCTGTACCAATTAACTGATGGCGAACCCTTAATGTTGACTTTCAGACTTTTTGCCACTAGATAGATTCACTTCACAAAGGCTTTAAGCACATCATTCAAAGTTTTTCTAATTTTTTTTCTTCTTCCATATCTAATGAGCAAGTAAATGTGGTATGTTTATGCGCATATATGTTATATTGTCTTTATTTTTAAAAAATAAATAAAAACATATTTAAATAAAAATTAGCAATTATAAAATCTAACTGTTTAACATTTTTTGATTAGTTGTTGCTGAAGTCTAAGCAGCTAGGCTGTAATATGATGCAGTTCTAACAAATGACCACTAGATGGAGATGTTCTGCCATTATTAGGCATGCCAAGAACTTTATGTCGTTTTAAAACAACGGTTTGTCTTTTTCCATCTAACCTTTATATCTTTTTTCGTCTTGTTTAGCAACACAATTCATTTTTTATTCACTAATTCTGAAAAAAAGCTACAAAGCTGTCCCTTTAAGATACAAAAGCTAAAATGTACACCGTTGTACCATTTTTATCCCTAAATTGTACGCATTAGTACCTTAAAAAATACATGAATTGTGTATATTAGTAATATTTTAAAAGAGTACTCCCGTTGTGACCGTTTTGTGCTTATGACTGTATGAGTTCAACATTTTACTTGTTTTGGATAATAGTTAGCAATCAATAATGGTGTAATGATGTTAGATAATGTGTAGAGTTAATATATGTACTCTGTACACTCAAGAATGGAAAATCCATGGCAACGTGAAAGCATGTGTGTTTATGTGAACAAAGCCATGCACAAATCACTCCTCACAGAATGCTTGAGTTGTTTCCAAGGAAACCATCCTGCTCATGCAGTACAGAGGTCCATGTGGGTGTGTGTGAAAGTGTGTTTCTGTGCTTACAAGGTCAGTGTGTTCTTGCTTGCGCACGTAGAAGAGTGCAGAGAGCACGGCCAAGTGTTTGGATAAGAAATTCACAGCCCTGTGCAGCAGTGCATGTAATCTCGCTTGGATCTTAAAGGAATAGTTCGTGCCGAAAAATTAAAATTCTTTTGTAATTTCACTCACTCTAATGTCGTTCCAAACCTGTGTGATCGACTTTCACGAAAAATGACGTGCAGCAGAATGTTCATGTTGCTCTTTTCTATGCAAAGGAAGCCAGTGGTGGCTTGCTCTCTTCTCGTTCTTGTTTTTATAGCCGTATTTATCTCTGCTTCTGTTTTTCTCACTCGTTTGTGTGAGTGGTACAGTAGTTGTGTTTATCGCAGTGACAGCTGTGACTGTGCAGTTGGCTTGTGTGTGTGTGTGTGTGTGTGTGTGTGTGTGAGTGTGTAGGTGCAGATTAGATGGTTCAGCATAATAGTGTTCAGCTTCAACCTTTCATTCAACACACACATGTAAACACACGCTCAGAAGTGCCTGCCCTCTTAGACTCTGTGAAATATTCACTCTTATGCAACTTAATGGTCCATTTTACACTTGAAGTGTTCACTTCAAAGCTTTGATAATGATGTGTTGAATACGAGGTCATGGTTTCTCTCTGTCTGCTGCAGGGCTGTTTTCTACCAGGCTGAGATCAGTCCTATTATAGTCAACACATTCCCTTTTAATGAAAATATATTACAGCGGTGAGCAATATGACTAACTAAACCTATATAAACTGTCATCTGCTAATACATTTGATTATGAGTTTTGTTCTGTTTCAGAAAACTTGTTTTGAGCAGTGCTGTAATAAATTTAATTCAATCAGCTATTTATATCACAATTACAACCTACTCCATATACTGTTACAAAATGTAAACAAAATCTATTGTAGTTTATCTATATACAGTAGTTCTATTCAGCAAGGATGATCACAATTCATTGTTATTTATAATTATTTTCAGCACTGATGATAATACGAAATCAGCATAGCATGATTTTTTTGAAGGTTCATGTGACACTGAAGACCGGAGTAATAATATTTCATCAAATTACTAATTTTACATTTATTAGAATGGAATTGTTTTGATGCTGTGTGTCTATATATAGTAATAGTGCTGAGAAATAATTTGGAGAGTGCAGTGCCAGATGAATTCAGTCGTGTGCCTGACAGTGTGGGCTAAATAAAATGTATCTGCAAAGACATCGTTAGCCTCACGGTTTATTCTAGGAACTGCGAAATTGCAAAGTCTTCTGGGTTATTTGGTATCAGTTTTATACCAGGACGTGTAAAAATGTTAAAGCATAAAGCTACTCTGTAATATTATAATGGCGTCTGCATTCAACGGGTTGCGGGTTGGGACGTTTACATATATTTGTGAGGACCGAAATGTCCCCACGAGCATTTTAAACCCTCCCAAATGTCTACAAAAAGGTAATATCATTATGTCGTCATTTACTCATATTGTTCTAAAACCTGTATAACTTTCTATCTTCTGTGGAAGATAAAATGTTGATGACCAAATGTTTACGTTGTGTACGTCCACTGTATTTTTTTGTCCATACAATGGAAGTTAATAGGAACATTCAATATAATGCCTTTTTATGTTCGACAGAAGAAAAATTCATGTAGGTATGGAATGACATGAGGTAACGTAATATAATTACTTTATTTGTTCCATCAACAGTCACTCCTGAGGCGGTGGGCTTCCTGTCAGCCGTGGGCATCTTTGTCGTTTTGCTGGCCATACTCTTCCTCTTTATCAATAAGAAGCTTTGTTTCGCTCGCGTCGGAGGTCTGCCGTGCCTCGAGCAGTACAGCCGGCGCAAGCGAAGAGACCGCGCTGGCATTCACCAGGGACTCGGTGAGTACTATTGTTTCAGACAGACATTTTTGGCTGACTTTCTTTTGCTCTTTTTTTGCCAAAAGTGACCTTTATCGCTAAGGCGCTTTATCCTATTTACGAAGCGAATATAATAGTAGTCTGTTTGATGAGCAATGGCAGACAGAGGCAGAGTTTGGGATCCAATTATCTGTATGTTATGTGCAGTCAAGCACACACAGCTCTGTGTGATCTGTGGGCTGTCCCTATGTCTATTCATTCCTGGCAAACAGACATGCACACACATACTCACCTGTGAGTAAACGCTGCACTTTCTGGTTAGACACACATTACACACATACGCGCATTGCACAGTCAGAATATCAGCTGGGTGTTGGAGGAAGTTCTGCTGTGGTATTTCAAAGCAGCTCCTTTAGTAAACATTCGGTCTGTCTGTCTTATGAGATATCTACTAGCTAGTTAAACGGCATGCTTAGGGTGAAGTGGTTCGGATGAAGGTTTGCTATATGGAGTAATTGGTTGTCTTTTGAGGAAGCCGTGCTGGTAAGTGTTTGTACTAGCGATGCACAATATATCCGTACCATACGAGTTATTGGCTGATATTTGAGATTGTTTTAAAGTTATTGGAATTTGACATTTAATTGTCTTTGCAAATTCAAATTGAATATCCATTTCATATTAAAATTGAAAATGGATATTCAAACTAAAACTAAATCAGAATGACTGATTGTATCTTTTTACTAATTTAATAATTCAGACAAAATAGTAAAAAGTAGAAATAGGCTTCCGTAGATATTGGTAAAAAATGGTCTTATTGGTTTTGTACAAAATTTAAAACAAGTGTAAGCTGTGTTATTTAGAACAGTTTTCATCAGATAGCTGATGGCAGTTACATTTAGTGTAAACTGTGGTAGTTAGATGCACTATAGAAGTAAATATATGCTGTATAAGCTCTGTTGATTTTGTTTTTAAAACAGTAACAACATGAGGGAATTCAGTGGGCCTCCTGTGCATCTGAAAATGCACTGATAGACTGTTTGAGCTGCAGTGAAATGTATTGGGGAAAACTTTTTTGAAATCTGATGGAATGGCAGAGGCTCCCCAGGCAGGTATCCCAGCCTTCTTTTCATGGATCACCCAGATTTCAGATGCTTTCTCCAATGGCTTCCGCCACCTCGGCCAAAACGAAGCTGTTGACTCTGAGGTCTCAGTGAAAGGTGAGAGTTCAGAGGTGGAGCAGCACTTGAGGGCTGTTCATGGATCTGGAGTGGATCCACAGGAGAAGCTGGGGCTGCGAGGTCAGGGCTGCAGGTTTGATTATGCCCCCTCTCTCGAACGTCTGACTCCCATCAGCGAAGAGACAGATGAGCTGGAGAGCAGGAGTCTGCTGGCTTCACGCTGCTCTGATGCTGGTAAGATGTGGGTTAGAAGTTGGCTTGGTTCATCTTTTGGTCCATTTTTGTTGAGGCTGCCATCTATCCTTTCAGTTTAAAAATCACAGCTGGATCTGTTCTTCTTGTAAACTGGTTACATGTTTGGTTTTGTTGCCTGTTTTTGACTGGTAGCTTCAATTTTAGTGTTTGTTAGCGTCTTAAAGTTGTTATACCTTTGATTGTTCAGTCCACTTAAGTTTTAAATGCACCATTTAGGGCTTCCAGTGTCAGATCATTATTCCATTGAAGCTGTACAAAACAGTTTCTGAGAAATTCAGTTGCTTGGAAAGACTTTAAACACAGACACAGCTTTGTGTGTGTGTGTGTGTGTGTGTGTGTGTGTGTGTGTGTGTGTGTGTGTGTGCGTGTGCGTGCGTGTTTCATCTTTCTGGATATTTAATATATTCAGCAAACTGAGAACACCCTCTCAAAACAAACAGACATTACATTTACACATGAATACACTGTACACACATATCAAATACACATGCCATGTGCACTCCCACTCACACACACACACACACACACACACACACACAAATACAATTGTACATAGTCTAGTCAATAAACACCACTAATGGTACTCTTAACATGCTTAGCTTGTAGTTATCTTATAGTTTATGAGTTTCTTTCCTGGGAAAAAATCTGTATTTTAATGTATTATATCTCAAAAAATTTGAATAATAGGTGCCTTTTAAAATAACTTATTTCTTTTTAAAACAAAAATTCAACAGAAAAACATTCACTTTACCACAATTACCATTTTTCCCCACATATTTCATGAAGTAAGAGAGAAAGAATGTTGGTATTTTGTAATGGCAGTGTAGAATGTGTGTAGAAAAGCATGTCTACCATATGCACCTAATCATAAGAGAGTGTCCAATTAGTGTCTCTGGGTCTCTTTTTCTCTCTTATCCATTATAGTTCCATTCATTGCACTGCATTTCACCACATCATTCACTCACACACACATCAAATTAGGCCAAGTGGCTATGTAAGGAGCAGCATAGGAGGTTGCCATGGTTACCAGTCCCTCACACTGAAGTGCTTTCCTCAATGTACACACTGAGTGCATTCGATATAACATAAATGATACCTACGCAATGAATCTGAAATAAGAACAATCATAGCAGCTGTGCCATTTCAAACAGAACAGCTTATAAATAACTGCGGCAAATGTCCTTGTAGAGTCCAAATCATTGACATTTTGTATGGAGTTTGAAACTAAGTTTACCTCTGATTTTGCACTTACTGCACTGTGAATAAATATGAATTAACAATGAACAGTAAATTTAGAAATTGCAATTATAAAAGATTAAAAGCATTTAATCTTTCTTCAAATTGCCAATATTTTAAGATATAAAAAAATGTCTTAAGACAATGAGAACTGTTACTTTACTAAATGACAGACATGTCTACATCTTGTTTTATTCTATTAATTAATTAATTTAGTTAGTTAGTTAGTTTGTTCAGAATCTTTCCAGCTTAGACCTATAGAAATATCTATACTCTGTAGGGCTGACCCTGCACTATTTAAAGGGATATTTAATTTTTTTAAAAATTATAAAATTTTAACATAAAATGTTATGTTTATCTGCTTACCCTCAGGGCATCCAAGATATTTTGTTTCTTCAGTAGAACACAAACAAAGATTTTCATCTCAAACTATTGCAGTTTAAATTAAACCCTGCAAAAACACTGAACAGTATTTATATAATGCTTTACCTCTGATACACCGTAATGTTCAGCTGTCCTGAGTGAGTTCACAACAGCCGTTATGTATTGTCATAAACTGCAGGGTTTAATTTGTTGGGGTTTGTTTAACTCTCAAAGCCCTGATTTCCATTGACTGTCATTATATGTCTCTTTAAAGGAATAGTTCACCCAAAAAATTTAATTCTGCCATCATTTACTCACCCTCCAGTAGTTTGTTAGTTTTCTCCAATTTATTTGTTCTGCCAAACACAAAGGAAGATATTTTGATGAAAGCTTATAACCTGGCTGTTTTGGCTCACCATTGACTCCATTGTATTTTTTTATATATTATTAAAGTCACTGGTGTTATATCTCTGAAGGTAAACATCTTAGAAAGAAATTGCACGTTTATATTATATCTGTGTAAGTGACCACAGCCTATTTTCACTTGAGCTAGTTAACAATAACCTATCATCCACCTAGTATTGGAATGGCAATGGCCAATTACCCAGAGCACCCTAGCAACTACATAGCAATGCCTTGGAATTATGGCTGGTAGGCCTGTATTGGTCTATTAATTTTCTTTCCATTTATCTTAATAAAATTTGTAACTTTTGCACTTTTTTTTTTAAACGTGTTGTTGTTTGCCTTTTTTGTCCATCTTTGTGTGCAGTGAATAGTTACGGCGATGATGGAGAGGTTTCCAGCTCATCGGACAGCGATGATGAGTTAGCAAAGCAGTTTGAGATCTCGGTTTCCCGCTCACAGAGCTTCCGTTCGAGTGTTACAGAGCTCAACACCCAGAATGCACCAGGGCAACATCACAAATTTAAACGGCTGCTGTCTGACCAGGAAGAAGGAAGCACAGAGCCTTCTGACTGTGAAGGTATGCACTCACATTCTCCTGTTCACTGAAACATTTGTATATAAATGGCTATGCTTTTCTGATATACGTGACAGCCGCATAAAGTATATTTTAACTACACTGAATATTTCACTACTCTTTGAAGCAGCTTCTTGCTGTTTAATATAGCATTAGTTTAAAGCCAAGGATTAGAGAGAAGAACTGTAAAATTAATTTAAGCAAATTCATTTAATTGATTAGGGGAATTTGGTTGTTTTAAAAGCATTTCTACTTGAGGATGTGTGTGTGTGTGTGTGTGTGTGTGTGTGTGTGTGTGTGTGTGTGTGTGAGTGTGTGTGTGTGGATAAAAGATTGAGAATAAATGTTTTTCTTTTATTGTGAATAAAAGATGGCCTTTTATTGTATCATCTGAATAAGAGAAAAACTAAGATAGATTTTTGTCAATGAAAATCTAATTAAAATGGTAAAATGTTCCCTTTCAGTCAGTCACTATGACGTTAAGTCAATGACTGATGTCATGGGGTCCTGCTCAGGAACCCAATCAGCTCTTAATTTTAAGAAAAAAAGGCCAATGAGAATTGGTGAGTGTGGTGTCAGCTTACAGCGCCATTCCTTCTTGTTATTCTTCAGTTATTCCCCCTTGGAGAGCGTTGAGTCCTCTGTTACCTCACATTTGAGACTCCGCTGAATGGTCGGGTTGCTCTCAGCTCCTCAGCACAAACCTGAACGAGTGGTTGCACGCTACCATCTTATATACCAGTATGTATGGGGGAGTGCCATGCAAATTACACTCACCGATTCTCACTGACCTTTTCTCTCAAGATCAGAGGTGATTGGGTTTCCAAGCTGGGACACCATGATGTCAATCAATGACTTAAAGACTTTGTTCCGTCCTTCAGGGAACTACGGTTACACAAGTAACCTTAGACGGTGATATTGTTATCTAGAACTGTTATCTAAAACCTTGACATAAAGTTGTAATAAAACAAAATATAAATAAATATATGTATGTGTGTGTGTGTATGTGTGTGTGTGTGTGTGTGTGTGTGTGTGTGTGTGTGTATGTGTGTGTATATATATATATATATATATATATATATATATATATATATATATATATATATATATATATATATATATATATATATATATATAAAGGTAAAGTGAATTAAAGTGACAAAACATACTAAAACTTAAATTTAAATATAAAAAATATGAATATATAATATAAATGTAAGCAATAATAATAATATTAACGTTTGATGGAAAGATGTGTTGGTCGGTGGTTTGTGGAATATATTGGTCTCTTTTAACAAGTCTGTTTGTTTAAATTTAACAAATGAAATGTCTTTAATATTACTCCTCTAATAGTCCTCTTAGAGTGTAATTACTTGGAGATCAAATGAAGACTTTTGCTTAGATTTATACTGTTTTAAGAGTTTTAAAGACCCAAAATTAAACTAGCAATGTAATGACTTTCCAACACATGCAATTTGATATTTGAACTCTGACTTTACTACCTTGTGGTAAAGACAACATCTAACTTATGTTTCAGTAGATGCAATACAAATCCAAACACCTTTTATAAATATTTATAAATGTGCTGCCAGTCGAGTCACAGTTAACTCCCCTAATGCTCAGTCAACATCCCTGATCTCTACATTGCAATTAGACAAATCTCAACTAAAACAGCTTCCACTTGGTTGCTTTTGTTCACTGAATTCTTGCTGTATGGAGCTGTATTTCTTAGAATGTTCGTTACAGCATCAGTTGCCATGGAAAAGCGTCATTCCGGTCACCATGGTAACAGAGTAACTGGCCTTGCCTGCAATTAATTGGTCACTGCTGCTGAGTAGAACAGTTTGTACCTTAATCGAGATTTCATTCAGTGAAATTCACAGAGTCACGAGTCACAAGTCACGTAGGACAAGCACTTAAAGCCGTAAATTACTATCATTATCTGCTCCGGAGAGCCTGACTGGTCAGAGGGACTCTGTCCTGCAATTATGATATCTGTCAGAGTGTCAATAAAATATCATTTGCTAAACGTTAAGGGAATGTGTGTTTGGGTCCTGTTCATTTTCCTTATTAAAAAACTACTACTAATATAATTGTCTTTTTGAATCACTCAGTGGAATTAAAATTTTAAAATTAGTTTTCCATGGGATGGTAGAAAGGAAGGAGGTTCAGGAGGTGTCTGGATGTTTGGGAGAAGGACGACGACAGACAGGGTCCAAAGTCAAACTCCAGTTCAGTTTCCCAGTCAATTAAGTCCTCTTCAATATCTAGCAACCCCAAAAGTATTAACAGCTGACCCTCAGACTTGGTGCAGTGGGCAGAGCTCCACCCCGGTTCTCGTTGGATCCTCAGCTCTGTTTCTCTCCGTAGTGATCAGTCACTTTGGCTCCAGCAGGATGACGAGGACAACAGGATTATTCATAACAGAACAATAAAAGCACGGGGAAACTTGCAGCTCACTTTACTGTTAAGGTCCGGCCTTTTTTGTGGAGTGGGAAAGTAGCGCACGAAGATGGCCGATGATAATAAACAGGTCATGGAATACAAACTAGGTCATGGAGAATGAAAACAAACACATAACAGTCCAGGGGTGTGACAATAAATTACCTGAATAATCCATATTATTTTATCACTCTTTACTTTTTAAATAGAAATTAAATACATTAACATATTATTTATTGTTTTTTATGGTAACATTTACTCTAGGGAGCGAAAACTTTTTTTTCAACAAAAATCTTTAAAAAGAACGATTAAAATCAATATCCAAATCAATATTTTTTCCAGGTGAATGAAGTTGAAACGGTAACATTTTATTTGTGGATTTCATATTATTAGATGATCTAAAGCAAAAGAACTGTAAAAACATAAGACCTTATTATAAAGTGTTACAATTTTTATTTCTGGAGAAATAAAGCAATTTTCTGAGCAGCACATTATTCAGTCGTATGAAATAATTTGGTCTCATTCTGATTTCATGTAGAAGCTGAGAGAAACAGTGTGCAAAGTTTTGAGGATCCCCTCTCGTCCAGGCGACGTGTGAGGTCTGAGCCAAGAGACCCGTTATCACAGAGTCCCCTTCCTGAGGACCCGACCTTCACAGACCCCCTCTCTCAGATGGCGGAGCGGATCTCTGTGGGCTCCCAGGACACAGGAGACGGTCTGGAGGCTCTACCCAGGGACGAGGGCAGTCGTCTGAGCAGTGTGGGGCGGCACACCCCACAGAAGAGCCTGGCAGTCGACAATCATGGATATGACAACAGTGAGGCTACGGATAGCATCTCCACATGGAGCTCTGAGGTGAGTTCAACAGAGCTAGATCACTTCTATATAGACCACTGTTTAAAAGTCTGTGGTCAGTGAGATTTTTAAGAATGCTTTATTCAGCAACGATGGTCAAAAGTGACATTTATGGTCTTACAACAGAAATAAATGCTGTTTGAATTTTTGAACCATTTCAAAATTGAAAAAAAAATCTGCATATCACAATGATTTTTGAAGGATTATGCGACACTGAAGTCTGGAATAATGGTTGCTGTATTTTTACATATATTAAAGCAGAAAAAAGTTACATTTGAATTATATTTAATAGTTAAAAGGATTAATATTTGCTTAATAGCAATCAAAAATGAATAATATTCTAGCAATATGCATTCTAATAAGCAACCAATAGGTGTAACCTTCTTTTTTTATTTTACATTTTTTATCATTGTGCATTATTACTATCATATGTTACACCATATTTTACCTCTTCTGTTCATAATTACATCATCAAAATTTCTGTCCACATCTTCAGAAGTGTTATGAGAACTAAATTCTAATCAATATTCATAAGTCATTTGTGCTCTGTGGCACTCATAGCAGTTGCTAATGGAAGCACCTTGTGTTTATGTATTAGTTTATCGCAGTAAAATCTTCCTCATCCGTTCGGAGAGGTGTGGGAGGTTGTGTGTGTTAGATCTGTATGTTTACATATGCGTTGATCATGTTTGTGTTTACATATGCAAATGAGCTTCTCCTCTCTAACAGCATGAGCAATCTCCATCCCACCCTTTGAGTGCTTCCCCTCGTGGACATATCTCAAAATGTGGCGATCTCATAATTGCCCTCGACTATCGGGCTGAAACGCACAGGCTCCTGGTCACGGTGATAATGGCTCAAGGCATTCCAGACAAGGCACGGAGCGGCATGGACTCCTGGCAGGTGCACGTGGTGCTGTTACCTGGTAAACGACAGCGGCACAAGACGGCCGTGCAGAAAGGCTCCATGCCCAGGTTTGAGGAGACTTTCCGGTTCTCGCATATAGAGCCGGGGGATCTGGGTTCCTCTGCGCTGCGGTTCCGCCTGTATGCGCTGGGGAAGATGAACAGGGAGAGGATGATGGGAGAGGCCATGTACAAGCTGAGCAGGCTGAAACACATGGGACGCTTCCAGGTCACGCTGGTCCTGGAGCCACGTAGTAATCTCAAGGTGTGTGTTTGTGCTTTGATTGTATTTATTTTTCTAATTATTTGACAAAAATTAACAACTATTTTGTAGTGAAAATAGTTTAAATAGTAAAACAAACTACACAAATATTTTTAGCGTACATTTTCTTTATTATTAAAGGCTGAAGTGAACAGATACATTTAGATAATTTTGCATAGATGTCCAGACAGCTTCTGAAATGCTTTTTCAAATACAAAAATGCTACCTTTAAAGTAGTCCAAATTAAGATCTTAGCAAAGAATACTTATTTTGTGCAAAACAAAGCCGAATATATCAAATAAGTTCTTAAAGGAATAGTTCACCCAAAAATGAAAATTACGGCCATATTTTATAATGGTTTTTGGCATAAATGAAAAACTGATTTTGACCCAAAACAATTTACTGTTGGCTATTGCTACAAATATACCTGCGCTACATAAGGTTTTGTGGTCATATGTTCAAGGTATTCAGTTTTTTTTAAAAGGTACATTAAAAAAAAATAGCTAGAATTTATTCAAAAACAATTTTAATGCCAAACTAGTACATTTCACAAATATTTATAAAGAAATGCCAATTAGCATAATGAAATAGTTCAGTGTCTTTATGTTGAAAAGCTATGTAGAACTACACCTGATGTACGATGTAAACACCAGCTAATTAGGTTGTCATCTCCTTCCCTGCAGACAGTAGACTCCCAGGTGTCTTTCAGCGCTCAGAGTGACAGTGCTTCCTCCAGTCATTCTGTGTCTCACGGTGGAAACCCAGAACTACTGCTGGGTTTATCATATAACGCCACCACAGGACGACTGTCTGTAGAGATCATTAAAGGCAGCCACTTCCGTAACTTCTCTCTCAACAGACCTCCAGGTAAACACACTGTCCCACTCACACTGACAGAGGCTCAGAAACACATTCACAGGCATCATTAGACCATCAGGAGTGACTCTCGAGCAAATAACCTTTAGTAAAGCCGTCTGATATTGATTCAGAGTAAATGTACTGCTATAAATCCTTTCTACGCGAACAAGCTGCTAAAACACACATTTGTACAGGCACATTTTGAATGCGTCGTCCTCACACATTGTGTTGCGGGTCAAACATCAGGCTTTTAGAGTTCATGCTGTTTGGATGACTATTAATCTGTCACAGTCACTCACAATGATGCTCCTCGGTAAATGGAGTTACAGGGCATTTAATCAATCACAAAGTCACAGATCTTTTTCTCACACATCTCTCATCAATTCGATGAGTCACTGCTGAAGAAATCCATGCACACAAACATATACTGCGATATAACGCTGTATCACAGATTTGTGCTTAGTCCAAAAATAAATCTATATATGTTACTTTACATATCTACTCTACCATTAGGGTCAGTTCTTTTTTTTATTATTTCTCTTAATGTTTCACCCAAAAATTGCTGAAAATGTACTCGCCTGTCTCATGCCATCCAAGATATATATGAGTTTCTTCATCTAAACAGATTTGGAGCACTACTTTAACTCTTGCTAACAAAAAGATCATCTGCAGTGAATGGGTACCATCACAAAGAGTTGATAAAAACAGGTCATAAAAACATTACAATATTCCACAAGTAATCCACACAGTTCCACTTAAAGTCATTGCTTCTGGTTTAAAATTGATTTGTCTGAATCAGGAGAGAAATATGCATAGCTTCATTCACATGTGAAAACTGTTCTAAGCATATATGTTGGTGGACTTTGATGTGAAAGGACAATAGGATGACTCTTTCACTGTGGAAAACCTTATTATGGACTCTTATTGGCACGTGATGTAATGCTAAATTTTTAAATCCAAATTTTCTGAATTTTCCAAAAATGTTCAAATGAGAAAACAAACTCTATATACACCTATATTTGATCCTTTATAAATGATTCTAATTATTTCTCCTTGTTATCAATGTTGAAAACAGTTGTGCTTCTTAATATAAATTAATACAAATTCACAGATAACCATTTGATCACTGGGAGAAGATGGAATGAAACTTTTTTTTCTTTCAGATACATTTGGTAAGCTCACTCTGTTAAACTCCATGGGACAGGAGATATCCCGCTGTAAGACGTCCATCCGTCGCAGTCAGCCGAATCCTGTCTTCAAGGAGACATTTGTCTTCCAGGTGGCGCTGTTCCAACTGTCAGACGTCACATTAATGGTCTCCATTTACAATCGGCGGAACATGAAGCGCAAGGAGATGATTGGCTGGGTGGCTCTGGGCCAGAACAGCAGCGGTGAGGAGGAACTTCTTCACTGGCAGGACATGAAGGAGAGCGGAAACCAACAAGTCTGCCGCTGGCACACACTACTGGAAGCTTAGAGGATAGAGAGATAGAAGTCTGATCACTCATACCTACTGCATTCAGCTGGATTTTCCTTTGGGAAGAAGGTGAAAGCCAAGGCCAAAAATACCCACAAAAACCAGAATGAACAAGCACTTTTAACAGTATCAAAGATAAGGCATGTAAATCTTGGAAGCACATACAAACACAAAGAAACACCCACACGCCACTTTCCTTCTCCCTGAGAGTACTTGATACAGCCTCTTATCTGGTAACCAGGAAATGACTTCATGGCGTAATATACAGACTACTCTCTCAACTCCAGCAGCAACCAATCAAAACGCATTATAGCCCGAGCCACGGTGATTGTCGCCTAGCGATTTCATGAATGGAGGATTGATTTGAAATGATTAAATGCCTTTCTTCGGATCATTTTAAGCTTGAACACCAGAAACAGTTTTGGTGAGACCAAATGTGTAATGAGCAGAAAACTGTTAGTTGAACACGTGCACTTTCATTCATGCTCTCCTACTGATGACACTGAAGCTGTTTTTTTTATTACATTTTTTATTACATTTTACATCAAAATATCTTGTAATGTAAAGTCACAAACTCACGGACAGTGTTATGAGAATAGATGCTGTTAAAAGTTTACAATTTACCCCTATTCATATCAGAATGAGAGAAATAAGCAGATGACTTTAAGATGTAGTTCAAACTCTTTTTTAGTAATTTCAGTGAATGAGGACTGTTGCTGGCCAGGATTTAAAGGAGACCTATTATGTCCCTAATTACAATATTTAAGCCTCAGGTGTCCCCAGAATGTGTCTGGGAAGATCCATCTCAAAATACCCCACAGATAATTTTCATTTTCAAAAAGTCTGCTTTGAGCGAATCAGAAACGCTCTGTTTTCATGCATGTACCTGCCCCCTTTTACAGAATAGAGCAATGCCTTTGCAGTTTGTTCCTCAGATACTCTGCTAAAAACCACCGGTTTGGTTTTGATTATCAAGTCTATTCCTCTAAAATGTGTTTTAAACCATATCAGTTTGAACTTCATAAATACAATTTTCAGAGTGCATACATCTGAAGCGCACACACGAAAAGCATCTGTCAAATGGCATGTCAGTCTCTTTCGTATCTTATTGCGCTTAAACACAATCTTCTTTTAGAAGACTTTTAAAAAATAGTTTTAAACAAAAATGTTGACATCTATTATTGATCTTCCATGCCGGAATCCTTTCTCGCAGTTTAGTTCAGTGTTACAGTTCACAAAAATGGTGTGAATGATTCATTTGAAGAGACTGATCTGTTTCTCAAATCCATGTGAATCGGTTACTCAAACATAAATGCCTAGCAGAGCTGGAGATTATCATTAAATACATTTCAGCCTGTTCCTCTCACAGAGCTATTGTATGGCTTGAGACGGCTTAGAGCATAGCGCCCAAGTCATGAGCGCTATTTTTTTGGTGCTCATGAATTTATTTTGCTTGAAGCTTGAAAGCTCCAGTGCCCGTTCATTGTAATTGCTTGGAAAGAGACCGATCCTGTTTACCAAAAATCGTCTGTAGTCAGAGCACAGACACTTACGCATGTCCAAGAAAACCCTTAGACAATCTTAACACCGTCCTTATGACATTGAAACTCTTTTGTAATGCATGCCTGTAATGCTTTATGCATATATAAAGTGCCTGATCTCGTCAAACCTGTATGGATTTTAATTTATAGCCAATGATGTTGGAGATTAGCATGGAAAACTCTGTAACATTACAGACGCATGGACCACAGTGTTTTAAAAAACAGTAGTGCCTGTTTTGCATGCATTCAAATACAATGTGGTTTTTGGAGATAAATGCATATATTTTTGTCTATCATTAAAGACATCCGTAATACACTACTTTTGCTGGAAATGTGATTTTTTTTATTATTAAGAATAGCAATAAATTTGTTTTGTTACGCTGATCATGCATTAAACTGTGAAATTAGGTACTACTGGCGCTGAAAAATGTACAGTTAACCAACCATATGATCATGTCATATGTTGATCAGACTGACAAAGTATCTGAAACTGTTTGCCAGAAGAGTTTGTTTTAATTTTCCCGTCGTGTAATGTTTGCGTATTGGAGTGGAAGAATCGCTTATGCTCGAAGGAGATAATTAAGCTCGGAGATGTGAGGTTAAAAGATCATTTACCCGTTTAAAAGGTTTCAATCTATGGCATACCGCGTGCTAATGAATGTCAGAGAGATACGCCGCAGGAGCATATGAGCAATAAAAGCTTTCAAAAGTAAAACCGGTTCTTCAGAGATAAGCCATATGTTAAGAAATAAGCAAGAAGAGAGAGGAGGAAACGCGGCAGCTGAGGATGCGAGAAGAATGGAGTTTGATGCTGGAGCGTCATCATTGCCTAGTGACTCTCCTAGCAACAGGAAACATCTGTTTCAGCGTCGACCAATCGGCGGCCGGTGCAGTCTGTTATTGCTCGCTGCACAGAAAGGGGATATTTTAAGAGCCGAGAGTGAGCCGAATACTACAGGGATTATATCAAAACCAAGACTTCGACATCTGGGGGCGAAGCGTCAAGCTCACGCGGAGCTGAAAGCGGCTAAGTTCGGCGCAGTATGAGCTGTTTTGAGCCTCTGGTTTGATGAAGAACGCGCGTGCGGGGACTGTTAATGTGGCTTTAGAAATAAGGTAGGATCATTTAGCTCTGTTAATCGCACAGATTTGTGTGGTTTGTTTGTTTTCTGTGCGAGCGTACTTAAAACACCATACTGTATTTTCTATCTGCTCTTTAGACATAGCAGATGCAATTACATAATGGTGCTATACGTAACAGACCCTTTTTCCAGTTTGAATCTGATTTTTTTGTATTTTTTGGAAAATGCGCGTTCTGTGATTCATTCATTAGCGTGACAGTTGAGTGGCTGCTGCATCGTAGCCCACAGCATAAAAAAAAGTAAAATGCTGCTGTAAAGGACGTATTTAGCCTACATTGCAATACTGTAAAAAATATTTTAATTCATTGGTGTATTGGTTTAGATAATTGTAAAATGTTTAGCAAAATGTAAAAGTATTTTACGGAGCAATTCAAAAAAGCACTGGCTTTTCTTGAAACTGTTTAGTACATTGAAGATAATAACGAAACATGAAACTTCCAGTCAAATTATGCTTAAATATGATTTTAATTTGCATGTAATGAATGGATCACATATCACATGACCAGCTCAATACTTAATCTTGTTGTGCATTTTGTGTAAGATTAAGTAAGATTAAGTGTGTGCGTGTGCATATATATATATATATATATATATATATATATATATATATATATATATATATATATATATATATATATATGTGTGTGTGTGTGTGTGTGTGTGTGTGTGTGTGTGTGTGTGTGTGTGTGTGTGTGTGTGTGTGAATTGCTTTAAATAAATCGAACAGGAAAAAAATAAATTACATAAGTAAATGTTAAATTAAATATAAAACAATAATAATATCAATACGGATAATTAATGACACTTAAGTAAGCTAATATAAGAATTATATATATATATATATATATATATATATAAAAGCTATATATATATACATATATATATATATATATTAAAAGTATTTATAATAAAATATATACATTAATATATATATATATATATATATATATATATATATATATATATATATATATATATATATATATATATGTGTGTGTGTGTGTGTGTGTGTGTGTGTGTGTGTGTGTGTGTGTGCGTGCGCATAATTGCACATTTCAGAATCGTCTTCATATGAACTTAATGGCATCGTGTGACGTTATACCATCTGTCAATAGAAACAAAAAAATGTTTTGAAATAGTTTCAAATGTTTAATAATCAATGACCTATATATTTAGAACTGCACAAAACGCAGTCACCGAAATGAATCGCATTACATACAGAAAGTACAGTGGAGATGAATACCTCTTTGGCTTTACGGTTTCTCTCTGTCTCTCTCGAGCGCACACAAACTCACACGCAGCCCACACTAATCCAGCCACCCACGGTTAGAGCGCGCGGCACCGCTGTGTTGGCAGCACGCGACACGTTTCTTTGAACCCGATAAATCAAAATGCGCTGAATTACACAGCAGCGAGACACAGTGGCGTGCGACTACAGCACGGCTGCCCGCTGGTGCCATTACATTTACTGCAACAGTTTTTATCCGACTTTCTGTTTTTCCGATTCGCTTTTCTGAGATCGAAATACAGTCATTTATGCATGCAATAAAGATTCGGGGCTAGCTGTCACGCATATATAATACTAACCTGAAAACGCATAGAAACGAGAAAGGGCCATTAAACGATTCTCTGTCTCTACTTCAGGCAATGTGTGTGAGCCAGAGGGAGAAGTCTCAGGTGAATAGAGGATTTGTCAGAGAGGTGTGTGATTGTGTCTGCGTGAAGCAGTTCTCAGGTAATTAATACACACTACACACACAGACCTTGTTACATAACACTCTAGTCTACCCTAATCCATTTAGGCATAGTGTGGGGACACATTTACACTGATGGAATTGTTTTATGTTGAACCGTCTTTCACAGTAAGAAATAGAAAAAAAAAGAGATTTCCATCCAGTTGCAAAGACATGTTTTTCACAAAAATCCCTGTGTGCTGGCCTGCAGGGTCTTTCCTCTAAGAGTGCCCTCAGCGGTCAACAACGTCGAAAGTCGCCTACTTTAAGCGGAAATATGCGGAAGAGGAGGATGTTCAGGGAAGCCTACATGGATATCTACAAAAAGTAAGTGTCAATGTGCTCGAATTCAATTCACTGAAATAGAATTCATGTTTTTTTTTTTTTTTTTTTATTTTTAATCAGCAAAATATTACATTAAAAAAAGTTTTATCAAACATTTAAAAAAGTTTTCATAGACAAAAAGATGATAGATAGATAGATAGATAGATAGATAGATAGATAGATAGATAGATAGATAGACAGATAGATGATAGATAGACAGATAGATAGATAGATAGATAGGATGACAGATAGATAGATAGATAGATAGATAGATAGATAGATAGATAGATAGATAGATAGATAGATAGACTGATTTTTTGTCTTTGTCTCATGTCTTCACACCTGTCATCTTCCGACTGTCTCTCCTCAGCACCTGATCCTGCGTGAGGAGCGCAGCTGCATCCTACGCCTGTCTCTGCAGAAGCTGCGTTTCCTAGACGACCCCGAAGCTTACCTCCGCCGCTCCGTGCTCATCAACAACCTGCTACGCAAGATCCACCTGGACGAATCCCAGAGGGAGAGAGAGAAACAGAGGGATGACAAGGAAGAGGAGGAGGAGACGGAGAGGAGGCGGAAGAGACTGAAGGTGGTGCTCCAGGAGTTCCAGCAGTACAAGCTGCTACCGTACTCATCCTCCCCAGCCTCGTGCATCTGCGGCCTGGGCAGCTGCCACACCCTGCCTCCCGATCATGGAGCTTCAGTGCTACTCTATCATTTGGATGATAAAGGATAAGACGTCATCGCACACATGCAGGGGATTTGTCCAAATGTTTACGACTGATTTCCGGGAGCCAGCATTAAGAAAGAAAGGAATTCGGGTTTGCGTGCATTCGTGATTTTGCTCATGAGCGTGAGCTCTGCGGTTTGTGATGTGACAGGTGTCTGTCCATATCAGGGTGCGTTTTTTTCAACCGGAAAAAGACATCATCTCGTTATCACTGCCTCGCTCTGTTGATATGAACTTTGACCACAGACATTTCGTTTTCATGAATTTGCTTGAGTGAGCTATAATCTTAAGCACTGTCTTCAGGGATAAAAAAGGCAAATGAAAAGCCATGCACCTTGTGGTTGTTATATTATGTTGTAAGAAAAAAAAAAACATTTATTGTAAGTGTCAAAGTCCTGGCTGCTCCTAAGGATGGGGTGATTTTACTAAAGCTTCATTGCTGTGAAATGGAATTTTTTGTGTAGGTGGCTACTGATGTCAAACTAGTAAATTATTATTATTTTTTTTAAACAAGTTTCTGTACCTTTAACAAAAAAAAAAATAATAATAAAAAAAAAAACAGGAAAATGTAAGGGCAAATAAGAAGCGAAAATTATCTTTCAAGGCCTTGTTTTTGTTTTGTTTTTTGGTTTAAACAGGGTCTCACTCTCAGCCAAAAAAAAAGAAAAGTACAAAACTGTCACCATATCATGAAGTACCCTTTCGAAACGTATTAATATGCACATTTAACATACTAACATGTACCATTTGGGGTAAATACTGTACAAAGATGTACCTTTTAGATTTTGTACTTTAGAGAACCACCTGTCCGACAGCTTTGTACTTTTTTTCTGAGAGTGTACTGACATGCAGCTTTCACAATGTAAACAAAACAATTTACTGCATTTGCTACCTGCGTTTTCATTGCATACAGCCTTTCATGGCTTTTGGCAGAAACTGTTATGTTAAGGTGACTCTGCCATCTAGTGTTATGGCGATGAATACTCAGCCACATAGACCTTTTTTGGTTAATTCATTCAATCAACTGTACTACCTGCCGTTTATAATGCTGTTTTACACTCATTTGTATATTGTAACAAATTTAGGTTCTCTGTCCAGTTTGTGTGGCCAGTATACTGAGTTTTAAATGACACGCTCGCACACGCAACATTTCTGGCTCTATAATCTTTGAATCTGAAAACCCTAGCTATGTGGGTGTCAGAATATCTCATAACAATGGCCTGCATTCAGTGCACGGACCCACGGTTTATGACTAACGGGGGAAAACAAGGTATACATGCTCAATGTAGTGTAAAATCCACCATTCACTCTTAAACAGAACCTCAGATGATCCTGTTCTCGTCCCATATCGCTGTGCACTTGTCTCTTATGTTGGTTACATACATTTTTTAAACGGGCAAAGTTGTGCAAAAATATTTTGGTACGGTTGATAATGACTGGTACTCTTACTATTAATATTTTGTGTGTTTGTTTATGCACATTTGTATGTGTATTGTAATTTTTTTTTTCAATATCTGAATGTAATTTACTGAAATCTAAATTCAGAGTGCTATCTTTTGGACATTTCAAAGCATAGACATGGATATCCAGTTTATTTTGAAATGGAGCTATTTTTTGTTTCAAAGAGAACACTATTCCTCAGAGAATTTAGTGCTATTTTGCCAAAAGATTTAAAAGTAGCATATGAGAATTGTCTATTTTCATGGCACTGCAGTCAAATAAAAATATAATATTGAATGCTTCAGTAAGTCCTTTCTCTTTATCTGTGTAAATAAATATCTGCACATAAAAATGTATCAGTATTGGCCTTTTCCTCCAGCATATGCTGAGTCTCCGGTGATGGCGTAATCGGTACGTGCACGTCTCCGCACCATTGGGCGGCAAATGTTAATAAACATGCCCTTGACAAACGTAATATTACTCCAGGGGGCGCTTTGAGGCACAAAACACAGATTTTTCTATTGAGCCATATTTAAATCTCAAAACGTTTTCGCAATAAAAGCGTTCTCGTGAATTCGAACGTTCAATACTCGGCGTACGGATATAAATCAGCCCACGTAATCTCTCTTAAACATTCATTTATAGGGTTGGCCAATCAATCCGCCGCGTTCTGAAAAGTAACTGCTATCACGTGACAATGGCTCCATTATGTTTCAGAGACGGACTGGGTAATATTTTGTATGTAAATAAAGTCAACCATTACATTTTATAACAGTTCGATTGATATCCAACAGCGAAAAGTTACAAATAGTATTCTTTTTATTTCGACCTATGGTAACTGACCGATCACAGACAATGTCCGGTCTGCTAAGCCCCGCCTATTTTGAATCCAAGGCTGTTGCTTAATTTCATTCTACCCACTCTCGTGGTTGCGCGGATCTGTCAGTAACCGGATACGGCGTGGGGGTCGGTTTGTAAATCGTTGCAAGTAGTTTTTTGGGTTAATTTTCTCTGCGTATGTCCAGCAATAACATTAACCGTTGTTACAAGTCTATCTTGTCTCGTTTGGGTTGAGCGTTTTGCTATTATAAACACAGAAATGGAGGGAGTTGTTTAATAACGTACAGCACGGTTCATTCTCAGTAGCCCAAGCTTCTACCGGTCTTACCGGGCGGATTCAACTTGCGCAGTTTGTCGCTGGACATGGCAGGCGGGTTGAAAGCGGGATTCGTTCGTCTTATGCAATATTTGCAGGACCCTCAGCACGTCGCGCGCTTCCAACGGCTGTGCGGGGTGCGCGGAACCGAACCGCGTGACAGACTCCGTAACGGGGTGCCAAGCACTCGCCGCGGGGATGTTCACAACGGAGGCGGGGATGCCACCCGCCGTAGAACAGCAGGAGCAGAGAGCGCCAGGGAGAAACGCAATAACGGCGTGGCCAACGGGGCTGCGGGAGACAACGTCAACGGGCAGGCGCGGGATAAAGACGGGGTCGAGACTCAAGGATCCGCGGTGAAGCCGTTGCGCAGGAACTCTCTCACCGAAGACACCGGGCAGGAGTTCATCATCGACAATAAGTTTCTTTACTACCTGTTCACGCTTGGCACCGAGCTTGGGAACGAGCTGTTCTATATTTCATTCTTCCCGTTCTTCATGTGGAACGTGGACGCGTATGTGAGCCGCCGGTTAGTCGTGGTCTGGGTGTGGGTCATGTATCTCGGTCAGTGCACGAAAGATGTGATCCGTTGGCCGAGACCTGCCTCGCCTCCGGTGGTCAAGGTGGAGATGTTCTACAACTCGGAATACAGCATGCCGTCTACGCATGCCATGTCCGGTACCGCCATACCCTTGAGCCTGTTTCTGCTGACCTACGGTCGATGGGAGGTGAGGACACCATGCATACTTGACATTTAGTAGATGAGTGATGAGTGACCTTCCACACCACACAACCTGTCCTTTGTTTGCAGATTCATTTACATAGTTTGTTAAACGTATATTGAGAACCTGTTTTTTTTTGTGTGTATTTTTAGAATTCAGTTTCGTCTCCTGTTAACCTGTCACTTACAGGAAAAATAACAGCAATTATTAGGCAATCAATTTCTGATGGACAAAATTGAGTCCCACCCTACTTTTTCCGTCTGAGAGGATGTTTCATTTAGAAATGGTTTATCTAGCAAAGAAAAGTTTCATTTCATGATGGCTTTGTGTCCATATACTTTTTTTGGTAGAAGAACGGTTCCATTTTAAAATAAGCTGATCATACTGCCCCAAATTAGTACCCTTCTTCGAGTGAAAGTTTCCATATAGTAAAAGAGAAAAATATTACATGAAAATTCTGTAGCAAAAACATTTTAATTAAGGCATTTTTAGCTCTACTAATTGCTCTTTTTAAGTAAGCAGCACCAGTTAAGAGTTTTTGCGATATCTGAGAGTACATTTTCAGAAGGATAGGTTAACTGGTATGAACAGGTGCCTATTTAGGTGGATTTTAAAGATCTGGCTCTGTAATCCTTTCATCTGTTCAAATCCTTTACTGTGTGGGTGTTAAAATATCTCAAAACAATGGCCTATATTCTGTGCACTTTCTGAGTTCATGAATTAAATTCAGAGATTTTCATCCTGAGTTTAATCCAGCGTAATCTTCTTTATCCCCATTTAAAGGCCACTTTTAACCCTGTGCTAAGCTCTGTATTCACACTTGTACATCAGTCAGCATAATAACCAGCCTAAGGTTATAAGATAAGCCTGAATCGGAGACTGCGGAGGCATATGATGTAAACTCCCATCCCGGGAAAATTAATGAACGAACGTGTAGAACAGGAAAATCCTGGGTGTTACAAAAAGGTGTTACAAACATATCGTTCTCTGTTATGTCTTGCTGCATCAAAGTTAAAAGGATTTATTGTCTCTGCTAAGAGCAGTAAGTATTAAAGAGTAATATGACTTCACATGCCGCTTATCAAGACCTGATAACACCTAGATTACAAAGTAATATAACATTTGCCATTTGTTCCTCATTGCTATTTTGGAATTAGAAGTGTTTACTTTCACCCTCTCCTGATTTCACAATGTCAGATCAGGAGGTTAGTGACATATTTGTCGTATTGTGATAGAACCACATGATCCTATTGTTGGTGCACCGGCTCTTTAATGAGACGGTTCTTAAGAAATGTGGCAAACCAATGCAGAATGACCTTTAGAGTACACACGCTAACACTGACTAGTTTGACCCTTGAAAATGCTCACACGTGTGTAACCTTTACGCTTTGCTTATATAACTCACGGCAGATAGAACTTCGCCGCATTCTCATATAATAAACTCAAACTGTATTTGGGAGGATTGAATGAGACCGCTAACGGGAACATGGTTTGGGAATGTTTGGGAGTTCTGTTATCTGCTGTGGGAGAGTTATGATACCGTAAACTGATGCCTCATTATGTTTATACAGTAGGGATTCAGAATGTGTGCTAAGCATTTTGTGAGCCGTTTTTACAGAAGCTTTAAAGGCATAGTTTTCCTGTAAATTAAAGAGTTGCGTCATACCAAACCTATATGATATTCTTTTGCGGAACAATTGATGAGATATGTTTACCTGTGTTTATGCTGCTATTTTCCATATGATTAAAGCAGACAGACACTAGCTGTCAAGCTCCCCAAAAAAACAACAGTGCTCTATGTATTTCAACACATTCAGTAGCTTTCTATAAGGGACACTTTGAAATGAAGCCTTTTAACATCTTTAAGTCACCATTCACTTTTATTGCATGATAAAGAGCAGCTGCTTGGACGTCCTGCTATCAATTACTTGAGCAAATCATACATTTTCATTTTTAGCATGATGCATTCTTGGGTTATACAGAGAGGTTTTGATGGGACTCCAGTCTCTGCTGTCAGTTTTAGAGACTAGTGGCTTTAAGCAAGCGAGCGTTGTTTAGTTTAGTCTTATCTGAGAGCGCTGAGATTGATTTTAGCCCACTCAGTTGTGTCATTGATGTCAGTCATCAGCAGACCTTCAGCTGGTTCACAGATAAGCATGCTTTCCCACCCCTCTTCTTATCTCTTTCACTTCAGCTTTGCTTTGTCTGTAGTTTTTTTAATTTTTTCTATTTGGCATTTCCTTATTCTCCTCTACTTTCGTTTTTTTCTTCCTAAAAGGAAAAACGGTAAAAAAAGAAAAGTTTTCTTTTTAGTTGTCATTTTATTAGATGCACACAGGAGGCATATCCAATCTATCATATAACTATTAGAATTTTTATCACAGAAAGATATTGGGAATACACAGGGTGCCGTGGCCGACGTTAGAAATTATTTCAGGGTGCATATTTTTTAGTTTTTTGCACTGATGTATATATTATAAAAAGGGTGCATTTTAGAAGGTCTTGCCTTTCTTTGTTACACATAGTCTATACAGTACATCAAAGGGATCTTTCAACTAAAATTGCAAATTGATAAGCTATTCCCGTCACCCTCATGCTATTCCAGTCTTGTATGGATTTCTTCCCCTGAGCAAAAAAGATATTTTGAAGAATAACCAAAGAGTTTTGTTTCCGATTGTCCTATCCTCTTAATGTTGCATGTGTTGCTTAAATTTAATGTTAATTATTTAATTGTTATCTTTATTATTACTTATGTTATTTAATTGTTATCTTTATTTATTGCTTATGTTATCTTTAGTACTTTTTAAATTATGATTGGTCTTTGGTATCATCCAAAATCTGAACTGATTTATTACAAAACACACATACAGAAATGCACATGACCCTGGACAACAAAACCAGTCTTAAGTAGCACTGGTGTTAATAGCATTAGTCAACATTACATTGTATGGTTATTGCATTAATGATTTTTCTTTTAAGCAGAATTCATAAATGCATGCATACATACAAATATATGAAATGCCATGCCAATCTGTTTAATTCTTAGGCAATATGACTATAAGCTATCTGACTACAAGCACTTCAATATGGTTCAGTCAGTTTCTTGGGTAAGTGTGTGTGCTATTGGAATTTGTGTGAAGACTCTTCAACAGGATAAGCAACACACAGACCGCTCATACACATAAAAATGAACTTTCTCAGTCTCTTGCTGGCTAAACCTCCTAGTGTTGTTATGCAGATTATAGGCAGGTTATTAATGCAATATACTTTGTTTACACATACAATCTTAGCCATCAAAGCTTTAGCTTTCCCTCTCACACACTCCAGCATACACAGCTGCAGAGAGCTCTCACACACATACATATAGTCTATAATCAGAGGCAGATGTTCAGCATATGAGGTTAGCTAAGGCTCAGATGAAAGGGAGGGGAAGGTCTCTGTGAGTTGGTTCAGCATGTGGTCCTGTGTCTGTGTCATGTGGTCTTAGGGCATGAGGTACGGCTTGGATAACCAAGCATGGTCTAACTATGTTTGAATCCTTGGTTTTTTAATGGTTGTGGTTCTGATGTTCATCTGAATCTCTTGACACAGTGTTTACCCTGCAGTTACACTGTATGACCCCACAGAGGTGTGTACTACAGCAGGTACATTCGATCTTGTGTCAGAGACAATCTAGTCAGAAATATGGCTTCTCCTCCATGGTTTTAAAGTTAATTCAAGATACTTTGAAATTTAAATTCAACTTTTTTTGTTCAAGATTTGATCTTGTCTTATGTTTATCACGTCGTCTGATCTTTTACTAAATTGCATTGCTGTAGGCAGAAGCCAAATTATGTGTTGATCCCAACATAGTGGCATAAGCTCAACCAATGCCATGAGTCTGAGGCAGAACGTTTGCTGACCAACAATTAATAGTCAAGTTTTTGCTATTCCATTTGGCGATGGTGCGGCGTTACATTTACATAATTCACATTTAAGTGAACAAAACTCTGGAGTCTTTTAAAGCTGTGTATCCAAGCTCCTTTCAAAGTAGACATTTCCAGATAATAGACACATTTAACATTTTGTATGAGTTCTCCTTTTCTCTTTCATTCAGGGGAGTTTTTTGCGAGGCAAAGCAGAAGTTAGAGGTTTAATGTTTTTGAAAGATGTTTTTTTTTCCAGATTCACTGAGCTGAAGATAACAGCACGGAGGGAAATGTCCTGTTCCCTTTTATTATACAGCACTGAATGGAAATCCCTAAGTTAAAGCATTTTATTTGCTGTGTCATTTTCCTGGCAGCTGGTGTTTCACTGTAAATCCACTGCTGTACATGTTTAAACATGGACGTTAGTGCATATAAATCTGTGCTGGAGTGTTTAAACTCAGCAGTAATCTGTTTGAGAACTATGTGGGCCGACCAAAGACACAGACAGGCGGCTTAATCTGAATAAAAGATGACTAGGAATTTGTTGCTTTTTAACCTTCATGCAAGTTTTTAGTGATTTAATACAAATGAATGTTTTTTTTAATAACCGTTTAATAACACATGTACAGGTAATACTCAAACCTTGCATACTTTCCATTCAAAAATATTCTCTATTCTTTATAGCATTAAAATAAAATACATTTGTGAAAAAGTATTTTATGAAATGTGCATAAAATAAGCAATTTGACAATATTTAGTTTTTTTTGTTTGTTTGTTTGTTTTTTTAAATCTGCTATAAATAATTATGAAATATATATTTATAGCTGATGAAATACAGAAAGTGTTTGATTTAAATGTTATGTTTGTTAACCAGCATAGCAGGTTAGAACTGTGGCAGCTGTTTTTTAAAGTTTCCTTCTGGCTATGGTTGGTTCTTTTTATCTGCATGACCATCTTTTGCTTTGTGGGACAGTAATTGTAGTTAAGTGGTTGTTTTATGGTGTGCTGAGGGTTTGAGTTCAGTGTTTGTTGGTTGAATGGCCGTTGTACCACAGAAGGGATCCATTCGTGAACAAATGCATTATGAAATTAGCAATGATAAGAATGGTATCGCTCAAAGATACTAGCGTGGACACTTGAGACATATGGACACACACCCAGAACAGATACCCTTCAGCTTCATGAAACCGGTTCGCATTAGCTGTGGTGTCACTGTGACACTGGGACAACAGCCAAACATGAGGACACTGCTGTGTGTGTGTGTGTGTCAGCACATGTGTGCTTTGCTAGTTTTTTTAGAACACCATCTGTGCCTAAGCCGTTATATTGTGTTACACCGTACTTTCTACACATCTGGTTTATTCTGCAGTACTACAACTCATAGAAATGACAGAGAGTGAGACATAATGTATCCTCTGGCTCCTTATGAGAGACGACAGTATGCGTTTTCTCACACAGGCTGTTCCTCCTCTGCCATCTGTTGTCGTCATGTCTGTGCAAAAAGATAAAAGCAAAGCAGACCAATATAATCTTTTGTTGGTATTTCAAATACATTTGATGTACTAGCTTGTGTTGACTGTGCAGTTTTTGTTGTTGATAAAAGGTGAAAAATGTTCTCCCTAGAATTAATTTTACACATAAATCAGAAACATTATTATACCGTTATAAAAGTGACACAGGTAACTAATTATTAACATTTATATCAGAACTGATACGTTTCTCATCAGCTGAAGCATCATTGTTTGTGTGTTTCTGTTTGTTTTTACAGTATCCTCTGCTGCTTGGTCTCTCTCTAGCCATCAGCTGGTGTGTCCTGGTGTGTTTGAGCCGTATATACATGGGCATGCACTCCATACTGGTAAGACAATGTAAAGTTACTGAAACATGAAACTTATTTTTTTTTTATTAATATTTTTACATGGAAGGATGTTTTTATAGATAAAAAAACGTATATAACTTTAAAGTTACAAAAAGGCTTTTAAGGACTACATCGAGCCTCTTCCTGGGTTTGTGACATCGCTAACCCCACAGTTTATATGCAACCTGTAATGGTAAAGGGGTGTGACGTTTTTTGGGTTTTTGGGCTAACAAATCTTAGCTTCATAGAACCAGGCTCATCAGACCGTTTTGACGAGAAAACAATGTTTTGTTTTGTTTTGTTTTACAAAGCATGAACAAATAGCATGTTGCCCTGCTCTTTATGCTGTTTTTGGATTTAGGCTACCTCTGGTGTTATCCATTGCTCACGTAAACACTAATAATCTGCTAAGGTGTTAGAAGTAATCAAATATAGCATTAAAAACAATTATTTTTAGTTTTCAGGTAAATTGTCTTTCGGTAGAACCGTATCGAGTCGGCCATAACATAAAAACTAATGTGAGCTTACTGGTATCATATATTCCCCATAAAAATCAGATTTAAGAAGACTGCTGCTTTTGTAAATACCAGGAAACATTATGAGATTCTTTATGGGGTGTGTGTGTTTGTTTGGTTTTTTTTTGGTTTATCTGTGTTTGTAAGTACATGTTATCTCTCTCTCTGTGTGCGTGAGTGCGTGTGGTCGGTCATTACTGGTGTTTCTTTACTGGGCCGGATAACTACCAGCAGTAGTATGTATTTGTGTGTGGAGCGATGCAGATCAGTTTGATATGTCTTTCCTGAACGCTTTGCCTTTTTAAAGGAAGATCACACATATGGCTTGAATAGTAAGCATGTTTGTGAGACCTGAGGCTAGTCAAGTAGTCTGAGCGGTCTGGTTTAACTGCATCCATCTGTTTGGGTCTCATGTTGCCTGATGTTGCCCCAAAATCCCCACTCATTATAAGCATGTATCGTGCACGTGTACAGACGGCTAAATCCCATCGGTGATGTCTCGTTACAGTAACTGTAATTTTGCAGAATGATTTCATCTTTTGGCGAGGTGTCTGTCTGTCTGGATGACATGATTTTTTCCTCAGTCCTGAAAATTTGGTGTTTCATATGGGTGCTCTGCTCCACGTCTGCTATAAGCAGTAATGTCACCCTCAGGGTGACCTCATCCATCTGGTCGCCCTGTTGGGGTGATGAGTGGCCGTTGCCCTAGAGATTGTTCCCTTGGCAACTGTGGGATTGTCTTAACACGCTCGTATTCACAAGACAAGAACAGATTGTGAAACTAGTCAGATGACACACTCTTTTTGGAAATGTTATTCATTATATTGTTGATTGACTGTAAAATCATAGCTAATATGATATTTATTTATTCAGGATAGTCTGTCTTTAGCTTTTATCTCTATCTTTTTGTTTTTCTTTTTCTTTTTTTAATAATAAATTTTTAACCCTTTTTTGACTTTTTTGGTTCACGCAGACGGTTTGATCTGATTGTCTCACTTTGAAAGCTGAAGAATCACTCGTACAGACTGAAGAGAGATAGGATATCTCGCTATCTCACAGTCATTAGGGTCAAAACAAGTACACACACAAGATGCAAAAGCAGTGAACTCACAGTGATGTGGAAAATGGGCACATAATGGTTAATGACTGATAAATAAGAGCGAAAGGTGAGGCATTTCTTACATAGAAAATGTTTCTGTCCTTTTGAGCAAACTTTGAAAATGTCCAAACAAATGTACGTGGGGTCCACAGTAAAAACTGCTTCTTAAGGGACTGAATGGTTTCTGTTTTTGCATTTACAAATACTGAAAGGCCAATTTCGAGGTTTTAAAAGTTGGCTTAGGGTTAAGTGTGTGTGTGTGAGAGAGAGAAGCTGAAGGCAAAAAGTGTAAATTAACGTTTGCTAGTTAATATATGAAGACTTTCCATGATGTTTTAAGAGCGTGATAACTGTTTTAATTTAACCAGTTCATTTCCTTCTCCCACACGGCCAGCCAGACTAAAGTGCTACATATTGTGTTAAAGGTTTCACACGGATGTTTGTGTGTTTTGTGGTCTCTGTGGAATCTCACACTCAATGCTAAAGAATTCTGGCATTGGACGTCTCCCACAAGTCTTCCTATTTGTTGAAAACACAGTATGTGTTTAAGACAAGAATGTAGTGAACTGACCTTCTGCTAAGAAAAGCTGATCAGGTTTCTAATGTTAGTCTTTGGATCTGTGCGAATTTATGAGAATTATCAAAAATGTCAAAGTGAGGGTAGAAGAGGTTGCTTTTAAGTTTTTAAAATCTTATGACGTGTATAATTTATCCTTGTATTCAGAAAGACATACATATTTACATGTCAAATAAGGTGACGTTCAATATGTAAATTCTCTATGTTAGCCTCTTTCAAATGTAAATCACCTTTTGTTTTTTAATAACGTCTTTGAGTCATGAGTTTCTATTCCTGTGGTTTGCCATTGATATTTGTGTTTTGTTTCTTTATGCTTTTCAGGACATTATTGCCGGTTTTCTGTACAGTTTGCTGATCCTGGTGGTCTTCAGTCCTCTTCTGCACACCATCGACACATTTAACCGCACACATCCCTACGCCCCTCTCATGATCATCTCACTTCACGTAGGACTAGGCCTCTTCTCTTTTACCCTGGACACCTGGAGCACCTCACGCGGTGACACCGCCCAAATCCTGGGTTCTGGGGCAGGTATTGCCTTAGCATCCCACATCAACTACCATCTGGATCTTTTACCAGACCCACCTGCATCTACGTTTCCTATTCAACCCCCATCTTTCACCATCAGCCTGATCGCACTCTGTCTACTCCGCTTTCTCCTTGGTGTCCTCATTCTCCTGGCCACCAGAGCAGTAATGAAGGCTCTCACCATCCCCCTCGTCTGCTGGATCTTTGGGATTCCCAGCGGCGATGTTCGGAAGGCCAGGCAGCACATGGAGGTGGAGCTGCCGTATCGTTACATCGTCTACGGAACTGTGGGGTTAAATGCGCTTTTCCTCGTGCCTTTCCTGTTTGCACGTGTGGGCCTGTTGTGATTAGGTGGAAGAATTACCTATTATTTTAGCCAATGAGAGCCCAGTTGGACTGCAGAGGCAAATCAATGATTGGATGGAACTAAGGCCGATCGTGTAACACTGCTGCACCTTCCAGATGCTCCTTGAATGCATTTTCCATCATTTATACTGTAGTTTTATCAGATTTTCTATTCAAAACACCTGTTTGGTGTTAATCCAGAGATTATTGCCCTTTTCTATGCAGGTTGCTTTGCATGTATAGTACAGTAGCGTATCTATCAGATTCTATTCTTATCTAAAATCTTATTGTAAACTTTATACCCTACAGTGGTTATGTTGTTGTGTTTTTTTTTTTTTGTTTGTTTGTTTTTTTTTTTGGAAGCAATACAGCATTTTTGCTAATTCAGAAATTTTATATGACATATGACTAATATTTTGGCAAGTTTTGTTCATGCCTTGCTTCAACTCTTGCATCAAGAGTCGATTGAAATCTCTCTTATAAAGTGTGACTCATGCAAATTAGCGTGAAAAATCTCTACGATGAAATGGTTGGGACCGATGCCAGCAATTTCTATTTCTTTTTGTTTGTGAAAATTGATTCTGAAATCTCAGATGTCAATAGAAACGGTCAGTGCTGGATTTTTGTTTAGTTTTGGATAAGGTTGTTAAGGTCGGACTATTCTCCAAAGACTTTTGTAATGATAGAAGCCTTGAAATGAATGAATAGTTCATACAAAAGCCACAATTGTGTCATTTTACTCGCCCTCAATATTTTGGGAAATGTCTTTTTTGTGCATATCATAGAAGTCTAATATAGGGCTTTAATGTGATTTGATTCCCAACGGAAAAGGAAATCACAAGTTTGAAATAATATGAGAGTGAGTAAATGATGAGAGTTTTCTTTCTTTTCTTTTCTGTTTGTTGAACTGACCACTCAAATAGTTTTCTCAAGGCATTAAAATGTCTTGCTGATGCACTCGTGATTTACTTTGAATATTGTTTAATACTGGATCAGTAAAACTTTTTGTTCTTATGTTAAATACACGTCAGGGAGTCTGGCTCGTAATCAGAATTTTATTAGCTCTTTGATCTCAGTCTGCTTCTGTTCCCTGTACGCACGTTGCTGCTTAGAATAGTGTGTGTGTGTGTGTGTGAATATGCGCGGCGTTATTGATAGCAAAGAAAAGCAGCACTCGACCAATATGTGTTTTCTCTACTAGCATTTAGCAGTGTGCTTTTTGTTAGGTTGAAACACAAGGTTTGCCACTCAGCCTATAAATAATTCTGCTTTCTGATAGTCAAGGTTAAGTTCGATGTGTGGTTAAGATGAATTTGTGGTACTGATTTAAATGCACTGTTCCCAGAATGCACTGCTCTGCTGCCTGCTGTTGTGCGTGTTGCTGTGATTTGGCCTTATAAAGGGTCAGGCTTCCACTCTTCCTGTGGCCTTGTGTGTCTTTGTGCACACGTAAGTTCCTTTTTTTTGCTTGAAAGAGAAGCTGGCGTCCCAACTCCTCCCTTCTGTAAACAGAACTTGTTTTTAGATTCTCTAAATGATGAGAAAACCAGCTATTCTTCTCAGCGCAGACCAATGCTTACCTTTGACCCTTCACCTAAATCAGTAACATCTATGTAGTTTTAAGGTCAGAGGTTCTATGGAAGAGACAAAGGTCGGAGGTTAAATTTAGTACAGAACGAGTAGGAGATTATCTTTGGTGAGCATTGCTTTCTGGGTTTGTTCCTTACTTGATGATTCCATAAGAATTGTTTTGGATGGCAGTAGATTGTAACGTTTTGTTTTCTCAGGCCTGTATTTTAGTAATCAGTCATGCGTTTATGACCAAATATGAGTGTTTTCAGTAGTTGTAAGTCCATTATGTAATTTTCAGACCCATACTAAATCAGTAGGATTTTCATAAGTTTGGCTTGCATATCATTCAAAAAGCTCAAGACCACCTTTCTTGTTTATATAATTTTTTTTGTTCATATTGTTTAACTATTTAATAACAAAAAACATGGTAGTCCCAGATTAATTTACCTTACTTTCCCATGCATACATTTAAAAGCACCGAATGCAGGAAAAAAAGGCAGCAGAATCTGTGTGGTCCTTCTCGTGGCCTAGATTAAACTCCTGAGAAACGGGCTCAGTGGTGAAGTTTTCATTTTAAAGTGCTTTATTTCCTTTGATTTGGTTTTCTCTAGTTTAACTGCAAATAACATGGCTTATTCTGAATAAACAGATCCGATTTGGATATCACACGGTGCCTTTTATCTAAATCTCGGCACTGTTTGAAAAGCACAGACAATTATTCCCATCTGTTTCTTTTTAATTCTTTCTTTCATCCAAGTAGAGCATTCGACAAACTTTAAACTGATGGATAGATGTCAGTGATGTTAAATGAGGAAAAATGTAGTCATAAAAAAAATACAATACTAAAATAAGGGTTTGTCTGTGATCAGCTCTACTTCTGTTTACTGTTTTTCAAACAAGAAAAAAAAGATTTCATGTTAAATGTCAGTTTTTCTCTCTTGGTGTTCACTTTGCTGTCATAACCATTTCAGAAATATTACAAAAGTTGAACGTTTGTCTTATTTGAAAAGGCACCCTCCTATTGCTTTGGATGTTTATTTCAGTGTAAAATCAGTAGGATTTTTTTTTAAATGTCTGGTTGTTTGTTTTGCTACTTGTTTTTACAATTTTCTTCTTCTTTTTTTTTCACCAAAAGTGTCCCAGAAGCTTTGAATATTGTATGTGTGTTTGTGTAAAATGTTATTTTGGAGCTTTGATTCTCCTGTATGATATTAATCTTGGTCTTTTTGATTTCCTTTTTAATGATCTGTCAATATGGATGACTTTCCATCTCTTAATATTGTGGGAGGCACTCTTGAGTGTGAAGAGCTTGACGTAAATGTTTTTAAAAATGTAACAAACCGAACATTCAGACAAAAGTCTCCTGAGCGTCATCCAGCGTTCCCGGAAGAATCGCGCTCTCACAGGGCTAAAAACATAATGCACAAATGACCAAGAATTCAGTGTTATAAGGAGACCTCTGCCCTTATGTTAATGAAATGGCTTGTTATAAAAGCTTTGTTAATTTGTTTTTTTCATAGAAATTATCTAATGATCTTTATTGTTTCCTACATCACTATGTTTGAATATTCTGCTCAATAAAAATAAAAAAGGCTATTACTTTGGTCTGGTTTTGAAGAAAAACAAATAAATTGTATCGCCGGGTTTGATAAGCACACATTTGCTCAGTCGTTGTTCCACAGGACACTTAAAGTGTTCTTGCTGAGATCAATGATTTCTCTGTAATGCCTAAAATATTAATGTACATGTGTGAGCATGTATCGCCAGACAGATTTGCCCTGACAGATCTGAAAAAAAAACCCTTTTCTTTCGACTGTCACTTCTGACATCAATTTACTCACCCTCAAGTAGTTTCAAACCTGTATGATTTTTGTTTTTTTTTTGTTCTGCTGAACACAAAGAGAAAAAAATACCATGGAAGTCAATGGTGAGCCAAAACAGTCTATTTTTTCAAAATATTTTCCTTTGTGTTCGGCAGAACAATGTAAAAGCCTGACATTACATAAAAGAGAACTTTTTGCATGGAACAGGATTCTTTAAAAACTTTAAATGATATAGTGGGAGTTCCTACTCGGGGAAGGGGGGGAAAAAAAACCCATCAATTTTATTCAGAAGCCCTAAGAGAGCAAAAATAAAATTTAGTGCATAATTATATCAAAAAAGTAAAAAACATAATTCTCATAGCTTGTAATGCTGAGATCCTAATAGCTAATACTATATAAAAAAAAATATAAGTTCTAATCCATACGTTACTATTTATGAATATTGTAATAGTCTTTTGTTAACGTATAAAAAGGATTTCACAACAAACGTGTGTACCATGACCAGAACGTGTGCACTGTCCAATCAGACAACAAAAGGCATGATGTAGATTATGATTAACAGGCTTTCCAGCACAGTGTTGATCATATTAAGAATTCAAAGGCCTCAGAAATGCATGTAGCAAACAGTATACACTAGGCTTAACAGGGTTAAATACTGGTTTGTTTTTGCTTTGCTTGCTGGCACAGGCCTGCGTGAATGCATACCTACTCAGCACAAACCGAACACTTTAATACACACCTCTTTACTTCTCACACACACTCCGCCATGAATACGCTCAACAATAAGCGGAAGCAAAAAAGGTTTCACTTAAGTTTTGTATCTCATGTCAAATGCTCATGTCAATCCTTGCTATTTAACACGCTCCTTTGGGGATTTTCATAAGTTCTCTACAGGCTAAAAGAAGACAAAAGGACAGGAGTATTGGAAATATGATCATAAAGGTCAACATGGGCCTGCTATACCGCTCAAGTAAGCAAAATACTTCCTGTCCTCCTCTCATAACAATGCTGATAGTTGTTTCAGATGTCGAGTTTCACTCCTGTTTGTGTCCTTTGGGATTTTAACAAAGGCGACGGGCGGACAAAGTAGAGAAAAAAATAAGCATTTTCTATTCTCTTAACAATGATATCCTTCTTACGTGATACTCTTTCACTCTCCAATACAAATATCCCAGTTATTTCCTCCTGTTTTACCTTAGTTTTTCAAAACGGTAGAAACAAATGTACTAGTTTTCTTATATACAGCTGGTTGTGGAATGACTTACAACGAATTTAACATTTCAATATATATTATTTGGATTACATACAAACAAATAAATCGTTAAATGTGCCAGGCGTGCAGTTTGAGGATTTCGCATTTTGTAATAAAGAGAAACACTGCCATCTACTGGCAAAGCGCTGTATGGTCTCTGTTTCTTACCTCTTCTCATTTTAGACACGGAAACGAATATATAGCGTGTCCGTCGTCGTGTCTCAGATTTATGAATGTAAAAACATTTTTTTATTACAACAAATGAAGCCAGTGTATCGTAAAACTTGAAAATGTGCCCGTGCGGAACTAATGTCCAGGGTTACTGTGTTTCCGGGGAGAAGCTAAGGAGGTGGCACGCTGATGTCTGTCAAATACGATCACATGTGAGTGTTTTGTGCAATGTTTTTATCGGTAAATTAAATATTTATTAATTTATTAGCGTTAGTAATAATCCTTATATTTCGTCTACTTTGTTATGTCATATCTACTTTTTTGTTAGGTTGTTTACGCTTAACAAAGAAACAGTCAAGAATATATTTCCTTCGCTGTCATTTTTTTAATTATAGCCGTGATTTTGACAATAATTCCGCATCACTTTTTTTAGGTAACTGCTTATAACTGTCATTTCGGTTTAGTGATCTCTAATAATGTATTTCTATCGTTTATTATGAATTTTGGGTGCCCTAGATCGAGACCAGGGCTTTTAAACGTGTGTCCATGTAAAAGTTTAAAGAAAGGCAGTGTTATTATATGAATACAAAAAAAATCTATAAATATGGTATAAATTAATAATAAAACAGTACTGAAAATGATGCGGTAATGCAATTTAGTACTAGTATTTAGTACTAACAAAATATTTTTCATATAAAAGTATTTTTATACATATTTGTATTATTGGTTATTTTTTTGCATTATAAATTAGGGTTTTACCTTTTAAATTTTAGGATGGTAGCTTGAGGATGATAATATTTGGGGGTCCATGGCATTTAAATTTAAAACCCCTGATCTAGTCACTAAACAATTACTTTCTTAAAGGTGCAGTGAGTAATATTTGTGAGGATATATTGATAGAAATGTAATATAATATGTTTAACTGTGTTTTCAGGGCTGTGCAAAGACCCTACACAATGTTTTTTATTAACTTAGAATGAGCTATTTATATCTAAATACACCGCGGGTTCCCAATATTGGTAATATGTTTACGTGGAAGTCGTCGTCATGTACAGTAAGCGTCAAAGGACAAACAAAGAGCGTTTCGTTACTATGTTGTTCGTGCGAATATTCATTCACGCTACCGCTGTTTCGCACGTTGCAGTGTTCATTCCGTGTAGGATTGTGGCACCTTTTCAATATTAATTTATTACTATGATGTATGACATCAAACCAGACTACTCCACCAATGAGGCATTTAGGTCTATCTCTGGTGTCTGCCGCCATAGCTTCTCTAAAGGGAGGGGTGAGCGGGGGAGCGAGCCGTTGGATGTAATTCACAATCTCACCGCTAGATGCCGCTAACATTTAAAGTGGTTTTCATTTGATTTCACTTCACGACCCAGATCATTTAGCAACAAATCATAGACCTTAAAATGAAACATTTAAATGAACATGACCTGTATAGTTATGTAAAATAACGGCTTCAACAAAAGTTGTCAATTATGTTTTTTTCAGTTGTCTCTTCTGTGTTTTTATTCTCTCAGCGTGCAATAATTCACCATGTAGAACGCAAATCTGCCACCAACAGAGAACCTCTGCTTTAGGTCACTTCAAACAAAAGCATCTGCGAATGACGCTGTTTTTTCTTTTAAGGTGCCAGGGTAAACTGTGATGATCATGGACACTCTGGAGAGCGCCTTTAAGTCTCTTTCCATCGCCAGGAGGCTGCAGCCCAGCGAGGCCACGTATATTTTGGAGCTCTCCTGTGCCAGCAGTGGCTCAGATGTGCTGGCTGTGTGCTGCTCCAATCACTCTGTGCGTCTGCACAGCAGAGAGACGCTCCGCCAGGTGGGTGACTTCCAGGGTCACACGGCTCCCGTGTGTGGGGTGCGTTTCTCTCATCTCTCCCCTCACCAGCTGTTCACTGGCTCTGCTGATGGGACACTGCGGTGCTGGGACGTCCGGCGGCCCGGTTCGGATGCCACCCAGGTGTTCCGCAGCGATCCGACGCATTCGTACTGCTCTTTTGATGTGAGCTGTAATGATCGTGTGCTGTGCGCAGGCACGGAGCAGGTGAGGGAGGACAGTTTTTTGGTGTTCTGGGATGCCCGTATGGTTCAGGGTGGAGGTGAGATGGGCCGTCTGCTGGGTGTTTATTCAGAGTCACACAGTGATGACATTACTACGGTCAAGTTTCATCCACGGCTGGTGGACCGGTTGGCTTCTGGAGCCACAGATGGGCTTGTGAACGTGTTCGATCTGAGTCTGGGTGGAGAGGAAGATGCGCTTGTCACCACATGTAACTGCAATTCCTCTGCAAGCTCCCTTTCCTGGACAGGTAGGCAGCAACAGCACGCACACATTTATTTTCCTCACAGTGTACAAAAAACTGAGTTCCCTCAGTTTTGTAAAATAACAGAATTTTTAACATTTCGAATTACCAGGCCTGTATGACACTTCCGTATTTAATTTTTTAAAAAAAAATGATATAAAAATAGTAATAATATTGATATATGTTTAATGCTTAACTTAACTAAATTATAATGACCATGCTTGTAAAATGATGTAAGAAAAAATTTATTATGATATTGAAATGTAATTAAATAATAATAATAATAATCATCATCATCATCATAAAGAATATATTTTCTTGGTATGCTTGGCTGTTAAATTGTGATGATCAGGCCTTTCATGATGATTTGTATGAATTTCTATGACACAGTGCTACTGCAAGTACAAATACTAATAAAAATATATTCATATTCATCTTTTTTTCTTGGTATGCTTAGGGTGTTGAATTGCGACGGCCGGGCCTCTTTTTTTTTAAAACGCTTTTTCAGAATATTACATTTAATAATAAACAGTAATTGGTATGCTGTAAAATAATTTGCTACAAATTGTGCACTCACTTTTATGCAATATATACAAATAATAATAATAACATAGTGAATAGTGAATTTAAAAATAAAAAATAATACATTTCAATTAAAATGATTAACATCACCATATTTTTACTCTCCGGAACCATAACTGTTATATAATTTTTTTTCTATTAACAGGCAAAGATCTTGACCAGCTGCTTTGTCTGACCCATGATGAAGGGCTCCACCTGTGGGACGTGGCTCACCCAGACGGCGATGACACTCTGACCCTTCTTAGTTCAGCTGACGCCCGGACACTTGTCCAGCTCCCTGACGGAGCATCGCTCGAGTACTTTGTGGGCGGTACATGGCTGTCAGACGAGGAGCGTATTCTGTTAGTGGGAGGAAGTAATCATGGAGAGCTCCACCTCCTGGACTGCAGTGGGCGTGGTCTGAGGCTCATTAAATCCCTCAAAGGGGGTCATTCGGCTACAGTGAGGTGCTTCCAGTGGGATGCGATTAGTCATTCTCTGTTGACGGGTGGGGAGGATGGACAGTTGTTGCTGTGGAAAGCAGGAGCAGAGGAAATAAGCGTGGGCAAGAAGGATTCTCTGAAAAGCATCTCCTCCATGCAGCTCAAAACGAAAGCTCACAGAAAACAAGTTGTACAGAAAGACCGCTCAAAACCGGCATGATCACATACACAGGACAAACTACTTGGTTATTTGACTAAGATACTTTGCTCTGATGCCCTTTGTTTTCATAAGGATAATAGATAAACATATGTTATATGGAGTCTAAATTAGAATCATCTGCTCTATAAAAAATATAACTTATTACAGACATTGCAAGTTTTTAAACAGTTTTGTGGTTTTAAAATGCGAGTTGTGAACAAAGTTGTTTGACTTGTGCAGCAGATAAACTGTCATCTGCGTGGTAGTTGTTGTCCTCGCATATAACATTACATTTCTTGCGTCTTGTCAGCAACATTTGTTTTGAAAGTGTTTCATAAGTTCGCTTTTGAGGTTAAACGCATGGCTTGAAAATGATGAAATTGTCTTCTAGATTTCAGGACTCCAAACTGAAGACGTATTGTGTTAAAGGAAAAGTTCATCCAAGAGGTAGATGACTTTGTTACTTAATCAGAACGAGAAATTTTGTTTTGGGCTCTTATTACGACGGCACCCATTTGCTGCAGAAGGCCCATTGGTGAACAAGTGATGTAATGCAAAATTTCTCAAAATCTGTTCCAATGAGGAAACAAACTCATGTACATGTTGACATGAGGGTTGGTGCATTATTAACCATTTGCATTTATTTTTTTACTTTCTTTAATGCATTGGGATTGTCCTGAATATCTTGTTTTTAAATGTTTTACATGTATCTTGGAGGGCTGCACCAGCACCACTAGGATGCAAAATTAGAATCAATTATACAAAGTGCAACCATAATTGCACCATGCCAGCATTATTCTTATGCAAAGTGTTTACATTCATGGAACGAAAACGGTGGTTATGTTCTTAGCTAATGCTTTTTACGAAATCATCTGTCAAGAAATGTATGTTTTGTGTTAAAATATTGTAAATGGGCAAGGTTTTTGATTGTTTTGATCTCAAGAGCTGCAGAATTAATTATACAACTTTATAATCTAACATTTTTTCCTGAGGTTTTATTATTATTGATGAATCTCATTAGTGATCTTGAACAACTACTGAGTGTGCTTTGAAATGCAAATGTGACTTTTAAACAGGCACCTTTGTCTCTGAGATTTATGAGCTCCCCAGTCTCATACACTTTTCAGGGTAGATTCTACGGTTTTTATTGTTTGGTTTTCTGTGTAAACACTGAGGATGAGAGTCCAGCTAATAATCCTGATGCAGTGTATGCCTGGAGAGGTTTACTGTGCTGAACTCAAGGCATGCCACAACAGGACAGACCTGTGTTCCATCGATGGGAAACTGCCCGACTCTCAGTAATATTCAACATTGCAGAAAGTGATGTGAATTTGGCATCTAGCACAGGAAATAACAGCTAAGAGAGAGCAACTGAGAAACTGTCAGTTGTGTGGTATTAGTGGATGCTATGTGTGTTGTAAACACCCTTAAATATACAGTAAAGAATTACGGTTTCAAATACATTTCTTGGAAGCCACCATAAAATCCCCAGCAAGCAGCTCTCGTTAATTTATTTCATTTCTAAAACTAAATAACACCCCTTTCATTACCCAATACAAGTTATGGTACATTGCTTATTTCTATAAAAATATAGTAGGCTTCTAACGGGCTGGTTAAAAAAGGGGTTTCATTTAAACCAAACCTTCAAAGCTTATTTTTACGAAATAATATTTAATTTTAACTCTATTTAAATTCGATGAAACAGCCCAGAGCGTCTCTGTTGCGTAATTAGCCGTTGCCTATGTACGCAATGACGTGGCTGCCTACGCGCGCGCTCTCGTCACTCATTTCCTGAAACACACATGAAACCGCAGCTGAGAGTAAAAGATGCCATATGATCCTGATGCTCGCGCGATGTGCTGATAGTTCACGCCAGGTGTGCTCTTCTTTGGAATGAGACGCTCCTCATATGGGTTGGGCTCTTATACAGGTTTAACTTCATTCCCCAAGAGATTGATTATATCCTTTCTCTTTCCCTGTCCAGACTTTCGCCATTGTGAATAAAGATGCATTACTGCTGTTTTTTTTCTATTCGGTTCATTTTTATCTGTTTAGTTCTTTTTATGATACATTTAGCTTTAGAGGATAGTTTCCTGATATATTTAGTGTTCAAGGTTATACTATTAATTATGTAGTTATTTTACTACATTGTAATAAAGTGCAAAAAAATAGTACATCGATAAGACGGAATAGTAAGGTGACTCTCTTTCCTGCTTGCACACATCTCAACCCAACTTCTCTATTCATCGTTAGAGAAGCCTTAGAGTTTTTCCCTCCCGTGCATGGTGATTGACACTTACATCGGCCAATCATGTTCCGAGAAATCTTCAAACAGACCAATGGCGTCGCGTTGTAGGCCCGAACCCGGCCCAGCAGCCTAGACCGCGTCCGTGTTATGTGTGCCATGGACTCAGCCCAGTAATATTGACAATAGGGCGAAAAAGGGACCGATATTCCCTAATAAAACATATTTTCTGGATTAAAATAACATATTAGCGCGGCGTGTGGATATAAAGAGATACCCGGGGATGTTCGTATTTCAGCTGGATCCTTTTCTATCGTCGGAAATTTGAGTGTTTGATGGGATTATTGCTGTGGGTTTGGCAGTTTTTAAGGCCAAAAACAGATTTTGTGTCTTTATTTTTCTTTTTCTGCTGCTTCAAGAGGCCTTGAAGGAGGAAAGACGGTTAAAAACACCCAAATCAGCTCCTCACATCGAAAACATCAAGGTAAATGGAATATTTGAATGGTTTTTGCCTACCCTGCTCAAGTTTAGATCCGGTTGGTTTTGGTGTTTCATATACTAAAAGAAATGTGTCAAATAAATGAAGTTAAGGTCCAAGAACACTTTTTATACAGAGTTTGGTAGGGGTCGTGTACGTATGGGTAAAAAAAAATGTAATCGTACTTTTAATATTAATCACACATGTCTGTCTGTAAAGCAACATTTGAATGGGTGTATGGGTGAAATCCGTGAAGGAAGCTTGTTCTTCATCTGTTTTTGTTTTATTGGTGTTCTGAAATTCAGAAGGTCTTTGTCAGCCGCTTATGTGTGTGTGAGTGTGTTAAGGACCATCAGAAGATCACTAACCTGCATCATCTGCACTCATATGGACTGCAGAATTTCAGTTTTCCACTTTATTCTATCCTTTTCTTTTTTTTTAAGGAGCCACAGTGACAAACTGCTCTTGTTCATTTCCAAGCTCTGTGTCTATTCATGACGGACTAACCCACCGAATACAACTTGTTCTGATCATTACTCCTCTATTCTTTGCCAACTTCTTGCTTTGGCTCAGTGGCACCATGCCTCTGTGCCCCTGTTTCCATGGTCTGCTTCGTTTCAGCTGCCTGGCACTTGCAATATTTCGTCAGCAAAAACAACACATGTATCCCACGTGTGGTTTACAATTGGACTGGTTGTTTTGGGTGACCTTCAGGCAAAACCAATGGGAAAGGTTATCTCTAAATACCTGGTTATAGAGATTAGGGCCAGGGCATCAGTGGCAGTGTGTTTTGGATTAACGGCGGGGTATGAGTGTTTCGTAGATTGTGGTTGCTGGGTTCACTTCTTTGTCAGTCAATCCAGTGGTTAAGCCCTAGGATGTTTTTATACCTGCAGATCTTTATACAGAGCTGGATCGCCGAACAGCACGGACATCTGGGATTATCTCTCACTATTTCATAAACTAGCTCAGTTGCACTGCAGTAGAGGTTGTTGGATTTTTGAGTCTGTCTGTGTAGACAAAGATATTAATTTTGTGCTAAGGTTAAAATGGGATGACTAAAGAGTTTCGTTCATTCATTTTTTGCAGAAGATTGTAGTCTGTGTACCTTGGTGTCATACAGAAATCTCAATGTGAATGTCAAACCAGGGTGAACTTTATAACAGGAGAGGAAGGAACGTGGAGCTTTTTCTGCTCTCACCTTATCATTCTTACTGGTCCTATTTCACCCCACTGTATATTTCTTTGCTCAACTTTTAATGATAATTTTATTTTTCTTACAGTATTTATTATTTTTTTTAAAAGTAATTAAAATATGTATTCATTATTTTCATGTCAGTTAAGTACTGTTTTTCTTTAGTTTCTCATTAATATTTTTGTTATTACAGTAAAAGCATTGTAATATCAATCTTACATGTTGGTAGTACTTAGTGAATTTATATAGTTTTTTTAAAAGATTGATTTAAGTCACTGATTAGTTTTAATGCAAAACTTCATTAAGATGACAATTATGGTATAAATGTGCTTTTTATGTTTTTTTGAAAAAACATAATCTTACGAAATAAAAAACACCAGTTATGTTTCTATCAAATTATCTATTGTTATGTTTCTGCTGATTTTGGGGTAAAATGTGACTTATCTCAGCTTTGGAACATTCTCAGAATATTAACCACAACGACTGCTTGTGTTTATTGATTTCTGCTGACCTTATGTGTTTTTGTCAATGTTTTTTTTTTTTTGTGTGCGACTGTTGCTTGCATTCATTGTTCTTGTACATGAGAGAGGAGGATTATTCCTTTTACAGGTAGCGATACTGCCAGGCCTGTTTTTATTTTCTGAGAACAGGAGAAGTGGCTCAGAAAAGGGATGATACTGTTTGTGGTGAGCTGCAACAGTGCAGCATTATGGGATTTCATCAATAGACGTTGGCAGCATCTCACTCGTTTGATGTCTGCTAATTTAAACCTCTCGGACTGCAATATTAAAGTGCTTTGAATAGCTGGATTAAAGACCACACCGGTCTCGGACTGTTCAGTTCAGATAATCAGTTGAATTTACCTTTCTGTGCAAATTTGTATATCAGAGATTTAGATTTTAAAAGAAGGCAAAATAACTGAGTTCAGTTCTGTGTCTATGATTTAAGCTTCTTGAGTTCCTCTAGCATGATCAGGGCAAATTTTAGGTTTCTGTCCTTCACTGGCCTTTTTTAATTTTGTCTTTGTCTCGTTCTACCTGCCTGTTTACTTCCTGTTAAACTTTTCTTTGCTCCTCCCTTCCTAAAGGGGCATTCAGTCTGAAAGCAATTCAATAGCTGGAGGTCATAGTGTCTCTGTGGTCACTAGTTCCAACTTGACTGTCTCATTCAACTGTTGCTATATCGCCAACGGTTGCTATGACTCATCGGCAACATGAAAACAAAGTTGAAAATGACTTTCCGTTTCTTTCACTCGAAATCGTTATTTTCTTTCTTTTCCCAAAGGCATCTGGTTTCTCATGCGCAGATAATTTTGTTTATCTGCTTTAATATCATGCATGAAATATAAACTGACACCAATAGACCTGTGAAAAAAACCTGATCTCCAGACATTTTCTGTCAACAGGATCCTGCTCTGTTTTACACACCTTGTTTCATCACAATAGAGTTTTTTTTTTTTTTTTTGCTTATGAATTTGTTTCCATCCTGTTTTATCTTTCATCGCAGTGTGCATTCCTGCCATTATTTACATCTCCTGCCTAGATTTTCATTTTACCACCACATTTCCTTCCTATAGCCATTTGTGGTTTGTTGTATAATTACATTTGCTTTTGAATTGCAAACAACTTTGTCCAAAGACATTAAAACAGCTCTGCATTTAGTGCTGCTTACACTAGACCTGCAAAACATAGACATAATGAAAGGAAAAACCCATCACTGATTTAAAGACCTCTGTTTACGGTGCTGCTGGAGAGCAACTTTCCATACTTTTGTCTAGTTTTTCTACTTAAATATCTAGAATTTTAAAAAATCCATAATAGAACACTCCCTTCAGGTTCCTACAGAATCTGAATTCACAAAAAATAAAATGTTTTCCTTTTGTGTGTGTGTGTGTGTGTGTGTGGTGTTTTGCACTACAAACTCACTACTAATCATTATGTAATTATGTAAGCTGATTAATGTCAGTGACAGTAGGAGTGTGTTTACCTGTAAATATTTTGGTTTATAATAACTGAGTGCCTTGCAAATATTACACTCGAGATGATGATGAAGCAAAACATGTTTGTGTTTTCTAATTATATTAAAGTTAAAATATAATATTTCAAATTTTGTCATCACTTACCCCCATGCCCTTCCAAACCCATAAAAGCTTTGTTCGTAGGCTTTTGACTGTCCCATCGACTGCCGAAGAAGTTACACTGTCAAGGTCTAGTAAAAATATCGTAAGAAAGACATTGTAAAAATTGTTAATCTGCCATCAATGGTTCAATCTGTATTTTATGAGACAAATACTTTTTGTTCACAGAGAAAATAAAAAGTAACATTTATTCAACAATTTGTCTCCTCTGTGTCAATGTAGCACCATTTTGGAGAGTATCTGCTGGTTGCAAACAGTATTCATGGTTCTGTGTTAATTGCAACACAAGGATTTTTGTATATTTGTTCTTTGATTGGAATGAAAACAGTGCATCCAAGTGGCGTATGCTGTTTGCGTCCAGTGGATACTTACCAAAACAGAGGAGAAACATGAGGAGATGCATTATTGAATGAATGTAATTATTTTCATTTTTGTTGCGTACAAAATGTATTCCCATCACTTCATAACAGACACTTCAAAATAGATGCATTATTCCGGGGGGGTAAGTGATTTAATGACAATTTTATTTTTGGGCAGGAGTGACCTTTTAATCTAAAAACTTGTGTTTACAGAGTGAACAGGTTAACAAGCAGTTGTGTGTAGTTAAATGAAGATGATTATGGTCATTATACAAACATTTGGCAGTGTTTCTTAAGCCTGGCTCACACTACAAGATTGTTAGCACGATTTAGCCCTGATTTTTTTTTTTTTCCCCTCCTGAGAATCAGAGCAAAAATCTTGTCATGCACCTCGATCGGTCCTGATGTTTAGTGCGGATTATCTGGTAGTATGAGGCGGTCACTGATGGAACTTTTCTTAATCGGTTAGGATTTTAAAACTCTTGTGGTGTGAGCCCGGCTTAGTACTGTCATAAACTTCCATTCATTACTCAAAATCTGTAACGTTTAGGACCGGTAAGTTTTGCTCCAGAGTTTCTGTGTAATTTTAAATGAAGATCAAAAGCAAAGTCAAAACTTGGAGACACTTTTTGTCTAGGGTTGTTTCCAAACAAAATCGAGCCAATGAATCTATTAACAATGGGCCGTTCCTTAACATTGTTAGCAAAGTGAGCATACAATGGTCACTTCAAGGAAGTATTTTTAAATGTTTGCGGTCATATGATCCTGGGAGGGGATTAATTTTGAATGCAGAGGTTAAGATCTTAAAAACCTCAGTTGTTCTCATGTGATGGCATATATTTTTATACATGCTTCAGAGATGCACATGTCATTTTGGTGCAATATTATTATTCGCAAAATGCACATTCATTTGTTTTAGTGTTTATTGATGCGTTGTCTCACACGCCTCACTCTCTTTTTCAGGGCTATGTCCTCCGCAGCCACCACGCCTCCATCAGTGGATAAAGTAGACGGATTTTCCCGGAAGTCTGTCCGGAAAGCCAAGCAGAAGCGTTCTCAGAGTTCCTCACAGTTCCGCTCTCAGGGCAAACCAATCGAACTCACACCTCTTCCCCTGCTCAAAGGTGACTCATTCACAATTGACTAAATTCTCTCATCATATCCACTTCTGCTCTGGAATCACTTGAGGTCTAAAAAGTCCCTGATACAGAGTGGAATATAATACTGCTTCAGTGATCTATAAAGCTTTACAGTAGAATTACAATACGGTTTTGCTCTAAATCTAGCATTTTTCTGAGCATTCTTCATGTGTAATCTGTACTCATTGTCAACAAGCTAGTGTTGTTTGCTTTATTAGATTAAGTTGTTTTTTAATAGTTCTATTTAATGTGTGTGTACATACGTTTGTAAATGGAAGGCACCTAACTTGCGTTGCATTGTGGACACTATTTCTCTGTGTTACACTACCTTTCAAAAGTTTGTGGATTTTGTTTGATCAGAAGTACAAAAATGATCTTAATATGAAGTATCAATGCAATATTAAAATAAGTTTAGGTAGTGTGTATGCTACCCTTGGACACACATGCATGCAACAGTACACATGCTGCAGATTGAACGAATAGTAAATGTAATTTGGTAATATGCAGTTCAAAACATAACCAGTTTCTTGATTCTGTGCAACTTCAGGAAGATTGTAAAACGTCAGGGTACATCTTGACTTGTCTGTGCTTGTTTAGTATGATGAGTCTTTTACGAAGTACAGGTCTGTAATATTTTCTGCTCCCTGCTAGTAAACACTACGCAAGTACAGTGAATTCAATTGTATTGTAAATATGTTCTTCTGGTATTTACTGAATCACCCTTCACAGGAAAACGAACAGATGCAGAGATGTATTCAATGTTGTCACCCTGAAGCTTGCCTGAGAATTGTGTTGTTGTTGGTGCTGGCAGACCTAAAATTAAATGAGGGGAGATCAGTGCAGAAATCTGTCCGTTTCACCGAGGGCTTACAGTTTTATGTCAGTTGGCTGTGTGTCTGAAGAGCTTGTTTTTGTGCATGTGTGATGGAGTGAAAAACATGGGTGTGTGCAATCATGTGCCTTGCATTTGTCCATTGGTCTGAGTTTCTTTTTCTTTCTCCTTTTAAATTTAATACATGCGCGCGCGCACACACACACACACACACACACCTTATAACAAATTTCTAGGACTCGACAATTAATAGAAAATAGTGGAAAAAATGGCTAGTATAAGTAATCGAAAGACTTATTTTGTGTACATTTTCTATTTGACACATAAAGCAGTAGTTAAATTTAATTATCACACCAAAAGACGGTAATTACAGTACCAATAAAAATACTGTAATATAAACTTTTTCAGTGCTGCCTGCAAACAGCACTTTAAGAGACTGACTTGTTTGACCAAATAACCTTTGAATCCATATCAGTGTGTTGAGCGGCCAAACAGGTTGATTTAGTATTTGTAGAGTGCGTCTGATTGGCCATTGCCGAGAAAACCTCCCTCCCACAGAGGCTTTGACTGTTTACCTCTAATAATACAATTATTCACTCATCAAAGAACACGCTGTTGTCATATTGGCCTGTTTCATATCAGACATTAACTGCCTTGCCAAGAAAATTTACCATGTTCTGCTTGTGATGCACTATTAAATATAATGATTTCAGATAGTGCAGATCTATTTATTGATGGACTAGAAAATTGAGCAAGAGTGACTGAAAGTGCTTCTGTTGTATATTGATGACCTTTACCCCCTGCAGAATGCTCAGTAAGCATTATGGGAAGGAGGGATCAAAGCATCTCATTCCCTACAGGGGTCACTCCCTCAAAGGTCACCGAGATGGTGTGTGTGTGTGTGTGTGTGTGTGATATGATAGGCTAATTGCAGTCAATCTTTAGTAAAGATGCGGTTTATAGCCTAGCACTAGTCACACACATGATAGTCAAAAGATTCATTTCAATTTACTTGCCATCAAGCTATCCGGGTTTTCTGAACAAAATTAGAGTAAGTTAGTCTTACAGAGTGGTGTGTTCTATGTGCTCTGCAGGTATATGCTGTATATCCCTAGGAAAGGTCAAGGATTTGAGTGCATAACCACTTAAAAAAAAAAAAAAAAAAATCATCATTTTGATAATGACTCTGTTTCTGTTTGACTATTGCGATTTGTTCAACTCACAGCATCGAGTATGCAATCTTGAAAATAACTAATATCAATCACTAAAGTAGATATGAAGCAAACTAAACCCTTTTCATAGCCTGCCCCTGAAGCTGCTGCTACTTTGGGTCAAACAGAATTTAAGAAACAACAGAAAATTAGTTAAATTAGGCTGATACTATTATACAGAAAGTCCAATGCTATCATAGTGTTTGTTGGTCAAAGTAGACAGCGTTATTCCCTAATTTTGCTCTATTTCGTTAAGATTTTCATTTTCAAATGATCATTTCAGTTATTTAACTTGTTGAATATTTCTATATTCAAAATTGAAAACCTTAATCTCAACATGGATTTATGAAGTCAACTGCATTCATACCACCTCTGAACCTCATTAAATTATTCTAGCCACTTTTGTGCTCTTATGTAGTGCAAATAAATTTTGTTAATACTGAGTTTAATTTAGCAAGTGTGTTAGATATGACTGGTGCTTATGGGGTGTTGCTCTGGGACAGGCGAGTATGAGAATGGGTATGAGGCCAAATCCATTTCTCCTCAATGGATTTGGCCTCATCTTGAATTTTCATTGCATATAACCGAATTCTAATAAGCTACTTTACGCAATGAGTCATTGTCCATATATGGTAACAACTGTGTGTGATGTAAAATGTTGTACAGGGTGCGTTAAATATGGTAATATATGCAATGCATCTTTTCCATTAACATTTGCGTCACATTAATATGTTAAATCATCAAATAATTGAATCGATGTTGGATTTATCTTATAGAAAAGTACAGATTTTTGCTTCTTTCAGTTATTTGAACTCTATTCACTGCAGAGGATTCATTGGTGAGCAAGTGATGCAATACTTTATTTTTCTAAATATCTTCATATAGAGGAACCAACTCAGGTCTAGCAGCTGTTCATATGCAGATTGTCCAGTTGATAAAAGAATTTCTAAAGTCTTTCTCTGAAACTTTTCTGTATTCAGAGTCTCAGCGTGTTACAGCGTGACTCAACAGTAAAGATGATCTGCTGGCCCAGGGCCAGTGTGTGAACATTTCAGACCTGACTGGAAAGTTGTCCTTTTGGGCCAGTGCCTTGCAAACTTAAATATATGGTTTTGCTTCAAATGTATTCTTCGTCTTTGTGGCTGCTGATTTGTCATCATGATGGTGTAATCGAGCTAGCTTGATGTGTTGACAACTGCTTGCTTTTTCCATATTTCCTTCACATGAAAATAGCTTCTTTCACGTTCCATAGAAAAAAATCGTTCCGTTATGGAATGACATGAGGGTGAGTAAATGGCACGGTGAATCATCTCTTTAGTGAACAGTGTAAAGGATCACACGGTGGGGGGGATAGAAAGTGAGAGTTAGAAAGCAAGTCAGAATACAGCATAATGTCATGGATGTTTACTGGTCAGAAGCATCAAGGGCCAGTTGCCAATAGGTGGCACTGTAGAATCTCTTTACTAAATAGACTTTAATGGTGTGTCACCTGAATACACTCACTTTCTCTTAGCTGTTAACACTGAACCTTTTATATCAAACAATTCATGACTAGTTAATTCATGTCTTCAGTTGCACTCGATTCACTATCACTTACCCGTTCATATAAGCCACATACACAACCGTTCAAACGTTTGGCATTGGTAAGTTTATATTTTATTATATTTTTTCCAGCTTGCCAAGTTTGTAATATTTTAATCATAAATGCTGTTAATAAGGCAAAATATCATACCAATTTAAAATAACTCTTGTGTTGTAATATATTCTCATTTGCTAATTTGGAACATTCTTATCACTGTTACAAACAATTATTCTGCTTAATATATTTATTATATTAATCTCATTCAAAAGGACAGCACTTATTGAATATTTAGCGACATTATGAATCTTTTATTTTTACTTCAATGCTTCCTGATCTTGAATAAAAAGTATGAAATACTTTGACACCAAACTTTTGAGTAGTAGTGTACAAACTGTCTGAGGTTGTCCTGAGGTGGAAATAAACAACAGGCAAGTGGGACGTGGCAACACGAGCAACACAAACAGAGAGATGTAAGCTTTTGTTTCTCCTCTGCGTGGGACAGTCTCTCTAGCTGGATGTCAGACAGCTGATGCTGCACAACATGTCATTTTACATAAGGAAAACACTGACCTGCCAACAGGTTGCCTACTTTTCTGGATGGCAAGGACAGTAAAAATGAGAAATTTTGAAAGCGATCACCATCCTAGGACGATGCTTGAAAATATAGATGCTAGGTCCATGTGGTGTGTTCCTAGTATAACCAGACTTTTATTAAGTGTTCTGGCCACCATAGATAAATTTCCAGCCTATCGTAAACCCTTGCCCCTCCTCCCCGGGGTCTGCGCTGTGCCTCTGACCTTGCTGGCTTGAGTTTAAATGAGGAAGGCAGAAAATAGCACATTAGACACAGAGCCTGTCCGTGTTTCCGTGGGCTCAGCTCGGCCAACCGACACCTGATCTCATGGGTTCCTCTGTGGAGGTGCAGCTCTGTACACATAACACACACACACGAGGCTTACAAACAGTCATGTTTGATTTACTTTTTCAAATACTTTAACATCCATCTCACTACCGGTTCCCTGGAGAGAACAACGCAGGAAGAAATTCAGAGAAAGAGAGAGAGACACCTGTCTGAGTGAGTGAAAGGGAAGAGGGGGTGGTCATGGTGTATTTTTGCCATTTTGTAGATGTCCGTCTATTAGCGTGTTGTCTTCCGTGTTGTTTGTTGTTTTGGGGGCTGGTTCTGACCTTATGTGAGCATGTGTGAGATCAGCAGGCCAGTGCAGCAAAGCTTTCTGTTCTTTCAGTCAGATACTGGTCTTTTAACTATTGTATGTGTTCAGAACGCTCTGTCATGCCCGTTAGTTGGCTCAAAAACATGACTTGTCACTTTTGCAGGTGCAAGTTCAGTATGTTCAGAATTAGTTCATTGTAGCGTTTAATGTTTGAACAGATCACTCTGATGGTACGGTTCTTTCAGTTTGATAATTTGATAAGTCTGAGTGTTTTTTTTCCGTATTGGTCAAGTTTGGATTTGTGGGCTATATGAGCTAATTTTATCTGTTACTGCATTGTTTATACCTTTATTTACTTTCCTAGAAAGCTAATTAAAGGTCGTTTTAAAAGTACGTAGCAGACATCAAAACTAATATTCTTTTTCTATACTGTACTGTGATTGTCTAAATAAAATTTTTGACATTTGCATAACAAATAATTCAGTTCTCATTCATAACGTTAGGAATGTTTTAGATTGCAGAATGTTGCGATTTTGTCAACTTTCTTTTTGTAACTTTGCACACATATGAGGTGTTATGTCCAAGTGAAGTGAAATGCCTTCTCTTTAGATTCAGGGAACTGTCTTCGCTTGTGTTTGTGTTCGTGTGTGTGTGTGTTTTCGTTAAATGCATACAGTACATTTCCTTCTCAGTCTCTGGCTCTGTGAAAGTCACCTGCTAGTTCCACCTGTCGGAACAACTCATGCACGCACTCTTGCACATGCACTATGTCTGTGTAAGTAACTGGACACAGAACTTTGTAACTAGCTCTCTCTCTCTCCCTCTCTGTGCATTTAAAACCACACACAAACAGTCTCTTTAAAGTAATCCAAGACCACCGTTCCAATGAACTGGGGTTTTCCCCTCCCAGGTTTGTGAAGCAGCACGAGGCACAAGCCATCACCTTATATGAATGTGCCGCTGCACCTTGGAGATCAGTTTCTCTTTAATGTCTCAGAAGACAGCGCTTCAGACCTTCTGTTTAGTTTATTACACCCCGGACCTTTTCAGTGCTTTGATGCAACCTGTGTTGTTAAAAGCGCTATATAAATAAAAATGATTGATTGAAATGATTTAAGCATCTCTTAAAACCTCAAAACCTTGTGGACTGTTAAACTGACAGAAACAAGAAATCAGTCTGGACACAAATGGAAAATAACTGCACGTGATTGAATCACCTGAGCCAGAATGACTGTCACTGTGAGTGTGTCTAACTTAAACAATGGTACGGATGTCTTTTGTCTAGAAGTTCATCTGCATGTCCTTTACTTGTCTTGAGTGCCCTGTGGTTTTTAGTATTCTGACCTTTTGGATGTTCAGGTTTAAATACAACTGGATAGTCATAGTTTAATGGGATAAGTTGGATCCTATCCTTGGATGTTGTGATTCTGTATCTTTCCGTGTGGGTTGTGACCTGTAATACTGAAGCGGTTTAGAATTGCAGCCTTGTGCGTCATTTGCTTTGTATGTTGAAGACTTTATGATATTAAAATTGCAGAACTGCACTGAGAACTGAGACTGCTTCTTGCAGCCCGTACAGTATACGTTAAAATGTTTATATATGTTATATGTTTAAAACAGCTGTATTACACGTTGTTAGTGCCGTCACATGACTTTGCATTGCATGTTTAATTCAGTGGTTTGATGTCCAGGTATCATGTTTGAATTAAAAATGTAAAAACACTCTTTTGCATTTTAATCCAAGTCTGTATAAATCGTCATCTCTTTTTCTGCTGTTTATCAGTGAATTGGACAAATCTGAATCATGACATTGATTGTCATGTTTTGTGTATTTATTTATTTATTTATTTGTTTTTTATAGAAAAATGTCCCTAGTTCCAAGTGACTGAAATGTATTTTCAAAAGTATGGTTGTAAATAAAAGAAGAGTTGGTAAAACTACCTTTTCAATAGGAGATACATCAACTCAGAGAAGGAAATTGCTCCTCAAACTATTTCATTGGGTGTTTTTATCGTCATTGCTATAATGATGGTAATGGTTCAGAGGCTATCTGCTAGGTGAACCAAACTAGTGGGTCCACAGCATAGATTTGCTTCTAAATCAGTGTTTTTGCCATCATGTGTGCAGTTATGTCAGCAAATTAGTTTTGAATTTGAACTCTAGGAAGTTTAGGTTTCTTGCCCTTTCCTGTGCTGCCCACTGATTAGTTTACATATCAGAGTCCTTTGCAGTTCTCGGATAATGGGAAAACTGTCCGTTATGACGTCTGATGACTGACCTAGAGTGATCTTTACATCCTCAAATCTTTCCTCAGTTAATTAAGCTGGATATGGGATCTTTTGTCTTGTTTGGCACGTGTTTACTGACTTTACACAATACTAAAATGAATCCCATTATTAGTTTTTCTCTCAGGCTGTATCTGAGTCAGATAGTGTTTGTATGTATGGAAGTACACCCTGAACCTTCTACTTAAGTGATTTTTTTTTTTTTTGAACACACCCATTGCAAAGTGAAGTTACAGCAGGGCATTTTTGAGCTTTTTCTCACATGTGTGTGTTTGTTTGTGCACAGACGTCTCTGCTCAGGAGCAGCCGGAGTTGTTCCTGAAGAAACTTCAGCAGTGTTGTGCGGTGTTTGATTTCATGGACACTCTGTCAGACCTGAAGATGAAAGAATACAAACGCTCAACCCTCAATGAGCTCGTTGATTATGTCACAGTCAGCCGAGGATACCTCACAGAACAGGCCTACCCAGAGGTCGTCAAAATGGTAAGCAGTGTTCCCCCTTTGTTGTCGGCTTTGGAGTGGGGGGGGGGCTTAAACAATTGAACTTATATTTTGATGAGTTGCCGTGTGTATATGATTTAAGTACTCAAACGAAATGGTCAAATGCTTGTGAAGTGACTCTCCCTGCAGCTCTGGAGATTGTATTTATGTCCTCTTTTAGAGGACAGACGTTAATATCGCTGCAAGAGTCATATGTGCTTCGGTACTAGTAGTTTGTCTGCTGCATTCATTAACAAAGAAACACAGAATAGGGGTGGAATTTGCGACACAGAGAGCGTGACCATAACGAAGAGACAAATGACTTGCTGTCATGTAAATAAGATAAATAACATAATGTTATTTATTTTGGTTATTAAAAGAACAAGGAATAGACCCGTTCTGTAGGAAAGGTCACTTTAAATGACCTCTGTGATCTAGCGCTATTGAGAAAATATAATTAAATGCAATTAGTTTGACCTTTTTTTTTCTTTCTTTTTTTGTGAAAAGTTTTCTAAGGGTTTTCCTTGAACAAAGTTCAAGAGATTTTATTTATTTAATACATCTTCTGTAACATTGTCTTTAATGTCACTCTTGATTAATTTAATGCATCTTTCCTAAATAAAAGTATTAATTAATTTTTGATCAAAATGGCCAAAATAATTTTGATATACCCAATGCAATTTTAATAATTGCTGAAATGACATACAATACACAAAAGTGCTCAAAAATAATGTTCACTTAAAACAGCTTTTAAACACGTACAAATACACTAGCACCAACCAAGTTGAGTAACATTACAAAACTGTGCCCTCTGATTCCCAGAAGTTGCATAAAGTCAATCTGATTAAAGTTTGAAATTTCAAGAAAGCTTGTCTTCAGAAAGCCAGTGAATGGTCTGTAATATTTAATTCAGCAATGTTCTGGTGATATTAAATCTACTTTTTTCTTCTTTTTTTCCCAGGTGTCCTATAATATATTCCGAACTCTTCCGCCCAGTGACAGTAATGAGTTTGACCCAGAGGAGGATGAACCCACTCTAGAGGCCTCATGGCCTCATTTACAGGTATGTGTGCATGCAGTAAAGGTTCTTGAGAAACATCTCTGTTGATGTTGCAGTGTACTCTGGTCCCTCTCTCCTTGTGTAGAGCTCCTCTCTGTTTTATTTGTTTCAGCAAGTTTGTCTGTGTATATTTTTGAGGGTTTGTACACACACTCTGACCCTCTCTGTGTGTGTGTACTCACTGTATGCTTCCAGGACTCCTTTAGAAATGAGATGCATATCTCAAGGAGAATCTTCCTGGTAAAACTTTTCTTTTGTATTGTTATTAATCCTCGCTTTCATCTACTTCATCTAAAAAGAGTCCAATAATGAAAGCCACATTCCCAGACATGTGATCCTTGTCTTTTATTTTCTTCCGACCTGTTATAATGGCAACAACCCCTGGTGGCAGTAGCCGTGTGCCCTGTGACTGTGACCTCAACTGAACCATGACCTTTTACCTTTCTTTCTTTGCATGCATGCTGAGTTCAAAGAACTCCTCAAAATAACAAAAACTCTCTCATTGTTTTCTCTTCTCAGCTGGTGTATGAGTTCTTCATTCGGTTCTTGGAGAGCCAGGAGTTTCAACCCAGCATTGCCAAAAAGTACATAGACCAGAAATTTGTCTTACAGGTGAGAAAGTTCATTTAAAAATAATCTCCTCAGCCCCATCATTTTTCACTAGTGTTTGCTCATCATCTCCACCCCCCCCCTTTTTGTGTACTGTGTCCATCTGTTGTCCTGTCAGCTGCTGGAGTTGTTTGACAGCGAGGACCCACGGGAGAGAGATTACCTGAAGACAGTCTTACACAGAATCTATGGAAAATTCCTGGGACTAAGAGCTTTTATACGAAAACAGATTAATAATATTTTTCTACGGTGAGGGATACGACAGTTTACATAATTTTTGAAAATGCACAAATAAGGCGCGTTTTGAAGCAACTGAAGCTTTCATCGCTGTCTCTCTTGTTCTTAGTTTTGTTTATGAAACCGAGCACTTCAATGGAGTCGCAGAATTGTTGGAGATTTTGGGAAGGTGAGTTTGTAGTTTAAAGTCTTTTCTTAACTGCCTGGCTTAAAAAAAAAAAATAATTTATATATGTAAGTACAAAGAGTATGTGTGTACAAAGAGTTAGCTGATTGCCATGCATTATTTTCCACATATAGCACAATCTGAAAGCTGATTAAAAGTGATCAAGGATGAATAATTTCAACGAATTTGATGAACCTGTGATATCTACTTCAAGGCATAAAATCGCATCCATAGTCTGATCACAAAAACCTTTGTCTAGCATCTATATTGTCATCTAACTCAAGACATGAAATGTTGCTTTGTTTGCTTTTGCTATAAAAAACTTTTAATATGTAAAAAAGCACACTTTCAATTTACTTTTTATTTTGAATAGCACCTGTATTTATTAATACTTAATCAAACCAACCCAACTACAGTTTTATTGATATTACTTGCAATGAAGTGCAATAAAAAGTAATTTCTGGGGGGGGGGGAAATTGTTACTGGTTTCTGCAAATGAACTTTTCATATTTTCCCCAAGTGTCGTATCACATCCACCTCACATCTGAGTGTATTGGTTATGAGGATAAAAAAACCTGAATGGTACTAAACAGCAAAACAGCCATATCTATCAGAATGTTTTCGCCAATTATGGTTTAGTGTTTTGAGGAAGTTGTGAGGACAGTTTGCACTGTCATTGACATGACCAATTACATTTTTAAAAATGGCTTCAGGGCAGGGTTTGTGCTTGAGAAAAAAAGTCACGCCATTCACACCCTATTTGCTATTTACATTATTTGTCACTTAACATAATTACATAATTGCAATTAACAGTTGGGATGTTCTTTTACGTAAGATGTGAGTTATTCTCAATCATCTAAGCTTTCTTAAAGAGAAGATTTTTTCTGAAAATATATTGCTTATTCACTTTATTGTTATTGTGCGACAAGCATTAGTTTCCGTACAGAAAAAGCATATAGTCTGCAGGAGCTGTAAAGCTTTCTAAAAAAAAATAGCACCTATATTTATAAAGTATTACAGATCTTGGCCAGATGAAAATGTTTTGGAGCAGCAGACTGCAATTAGATTGTTTTTCTTGCTTATTAAACCTCAGAAATGAAGGCTGAACCACAGTTTCCATGAGTTTTGCATTGTTCTGACTGTAGCGATAACTTCAAGATTTAGCAATCCCAGAATTTTGTTAGTGAAAGTTGTTTGTCTCCTGTCAGCATCATCAATGGCTTCGCTCTGCCGCTGAAGGCCGAGCACAAACAGTTTCTGGTGAAAGTTTTGATTCCTCTTCACACCGTCAGGAGCCTCTCACTTTTCCATGCACAGGTACTGCCCGTTTGTGTTTAAAACATTCAGATGAGTCCTGTGTGTGTGTTCACTTCCTGCAATGTTAATCCTGTCAATGGCATTACTGTTGTTTTCGCAGCTGGCGTATTGTATTGTACAGTTCCTAGAGAAAGACCCTGCGTTAACAGAACCAGTAAGCACAGTAAACCTACCCACTCACTAATCATCTCTTTTTTCTTTTTTTTTGTCCATTTATTTAATCAGAGCCCTGTTTTTCCTCTCTCTAACAGGTTATCAGAGGTCTGCTGAAATTTTGGCCTAAAACCTGCAGTCAGAAAGAGGTGAGATAGATGTGATCTCCTGAATAGAGTTAATTCACAGCATGAGGTTGATTTCAGGACAGAGTTGATGACGTTTTAGGATGCATTCACTGATGTACTATATCCGATTTTCTGATTGTGCTCATCGATGTGTTTGTAGGTCATGTTCCTAGGAGAGTTGGAGGAGATTCTGGATGTGATTGAGCCTACGCAGTTCGTGAAGATCCAGGAGCCTCTCTTCAAACAGATCTCCAAATGTGTCTCCAGCCCTCATTTTCAGGTCTGAACAAATCCACTCTAGCCTGAGACTCATTATAGTTATGCGGCCAAAATAATACAATTTTTATGATTCATCAAGCCCCTGTGTTTTAGGACAGGCCAGTTCTCTCCATAGCTTTACATTTTAAGGGAAACTGCTTATAAATGCATACAGCAACCAACAAATTATGCATCGTATTATAAGCTTTGAAAGTACTCAAATTGTGTGCATGTGTTCCAGGTGGCTGAGAGAGCTCTGTACTACTGGAATAACGAGTACATCATGAGTCTGATTGAGGAGAACTCTAATGTGATTCTTCCTATAATGTTCGCAAGTCTGTACCGGATCTCCAAAGAACACTGGAACCCGTGAGTCAAACCTACACTCTTCTAATGTATTTGACACCACTGCAGTCTCTGAGCCTTTAAATAGTTTAATAGGGTTTCTTTTGTCCTAATCACATTCATTGCTTTTTCTTCATTGCTTCATCTCAGGACGCTATTATTGAAGACACACAAAAACTGCACACAGTTTAATGCATGAATTAAATACACACCGATTTTTTTTGACAGCTGTAAATTGCGTGTATATCAGAGAAGCATACGGTTTCTCTTGGTTGTGGCAACATCATACAAATCAACCAGGCCTCCTAAATATTTTTGCATTTGCCTTTGCAGCAGTGTTCGAGTTCATCTGCTTTGAGACTTTGAGACATTTTTATACACAAACGACAACATTACACATTAATGGAAGTTGAAAATTTAAAATGGCACAATAAGACCCTTTTTAAATAGTAATGATATTTTAAGATATTGATCGTTGCTGTGTTTGAAATTCCATAAATGCAGCTTTGGTGAGCATTATCATTAACAAAACATTACTGACCTCAAACATTTGAACAGTAATATACTTATATATTTTCACAGCCTCCGTGTAAAGATTTAGTTTATTAAATCTACACACAGCATTGTCCTCTGGGCTAATCATTTCCTGTTCAATCATGATTATTCCATTTCATTCTTTTTCTACTTTCAGGGCCATAGTAGCTTTAGTCTATAATGTACTGAAGGCCTTCATGGAAATGAACAGCACTTTGTTTGATGAACTCACGTCCACTTACAAGTCAGATCGTCAGAGGTGAGCTGTTTTTTTTATTATTTATTACATTTGTGACATTTGTGCTCATTTGCACGCAGTGTTAAATATACCTCACCTTTATTTGCTTTTTTTTTGTTCCATCTGTCATTCCTCAGAGAGAAGAAGAAAGAGAAGGAGAGAGAGGAGCTGTGGAAGAGGTTGGAGGATCTGGAATTAAAGAGAAACCTCCAGAGCGACGGAATTATTCCCACTTAACGACGCGCCTCTCCCGGACCGCTTTTTCCCAACGCCTCCAACACGCGCTCGGAACGTTGGCCACATTTTTTTTTCCTTTCTGTATTTGTGCGACTTACTTTACCGTAGATTCACCTCGTCAGTCTCATTATTTCAAAAGCACTGTAAATAACTTTATTTTATCCTTTTTTTTCCCCCCCTTAAACATATTATGCCGAAAAAGAACGTGACTAGAAAAGGAAATTAAAAAATTAAAATAAGCAAAAAAAAAAAAAAAAAAAAAAAAAAAACCAAGAGAAACCCGCAGTGGAGGAGGAAGGACTTTGAACACGCAGTAGGACTGAAACGAATGACTGCTGTTAAGAAAATCAAACAGTGAATCTCAACCCACCGATCTGACATACCTCGACCATCCTTACTGAACAACACCAGCCCAATTCTCTCTCTCTTCCCCCACCTGCCCCCTTCTCTATGTACCTTACTCTTCCCCTCTCTTACTTTACTCTTTATGTTTCTGTATTGGATCAAAATTTGCCACCTGAATATGTGTCCTGAATATCTGAAAGCAGCGTAGTCTACCCTTGACCGTTTGATTATCCGTTAACATCTGGATAAGCTCAGAGGGTCTGGATTGTAGACATCTTGAGGAGACGCAAAAGGACACTATGCAGTAACCAGCAAAGAAGAGGAAGTCATAAATACCCACCAGCTCTTGTTTTCCTCCCCCCGTTTTCGTTCTTTTCTGTCCAAATGTGCCACCCGGTACACTCGTTTGGACTCTTTAGCACCAGTCCGGTACTGGTACCAATAAATGGGACATGCACACACCCACGCATCGGAGCGGGTGTCCAGAATTCCAGCAGCAAAACCGGAGATGCTTGTCATGAGAAATCGAACTGCACGTGCACACACACATTCTGCATTCGAGTGTGTGAGGGAGTTTCTTACAGTGTTAAGTACCTGTATACTGTATCTGAATGCAGTACTTTGATACTCTGTATCTAGTAGAACCTTTAGCGTATTTTTCTTTAGGAGAATCCAGTATATGAGGAAAGATTGAACACAACCTCTTGGGATTTTTTTTTCTCTCTTTCTTGGGTTTCACTTCTAATTTGTTTTGGGTTTATTTTATTTTATTTTATTTTATTTTTTTGTCTGGAATTGGTTTAGATTTTTCTTTTGACCAAGTGGAATTTGTTCTCTCTTCCTTTTTTTTTTTTTTTTTTTTTTTTTTTTTTTTTTTTTTACTTAGTTGCTGATTTGGGGGGACTGAGAGGGGATTGTGGAGGACTGATGCTGTGGTGAGCTTTGTCAGAATTGAACCTGTGCTTTAGAAAGCCCCAGAAATCAAACGATTACAAAAGTTAAAAAAGGGTCGGATAAATACAAATGTTTAATTATTTTAAAAAAAATAAAGAGATATTAAATTAAACCTGTTTTGTGATAAAGATGAAATGCACATTTGCCTTATTTGTGGCGTGTGTGAGCGGATGAAAGTGTAAAGGAGAGGTGTCTGTATTGGACACCTATGACGTTTGAAAACTTGGGCATTATTGCAGCTGAAAATCATGAAATGGTTCAGATGTTCTATTTGTTTACTAAAACTGAATCATTTTTAAGACCTTTTAGTTCTGTTAACTGATATATTCTTTTAAGTTTCAGCGAATCGATTTCACAAAACCAGTCCGAACAATTGGCTCAACAAATGACTTTTATAAACCAGTTCTTGTAATTAATTGTTCAAAAAGATGAACTGATGTGTATCGTTTGAATCGGTAAGAATCATTTGTAAACAAGTCAGTTCAACTCAAACTGCTACCGTTTGGCAACGAGTCATGCTTCTCACCTTAAACCGTCACGAATGGCTCTAATGAATTCATCAAAAAGACTCATGAGCTATTAGTGAACTCCTTTTTTGAATCAGTCTGAACAGTTCTTTAAACCACCATTTTAATGCAAAATCTTTGTAAGATTTCTTCGCAGCATTTTTCTTCAGGTTAAAAACACTGCATAGCCTGGATTTGGAATGAATAGAGGGTGAATAAATAAGAGTGTGTTCAATTTCAAGCTGACATATTACTTCTTATTAGTGTGATTGACTGATTGTTTATAGGACAATGTGTAATCTGTGTGTAAATTCAGCCCTCTAATCACAAGTACCAAGTTTTCCCACAAGAGTGCAGCAGAGCTCAACATTAAAAAAAAATTTTCAAACCAGCTAACCATACTTTTGCTTTTGTAGAAAACGATGGGTGTTCTTGAACTTTTTTTTCCGCATATAATCTTTTGATGCAAGTCGATCTCGTTTTTCCTAATGGTTTGCATGCTTAAGTGTGCTTAAGAGCTTGCAGGATTTTTCCTGAGGGGTTAAAGGATTCAAAGCTGCTCTGAAATTGGCAGGTATACATGTACTTAAGGCACATGCAGGCTTTATTCTTTCAATTTAAGCATTAACCTGTCAGACACTTGCAGCGGGAGGAAGGGATGGGAAGTAAGGAAATACTTGGGTGACTGCTTGCTTTAATTAACATCACCACTGGAAACAAGAATAAGTCATTTAAAAAAAAAAAAAAAAGTTCTTAAAGAGAGAGTTTATACAGAAATGAATGTCATTTCACCCTCGTGAAGTCCCAGCCTGTGATTTCCTCCAGTGATTATAATGGATGGTACACTTGCGGCCAAGTTCAGAAGAATGCTTGCCCTGATTGAAATGAAAAAGTAAACCTGTTTAAAATACAGCAAAATCTTAATAATTGAAGGAAAGGGAGCTTCCAAAGTAACTGCTACTTATAACTCCTTTTCTTTGATTACATCTCTGCTGAGGGAACTTTTTTTTTTTTCCAAGTTCAAACCCCTCAGAGCTTAGTTTATTTCCCAGCCAGAGCCTGTTTTCTGGTTTTAAAAGGGCATGGTAACAGCTTAGTCTGGGAGACCAGTGTAAACTAGCTAAGACCATCAAGCCAGCTTAGACTGGATGAGAATGTTTGTTTTTTAAGAATATTACGGGTTATGAAAGGTTCATATTTTGGTTGACATGCATGCAAGGTAAAAAAAAAAAAAAAAAAAAACACTTTAATTTTCTTATAATATGCATTTATTTTATTTTATTTGCTGAACGGCTGCGAAACGATTCGTTCAGTCCAATTATTTTCTTTAAATTGGAAAAATTAATCACTCCAAAAACGGCACCTAGTGGCAAAGAATGAATTGTCATTTTCATTGAGACAAAGGCAAAAAGAGCAACAGGTGGGCGGTCAATATACTAATGTTTCGTTTTGACGTCAACATAATGGCTTGGGATTTGTTTTAAAAGTCTTTTCAATGTCCTTTCATACTGCTAAGTTTTAATATGTTTTCATTCGCTAAAAGCTGTGTTACACACCACGTGAAAGCTCAAAAGTTCACAATAGGGGCACTTTAGCCTACTTGTTCGCTAAATTCAGTCATTTCTCACACATTCGGTATGACGGAGGAGTAAAATGATCGTCATGATTCATTTGTCAACTCTAGTCATTTTTCCTCCACGTTCAGAAAAGTGCAGATTGTGGGCATTTTTCTGATTTGGTTAAATTCACTAGTTATGTAACCTTGGGCCATGGAGTGTTTTAGATCCTTGTAGCAAAATTTATCTGGGACTCGATTAAGGTCTTTTTAAAATATTTACTAACCCTGGGAGCTGCCTGGAGCCCTGTAAATTTAAAAGACCAATCTTGAGGGGAAAGAAAAGATACAAGGAATAACAAGAGGCTTGGCCAAAGTTTTATTCTGAATTTGAAAATGTTTTGCGTAAGTGATTAAGGAAGCCTGCGTTCCAAATAATACAGGTAATGTGCTGAAAGAGCGCGTTGATACTGAAATATTGATGCTTAGATTGTAGTCAGAATCTTCCAAATTAAATAAGATGTTTTGTTTTAATGATGTTTCATACATTTAATGTGTAATCAAATCTAAACGTACTTACTCTATATAAACGCACCTTAAATCTGGTTGGAAATTAAGGGCTGTGATATATAACTGGAGTATATTCAGGTCACAAATGTCACGTAGCCCTTGTGTCTCTTGCTTCTCGAGTGTGAAATTGCCTTCTTTTTTAGTAAATTCACCCATTTTACAGTCTGTTTTGTTAGGCTTTAGTCCAGTGATTGTGTTAGATGCTCCGCAGTTTCATTTAGACTGGGTCACCATCAAGAACGATCTCGTATCTGGAACCATAACATTACATTTATTTCTCAAAGGTCAACAGAGTTTGCTTCACTGACTGATCTTTCCAGGTGGGACATATTTGTGGTTCAGTATCTATTGTTTATCCTAGAGCAACTTGTCTTAATGCTAAAATCTGATTGACGCTACTTTAGTGTTGGAATATGTCAATATTTATGGTGAAATCACACACGTGTCCCTTTACAGGTGAGTAATATGTGTATATATAATCAATCAGATTTTAGCATTAGTGGATTAGCATTTATTTAACAAGTTGCTCCAGGATAAACAATTTTATTTTTACTTCTTTAAGCAATTAAATGAATAGTTCACCCAAAAATGAAAGTATGATAGCGTTTCCAACACATCTGGTGAAATTTTGCATTACAACACCTGTGCAGTTGAATGGGTGCCATCAAAATAAGTCCCGACAGCTGCTAAAAACGGCACAATAATTAATCCACATGATTCAAATTCAGCAATTAATGTCTTTTGAAGCAAAAAGCAGAGTTGAATAATAATAATAAAAAGCTATCATTTTACCTTTTAAACCATCACCTCTAACCAAATCCATAGTTTTTTCTCTAGTGGAAAAAGTCCATCCCCTTGTCGTTTCACATCAGAAGTGAACCACTTGATCTGTGCATATACTTTCTCCTGATTAAACAAGATGGCTTTTCACTAGACGAAGCAATATTTGAAGTTAAAAAGTGTCTTGATGGATTTGCTTAGCTTTTCACATCCCTTCACGGGTCCTTTCTCTAACATACACCATCTAAAGCAGAGAACATTTCTCACTGTTTTACTTAAAGAGATCATTTACTGACTCTAATATCACCAGGAAAAAATGCAAGGAACTGAAACTGAACGGTCTGGCGCCCAACATTGTTCAAAATATAATTTTGCGTGTTTGGAATGACGTGAGGTTGATGACACTATATTTATTTTTTGGCAAACTATACCTTTAAGAAACGGCCCCTGACTCATATCTGTCCAGCACTATGTAACTTTTATATAGTTTAGAGAGAATTTTATTACTAAAACTGAGCAAGCTCTTTTTCTCCGGTTGTCTCGTGTTTCTCTTGAGGGTCATGCTATTTTGAAATGTTTGTTTCTAAATGAAATACGGTGATGTACACCGTGACATCCGCCCACTACTGTTTCTAAAATAAAATACGCTAGCCCACACATATTCACGCTGTCTCTCTCTTTCCGTCTCTGGCTTTTTTTTTTTTTTTTTTTTTTTTTTATAACTGATGCTCTTTCTTGTCTCTCCTCTTTATTTTTTTTTGTTTTATTTTCTTTTTCTCTGTTTTATCCCAGCATGGCTTGCTTTCTGTTGTGATCAGTGGCGGAACGAAACCTTCAGTCAAATGATGATTTACACCACCGTTGTGATGTCATGTGGTGAAATAGCGCTCTTATTAAAATGATGAAACATTGCGTGACTAGTCTTGGAGAAAACTTGTGAATACGCTTCCTGTCGACAATCCCTAATTATCTGTCTTGTTATTGGCCGAAAACAAAGACGGTCTTCCTACTCTCTCCTGAGCTCATCTCCCCTTCATTAGACTTACGTAATCTTCCTGGTGACGAGAATGTGTGTGTGTGTGTGTGTGTGTGTGGGGTTGTGATTTCTCCCAGGAAAAAAAGAAACATTAGAAAATGCAAATCTGATAGAAGCTGTGCTGGTCAAACCAAATATGAGGTCAAATATAAACCATAGTAATAAATTGCGTTCTCTATCTCATATGTGCATGTAGTAAAACGGTAATATTGTGAAATATTACTGCTATTAAAAAAAATTGTAGCAATTAATTTTCAGGTGTCCTTATTACATAACAATAAATAAAGCATAATTACTTGCAAGTAACCGAACCCTGATCCTACCCCTAGCCATGTAGTAAGTACATGTAGGAAATTAATATTACTCAGTACTTAAATGCATCTGTAACCGAGACTTTTATATTTTTTAACATGATTTTTCAGAAATGTAATATTTTGATTTGCCGCGATTTTTTTTTTTTTTTTTTTTTCTCATGTGGTTTGCAATCAAAACCTACTTGGACCCATTTTTTGGCACCAGTTGAATTGGTTAAAACAGGTATTTTTTTTTATATTCCTCATATGAAGTGGCTCACACAAGATTGTTAATTAAATAACACATCCTTGCATCATCTTCAGACCTTAGTGCTGAATTATGGCAGGTTACTTGACATGTTTATATTGGTTTATTATATGCATTATTAATGTGTTGCAATGAACTTGAGATTGGGTCGATGGGATTAAAAAAAAAAGTCTCACTTTCTTTCATATAAACGCATGCTGCTCTTCTATCTTGGCTTCTCTCTCTCTCTCTCTCTCTCTCTCCATTCGTTTCTGAATATTTAATCAGTCTTAATGTCTTCTGAAGATGGTTAGTGAGCTGGATCTAAAACTCTCTGACATATCAAAGTGTTTCAGTGGAGTTAAAACGGAGCAGCATGGTGCCATGAGACATTTTGACAGAGACATTTGGAGATTGAATGGATTATACTGATTAAGAGCACTGTATTATCCTCGTCTTGATTTTACTGGTGTAACTGTAATTGCTGAAGTGACAGGACTTCAGAAAGATACAAAATCACAATTATTAAAAGAATAGTTTTGGTTCTGGATACTTGGCGGTCGACACGTCTTTACAGCTATTAGTATCAATCAGCTAGTATAAAATGTAGTACACAACATCTGATGCAGGAAAGAATGCTAATTTTATGTAGATAGACTTCACAAAAGGAAGAAAAGACAGGCGGGGACTACCTGAGGGTGAGTAAATAAGTAAAAACAAAGAAAAAAATATCTTTAACAACACTGCATGAACACAAACCGAAGATAAACCGTGGCTTGTCACTGCAATGTTAAATATGACTTGTTTATTTATTTTTTTTGTTTCCTGATGTGGCATCATTATAGGCAGCTGCTACAGCGTTATCATCACCTGTGCATTGTGGCTGTCTGAGGGCGAACTATATCTCTTTTCTTCCTCACACTTGGACTATAATGAGCCGAATAACAGTAAAAAATGATTTGAACCGCTGAACTTCTGTGCCTGTGAGGCTGGATCGTTGTAATTAGAGAGCATTTGAGACTATTAAACACATTTCAGCCCTGGATACTGTAGGAGTGTTTTAACTAATTTAATGAGGGCCTGACTGAATGTCAGTTAGTCATATCGCATCCAGATCTCTTTCTCTCATGAGCTCGTCTTCCTCTGTCTTTTCCTCCCTCTCACTCTTTCTGGCCCTCTCTTTATGCGGTGCATTATCCTCTGTATATTAGTTTTTCCTATGTAATAGTAGCTAAAAGCAGTGACCTTGCAAAATATATATTTTTAATTCGCTTGCCTTGTAGCTCAAAACATATATATTTTCCTAAATGTTTAGACAAAAGTTTGACATTAAAAAAATATATATTTAAATCTCAAATGCTGATGCTGCTTTACAAACAAGCAAACTGGTGATAACCAAATAAACTCAATCACCTGAACTGAAATGTTTATGAGTCTGGAAATACCTGCATTGTGTCTTTTTGAAATTGATTTTTTTACTGGATTGTTTCATTAAGAATTGGTCTTTTAATTCAAATGAGTCACTTCTAAAAATGATTCAGTGATTCTCTTTTTTTTTTTTTAACTGACCATTTAAAGTAGCAAAAACAATATTACAATATAATATTATTTAGAAAATAAGTTTATAAAAGAATACAATATTTAATTTATTGTCCATCAATTGTGTAAATGAATAATAAATGTGTATATATAAAAAAAAAAAAAAATATATATATATATATATATATAATATATATAATATTATATATATATATATATATATATATATATATATATATATATACATATATAATGTGTATAGCTAAAGTAACTGGCTTCTTTAAATTAAATAGCTTAATTTCTGTGTTTCTTGTCATTGATAGAGTGCATATGCTTTCTGCTTACCGTGCTAATGTATGGGAACATATTGTTTTTATTTTTTCCAGGAGAGCTCTTGCGAAGGGAACTTCCTGTTCTTAAATGTTTATGTGGCTCTGAATCTGAGAATGTGGACAGGAATCGTGGGCAGAGCTGTAATTAGCCCGAGCATTGAGACAAAAGAGATCAGGTTTGCGCTCGACACCACCGGCAGCAGTACGACGTGTATTTATCTGAGTGCGCGCAAACAGATTCGTGGACCCTGTGACTTCAGGGAACAAATATTACAATTTAGCAAAAGGATGGCGTCTAATCTTATTGGTTCCAGGCAGACTATTGCTTTGAGTGACAGCACCTACAACACGTGAGGCTGGTTCTGGGACATGCTGCTGTTGATGATGTGCTTAAATATAGAGGCAGCCTGATACACATATTAAAAGACGAATTTGAATCGTGCTGTGAAAAACCATGCCGCCGCATTTGGAAATCTTCACTTCTTCTCTTTGATTGTTGCCTGTTATTTCTCATTTCGTTCCCTGCTGGCAACAGGCCAGTATGTCTGTCAGTTTCAGATGCTGGAGCCCTGCTGTGATTCACTCAAGCCATGTTTCTTGAACTGTACCGATCACGCGTTTGATTGTTAGTGAACCATGAGGCAGACTTCTCACCTGACCACTCAAAAACGTGTCTGAAAGAAGTAGATTTGTCTATTAGCACTCGGTTAGGCTATATGTCCATATTTGGAACTGTTATTCTTTTGAAAATCCAACTTAAATTCAAGCTGTGTTATTAATCTTTTTATTATTATTATTATTAATATATAATCACAGAGTACTAAGATAAAACTTGCTTCTCCTCTTAAATGTCTCCTTTTCAGCTAATGTTGCATTAGGCAATGGTGAATGCCATTATTGCAAATAATGGCTTTTTTATTTATATTTGTAATTATTATATTATTTCTCAAAATGTACTCTGCTACTGTTGTAAATAATGCAGCTTTTCTACACTCCTGCAGTAGTAAAATGTTTAATTATTGTTTTTAAATAATTTCTTATTAACATCTATCAAAATGGAACTTGCTCCACATTTTAAAAGTTTCCTTTTCAGCTAATATAGGGCTACATGGATCATTGGTAATGCTAACCCTCAGTGAATGCTACAGCAGTTTTTTTTTTTAATATCGTGCAATATTTAAAGATGAAGCATGTCATTTCTGTGCCACTGGTGGCAACAAACAGATCTGCAAAATTGATGCCAACAAGTTTGAAACACTCCCTCATCATCCATTATTCAAAATAAAACTTGTTTTGTACAAAATTCACACTATTAGTTCTGCACAAATAGTAGTTTGTTTCTGCAACATGGTTTTTTAATACCTCCTTGTAATAAAGCCTCTACATAAAAGTGTGTTTTAAAAGTTGGTTCAAGTTTTCTTCCCTCTCTTGTGTATGGTTGACAAGTTTTCTTCCGTTCTTTTTTTCATTTTCTAATCAAATCCTGATGTATAAAGTCAAGTCCAACCCTGCATTTTTTCCCATTGAATACCCAATTCAGCTTGAAGTATGTCACAATACAGAAGTAAAATGGGTCTGTTGACTCTAATATATCCAGCTCACTTAATGGAAAGGCCATTACAGTAATTCAGCCCTCTAAGGGAAGTCTGGCAATGCTACAGAGACCGCTAATGGTGTAACGACAAAGTAAAATCTATCATGTCTGTGAAGTTATCATTCCTTCTCTGACCCCTGTCACGGTTGCTTAGGGAAACCTCTCTACTTTCAGATTCAGAGGCTATTGACTTATTGACAGGATATTTTTAGTGGGGTTCAAACGGATTCTAATTAGGAAGAACTTTTGATATCTGACTGTATACGGGCATCATGGAGAGAGAAAGAGGGAGACAAAAAAGAAACACTGAGATATGCTCACGGGCTAATTAACAGTCACAATCGATGCCGAGAAATGGAGACATGCCAGGGTCTTTGTGTGTGTGTGTGTGTGTGTAAGGCAGAAAGAGTGTGAGTGAGACTGACATATTAAGCGAACGTGTGAGTAAATACAATAGAGTATGTGTGTGTGTGTGTGTGACTTTGTGTAATCAAATGTGTGTATATCTGCAGTCACGCAGCATGTCGCCGTCTCTGGAGGTAGAGTGAGGTCACAACCCCTCCTGTGATCTGTGTCTGTGACATTTACAGTGAAACTTGAATTATTAAACATCTGGGAATATATCGATCACCTGAGGTTCATGCTGTCAAGCCTAAACTGTGTTGCTCATTAAAGAACCAACAGAGGTGTGATAATCGGATAATGTCTTGAAGAATGAGTTTTGGCCTCCTTTAAAGTTCCCAGCTGGGACGATCGTATCTCCTTGCTCTTCATCCCACCCAGTCTTTCATCCCTGTTTCTTATGCATTCGTTTTATATTTCTGTCTCTCTGTCATGAATATCTGTACTTTGTCTTATATGTTGTTCTAGCTGCAAAGACAAAGTATGCGACCGACTGAAGAGTGACTGAATAAATGTTGACGGCTCTCAGAGTTTTTGAACCTTCCCCTGTGCATTCTGTTCTTTGCTGTGTAGTATATTAGGATATGAACCTGGTGAATGTGTCACAGTCTCTTGGATAACCTATTTAGACCATGTTTCTCGCTGAAATCAGTGAAATTATATTTATTATGATACAAAAAAACATACATCTGGACTACAGAATTTGATACATTTGTTTTGTTTTCATTAAAATAATCTGTTTGTCTGGACAACAGGATTTCCAGTTGTAAAGTACTGAATTAATATTAATGTGATTATATAATTAATATGCTTAATTGGCATTGAAACAATTTAAAAAGGTCCTAAAATAGACATTTTCTTTGTACAAATCAAATTTATATTTAGTAAACTCTACTTTTAAACCATGAAAATGACATTCTTTGCATTAAAATTGATTGGAATTACAGTAATACTATATAATATCATGATTATAAATCATGTTTTTGCTCAATTATGTAAAAAACTAAATTAGTATATTTAATACAATACAAATATTCCCCCCCAATGTTTGTAAATCCTATTTCTTTCTTTTTTTTATAAAGGCGGACGTGAACCTGAACATGTTTTTGTGAGATTTCCCTTAATAACATGCTGTTTTGTTGCTTATGTAACCGTAAGTGCAGTATTCACCAGAATGTCAGAAAATTAGGTTTTGCATGTGGGCAGGAAACCCTGTGGTTTGATAATTGACCTGGACATCTTTCCGGGTTAAAAAATGGCAATTAGCCTTGTGACTGCTGTTGCACCCCTGCCGTGCCAAAATGTGGATTATGCAATGCCACACTACACCGTCCCAATTTCTGATCAGCCTTGTATCTGAGATATTACTATCATGTAACTATAAAACCTCTAACAGACTGCTTTTTTTAAACTAAAGGAGTGTGTTGATGTAGACTCACTCAACATGAATCTCTTCTTTATCACACACACATTCATCATGTCTTTTGTTGGCAGGTGGCTGAGGGCAGAACAGGTGTTTTTGTGAGGGACCCATCAGAGCGAGAGCCTTCAGTGATTAAAGCTTAATAGAAATTAAAGGGCAAGCGCAAGCTGACGGCACTGAAGCAGATATGTGGGGTCTTAAAGAAGCAACCCTGTCCAGAATTTGGTAGATTTTTTGTGCACGCTGTCATCTGTTGCGTAAGCCTGTGTACAAATGGGTCTTGACAGGGCTGTTTTTTAGGAAAGGACAACCAGGAACATTGCCCTGCATAGGCCTTGTGACAAGGAGACAAAGAGCTACATATTCAAGCATTCAAGGAACCAAAGGTAATTTTTCTTCAATAAATAAACCATAAATACTGTATATATACTCAATAAACGTCCCTCTAAATATTTCCGAATGCTTGTTGAATAATCTGCTTAACTAATATGTTCATGGCTGTGAAATAAATGTATTGTACATCATACAAAATTGGCATATTTCAGACAATATTCAAATAAAATCCATATTAACTCTCAATAAGTTTCATTTTGGACATATTGTGCTATAATACACCCTTTTCATATTTAATCTGTGAAGTTTCTAAACGTATATAGGTGAGACCAGGGCAAGACATCCCACTGTATTCCACTATGTTCCACTTTTAAAGTTTCCAAGTGTTTTATATAAAAACTAACCTGAAACATTGGCTATTAAAATGCTTTTGAATATTTCAACCACTATTTCCACAATGGGAAACTGCACTAAAACTTAAAAGTAAGCCTTAAAAAGTGAAACATTTGTGAAACCCAGAAATATTTATAAATGTAAAGGGTAGAAAATCTATGGCAATTGAATGAATTAACACGTATATAACACGTGACGACGTGCTCTGACCAGATATAATGTTTTCCTTTGAATGCAATTCAATGTTACATGTGAATTTTTTTGCTACATTCAGAAAAAGCTGTCACTAGGATAATGCCACTGAAAAAGGTAGGCTACACCTTCGTACCATATTTAGCCTATTCCTCAAGTTTGCGTTTGAGTAGCTTAAAGGTACAGTACATATTTGTACTTAACTGGTATGTGTTAATACAAATTACAAGATTTTAAATGCTAAAGAATTGGACTTTTCCACTCAAAATCACGTACTTACTGAAATACAGTTGTTGTGCCAACTACCAAATCTCACCTAAGTACTTTTAATACTTTCCGGAAAGCTTAAGAGGTAACCATTGTTTTTTATTTGCAGATTGTGCGCTCTTGCGCATTTAACGCGCTCGGCGTTGGAGATCCCCAGCGCCTGCTCGCGCGAGTCGGCTCGGTTGCGCATGCGCGGGGAGCTCCCCGTGCCCACCGACTTGTAGCTTTGAGCCCAGAGCGCGCGGGTGGCACGCAGAAGCTCCCGGCAGCCAGAGCGCGACGTTACCATGAGCCTCCCCGCTCCGCCGGCAGAGACTCCACGCGCAGAGAGTGCCCACCTGACGAGAGCAGCGCGACACGCACAGCCGCACGATGCCCGGCGGAAAGAGAGGGCTGGTGGCACCGCAAAACACTTTCCTGGAGAATATCGTCAGGCGCTCGAGTGGTGAGGAGCACGCTTGTGCTTTCTGAAACGCATTAGGTCACTGACCATGTTGATCTGCATTTACGCGGCGAGTAGTCAGTATTTCAAACTTAAAACACGTGAATAATTGGTTATTCGTATGGTAATAATTTATATAATTTTTTAAGATGTGATACATGTAAGCTGTGATGGAAAATGTGAAAGATGTAACTTTTATTTTGTCATTAATTGTCTTTACATTTTAAAGACTGTAGTTCTCTGTTTATTTCATTTTAATGCGTTGAGATACTGAGGCATTTTTCGAGAGGCATCAACTTTAAAAATAAAGAAACTTCTTTCGTCAGTGTTAATATTTTAACACAAAGCAGTTTTCATTGCGAATGCACTTTGTCATCTAACAAAACGTAATATTAATTTTGCGCGGCAGAATTAATGTTTTAAATGCGCTTTTATTTCCCAGCATTTATTTTTAATTTATCTAGCTAAATTATTTCAATATGCGTATTTCTGAGGTGTATTTAGTTCTTTAATAATAATAAAAAAAACGGCAGAGTTTTATCAATTGAAGAAATGTAATTCTATAGCAAACAAACGGTAATCGTCGTAATTGATTCAATTAATGCGTGTTGTTAATTATAACCTATCCGGTTTACATAATTAGACATTTCTTGCTCGGTTGACTAAAAAGGCACTCAATATAATTTCATTCCACATCTCTGCATCGTCAGTAGTGGCGTGAAGTTGATGGTTTTGAGAGATCTGAGGAAATTGCGGACTGTATCGTTTGCCACCACTAGAGGGAGCATCTTCTCTAATTGTGCCTGGTTTCTTTATACGGCGTCGCAAACAGCCCTTATTTGAGGATTACAGTCTGAAAGACATGATACTTAAAGTGCGAATAAACTATTTAAATGCAAAGCTAATAAAAGGTTTTAAAACATCCCATTCAGATGTTTTCATTCTAAGAATGAAAGCGTTTTGTAGTTTAATTTTACGAGCATTAGAACGCCTCCGTTTTATAGAGAGGGCGCCAGATGTTAAAGTAGATCAGTGACAGTAATTTACTGTGAAGCAAAGACTGGGAATGCATTAGTGTGTGGCAGGTCGCTAATTCCCACTCCCTCTTTTATTCTTTGTCATCTTCTCCGAACCTTCAGAGACAAGCTTCTTGCTGGGGAACGCTCAGATTGTGGACTGGCCTGTCGTTTACAGTAATGACGGCTTCTGCAAGCTGTCTGGATACCACAGAGCAGAGGTCATGCAGAAAAGCAGCACGTGCAGGTGAGTGGATATACACGTGGCAATAGGAACCCGTAGAACTGTGTTACATAGTTAATGTCGTATTGAGATCTAGGGCTTTGCAGTACCTTAAGGGGACTGTTGAATACAACACCGAAACGGCTAAATATTGAAGTTTTGAATTATTTGTTGTGGATCCACGTAGACTCATTTCTACAACACCAAGAGGTGATGATGTCATGATGTCACGATCTCGAGGTGTTACGTCATGTCGGCTCTGCATAAAGTAGCGTAACGTAAAACGAATCTTGAAATCAGTGATTAAACTAGTTTGGTATTAGCAATGTGGAATTCGAGTTTTAATAGATGAAAGTATCATTTTGGCCAAGCCATGATCTGGCATCGCAGCGGCATACTATGAGATATAAAAAAAAAAAAAATCTAATTTCAATAAGTGGCTCTCATAAAGTGCTGAGCCACAGATATACTGTCTTCCAGGTCTCAGAGACTTCATCTCACACTTTACAGCATCTTTTCCTTCCGTGCCTACAACTGACAATCTTGTGTCATTATTAAGCTGTTACCTGCTGTATGATTGCAACAGAAACAAACATGCTATAATTGGTCACACTTTACTTCAGGTGTCAGATTTTTCTGTAATCCTTTAATCTTTGTATGACCATAATTCATGTCTGCTGGCTAAGAATGGAAATCAAGAACCCGAACACCATTCTTTTTAAAACAAATTTGGTTTAAGGTTTGAAAATAGTCTGAATAATCTCTCTCTGTAGTTTTATGTATGGGGAGCTGACAGACAAGAGGACCATAGAAAAGGTGAGACAGGCCTTTGACAACTACGAGTCCAACTGCTTTGAAGTGCTGCTGTACAGAAAGAACAGTAAGTGAGACTTAAGCTTCAATGTTTTAATTATTTTTATTTTTTTGGAAAATAAATCTTTTATGAACAGGGATGGCATTTATTTGATTAAAAATAACAGTAATAAATAAATAAATATATATATATATATATATATATATATATATATATATATATATATATATATATATATATATATATATATATATATATATATGGATTTATTTCTATGATGGCAAAGCTGAATTTTCAGTAGCCATTACTTTAATACCACATGACCCATCAGAAATCATTTTATGCTTATTTGGTGCTCAGTTATCACTTATGAGTGAAGGTCATGGTTTCTGCAAAAAAAGAAGACGACTGTCAACACTGATAGTAATAAGAAATGTTTTTGAGCACCAAATTAGCATATTCAAAGGATTTCTGAAAACATGTGACACTAAAGTACGGAGTAATGGCTGTATAAAAATGCAGCTTTGCCACTTTTCCTTATTTAATTTCAAGAAATCCAAGCCATAATTACCAATGTGTTTATCATGTATCATTGGATTTGTGCTCATTTGACATAAAAATGTGCTCATATAAGTTTATTTTTATCTAGTAAAATGCAATATATTCTATGGTATAATAATGCTGACTTTGACATGTCATCTTGTACAGGAACTCCAGTCTGGTTCTACATGCAGATTGCACCGATCCGAAATGAAAATGACAAAGTGGTTTTGTTCCTGTGTACGTTTAAGGACATCACAGTCTTTAAACAGCCTATTGAAGATGAAAGCACCAGGGGTGAGTTTTATATCCGTGCTACACACTTGTAATTTCAGTGATTTATTCAAAACAGATTCTCTGAAAGTCACAGTTTATGTTGAACATGCACAAGACGTAACAGACACGCCGGTAGTGTTTGCTTGGCTTGAGATTTTTCTGACAGATAAACACTTCCTCTAATGTGCTCATGTCAGATAAATAAATATTTGTTTATGACTGGCAAGCATTGCCCGCTTTTTCTTTTGGCACAAGTGTTATTTTCAAGCACTTCTGTTCATGTGTGTGTGTGTTTGTGTGTTTGCTGGTGGGAGCTTGTTTATTGAGCTGAAAAAAGTTATATAGAGTCTCAGTCCAAAAATCCCAATAGTGCTGGCGTAGACGTTCTGCTTTGGTGTATGTGGGTGAATTTCACAAAACCTGTTTTATATGAGGTCCAAGTCACATTTCACCCCAAAATCAAAAGAAGAAGAATTTCAAGTAGAAGCCTATTTTTAGAGTCATTCAGTTTTTTTTTTAGTCAGTTACGCAATTTTAATGACAATACAATGCATTTTCTTCAAAATGATAAAATTTTGTTACAGTAATGAGAATTTTGATGGAAAATGGCGTAGTAGAATGTGTCACATTTTTATTATATTAACTGAACATGTTTGCAGGAGACTGTGTGAGATGAATGTTATAGGGAGAGATTTGAAACGGCTCCAGACAGTGTTCCAGTAGTTATATTTCATTGCAAGATCATTTCAGGAGTGACAGCAAACATTTGTTCAGCTTTTACTCATCATACAGCGTTTTGCTGAGTCATATCTGAGCCACAGTGGACTTATGTTTTGGATTAATGTTTTTGTTGTGTCATATACCGTTTAAAAATGTCAGTGCTTTTTTTTTTTTTAAAAAAGAGTTTAATACTTTTATTCGGCATAAATCAATAAAAATTGACAGTAAAGACTTTCGCAATGTTACATAAAGTTTCTATTTCAAATAATGCTGTTGTTTTGAACTTTCCATTCATCAAAAAAAAAACAAAACAAATTCACTGTTTTCACAAAAATAATAGCAGCATTGCTGCATAATAATAATCGTTTCTCTCAAATAAGGATAATTTCTGAAGGAACATGTTACACTGAAAATTCAGGTTTGCCATACTGGAAAATTGTTATTTTAAATGGTAAAAAAAATCACAGTTTTTACTGTATTTTGGATCAAATAAATGCAGACTTCAAACATATTTAAAAAAAGGCTGACCACAAATTGTATAACATCCACAATATTTTATTAACCAAATTAACAAAATGTAACAAATGACAAGAAGCTTGTGAAACTTTATAAAAAATCTCAGATTCATTCTTCATTTGTACTGGACTTTAAATTGAATGCACAGTATTTTATAAAAGCACCACAGAATTTAACTAATTGCATCTGTCTTTCAATTCAGTGTAACATTTTTGTATAAAATGCAATATATGTTTTTTTCGCAGGTTGGACCAAGTTTGCACGTTTGACTCGAGCGTTGACAAACAGCAAAAGCACCATTCAGCAACTCCAACCCATGAGCAGAACAGACATCACTTCACACAAACACTCCAGACTCGCAGAGGTGAGAACACACACACAGACAGGCAGCATTTGCTTACATCCTTGACTGCGCAGTACAAGGTTATTCAAAACTTCATCTCACGGAGGACAAACTTGTAATAGAATCACACACAGGACGCTGCTGTAACGCAATCTCACACGTGTCTATTGGACAGCAGAAGTCTACAGTGGGCTGCGAGAAGCTGCTATTAATAATTAACACTGATGAGGAACACTGATGTACTGTATGTGTGCGTCCCATAACCCCTGTTCACTTTTCTGCTTTTCTCATCTGTTGTTTTTTGCTCGGTCACTGTTGTGTGATGGCGTTAAGGAGGAGTGAAATGTGTTTCGTGTGTAGTGTGCCTAAATCTTTGGAATTTGAAGTTTTTAATGAGGGAAGCATTCAAGGACAAGTTTGTTTTGCGAAGCTGGTTGCTTTTATGATAAATGAAAGCAGCATTATATGTTTTATGTTTGCTATTAATCACTAAATCACTAAGTATTACATTTCTCCAGTTCATTCATCCTGAAGATGAATGAATGAATCCAGATTATGATAAACTTAATTAAAAGCACTTGAATTGAATTGTATTTTGACTTTTTTCTACTTGTTTACTGAAAGGTACTACAATGTAAAGCATTAAAATATTTTTCTACTTTCTACAAGACAAAGATTAAATGCATTCACATGATAATAATAATAATAATAGTATATAAGGATTATTTCAGACTTTTCTTGTTGTGAACTTTACATTTTATATTTTTTGTGAACTTATCTTTTCTTAAATCTAAGAGTAAATGTCTTCTCTTGATTTACACGGACACTATTAACAATGAAAATGTAAAAAACTGTATGTAGTCACTTTCACTTATGAATCCAGACTGCTCCTCTTTTCTTGCATCTCCGTTAGACATATTTTTACAACCAACAATTTAAAAATAGTGCAGATCGATACATGATCTCAGACAATCTTTCACCCTCCTTCATCTTCTGTTCTTCATTGTCTCTGGGAGGGGAAATAGCTTTAAATCTCAGAGTAAACATCATGTTCTCTTTATATGAACATGCATAGTACACAGCAAACAATGTACTGTCTAGGGAAGAGCGGATATTATCCAGAGCTAGAATTAATATTTAAAACAAACTCACATTCTTGAAGGCCCTCTATTTTTATTTCATTTCATTTTCGCTCTCATTTTCCTTTAAGATCATTAAAATCCTTTTTAATGTGGTCAATTTAGTTTGATTCTAAAAAATTATAATAATAAATGTCATATTCAAAATAAATATTATTGTCAAAAAAATTTAATTTTAAACTGAATCTTTTTGTTTCAGATTCCACGTTCTATTCATCTCTCTTTTTTTTTTTTTCCTCTCTCAGGTGCTTCAGCTCGGCTCTGACATTCTTCCGCAGTATAAACAGGAAGCCCCTAAGACCCCGCCTCATATTATCTTACATTACTGCACCTTTAAGACCACCTGGGACTGGGTCATCCTCATCCTGACCTTCTACACCGCCATCATGGTTCCTTACAACGTCTCCTTCAAGACCAAACAGAATAACGTCACTTGGCTGGTTCTGGACAGCGTGGTGGACGTCATATTCCTTGTGGACATCGTGCTGAACTTCCACACCACGTTTGTGGGGCCTGGAGGTGAGGTGATCTCGGATCCGAAGCTGATCAGGATGAACTACCTGAAGACCTGGTTCGTAATAGACCTGCTCTCCTGTCTGCCCTACGACATCATCAACGCTTTCGAAAACGTGGACGAGGTGAGAAACCAAGCTTCCTTTTTGTTGCTTTGTACCTGATTAGGACACAGAGTGGAATGCAAATGGTTCAACGCCTGGAAAAGGGTTTAGTAGTCCAATGAAATAGGAATTTGTATTCTTCAAATGCTTGACATTGCTGTTAGAAGAGAAGCTGTAGTTGGCTTTTTTAAGTAAAACTGAGCAGTGCTTCAAACATTAGATTTCTTTTTTTTTTACCTGTCAACCCCTCAAAGATGAAAGATTGGACAATTATTATCCATGTCAGGGCTCCTCAAAGGTACTCTGCTGAGGATAATGCTTTAGGGTTCTTGTTCAAATTCATTTAAACTTTTGAAGAGCTTGATAGTTTTGGGAGAGAAAAAAAGAAAAGCTAAACTGATATATTTATCCCTCTGTGGTAGAATGTTTGCCAGAAAGAACCTCAGTGAAAAGGTATTTTTTCCACAAACCTCTGATTGACGACATAAAGTCTGGTCCATTTATCCACTTATTTTAGCCAAAATCATTATACTTGTGGATTTTAAGTTTGTGTACTACTAAGTACTACCTGGAAAAACCTGCTTCACATCCACTCTGACCACTCTGTATCTCTAATCATTTATTTGAGAAGATATTTATTAAACTGATTATGTGTGGTTTGTGGCTTTGAGACTGCTACAAATAAAAAGGATCCCACTGTATTGATTGGCCAAATACTCATCCAGTCATGTGGGATGATATGTAAAGCTCTTCCTCTTGGAAACTAAACCGACAAAGTCATGTCGTCCTTTGCATCCTTTCCTGGTTTATGTTATATATTCTTGGAGTCTATCCAGGTTATGTGCTTTAGGATAGATATTGATTAGTGCATACACAGTGGATCATCTTTTCTCTTTTACTCAGGAAGTCAGTGCAGGGATCTGAGCCCCCGACACACACCTGTAAACATTCATATTTTCTTCTCTCTTTTTATCATCCTGACTTCTGGAGTTTATAAGATCAAAAGTACATTTACAGTTATTCTATTAATCTGTGACTTGTTTTACAGTAAAAATATATGGACGTAGTAAAAAAATTACTTTTTGCTAAAATTTAAAAATACAATTGTAAAATTGTCAGGGAAAATGTATTTATTTATTTAACCACCTATTTTGTTGAGTAGCACTTTCTTGTTTATTTAGTTTTTATTTTGAGGTCTATAACAAGAACTTTTATTTGTCAATTTACTAAATATTATTAAATATATATAATAGGGAATTTTTTAGACTATAGTACAGATCACATAAAGGCAATTTTATGTCTATAATTTAATGTTAATTATATGCGTTGCACTCGTGGTTGGCATTAATACACATTATTGTGATTTTGTTTGTGGATGACAATACGTAAGTATTGTAGCTCTAACATTTTCGCGTGCCCTTAAAAGCTCACGACTCACAAGTTTTTACCCGAGAGAGCTACTCACTGTACCAGTTGTTTTATCCCAGATGTTTTAGTGTGGACCCTGTAATCTGCTGTCCCTGTGGAAGTGCTCTGCTCTGAGAGAGCAGTAACTATAGAATGAACCTGCCCCAATAGAATTGGACTGTCCCAGAAAATTCTATTGAGCTGGAGAATAAATGTTAGTTAAGCAAACTAACATTTTACAAGTATTTTATTTTTCTTCCTCTGGTCCACTTTAATAAGGTTTCTGTTCCGAAAACATAATTAACATAATTATTTTAAGTAACCCTCTGATGAATCTTGTTCTCGATGGCTGCTTAACCATCAAGGGTGTGATGTTACATCCAAACCACTGTAGGTGATGGATTATTTTGACACTTTCTTATAATTTTTTTATGTTCTCTTTATTTGTTATTGCATGTTTCATTTATGACAACAAATTCAATATACTTTGGCTTAAAAAAGAGGCGATGCATCAAGTTGCTCAGCTGGAATGGTAATCATTATATATTGTTTTTTACAATCATTTAGATGAATAACACTTAACATTTAAAAAAAAAAAAGAAGATTGTAATTATATTGTTGTACATTAAAGGGGTCATGGCGATGTCAAAAATAACAAATTGCGTAATGCAATGTATTTACATGGTTTGAAGTTCTAAAACACATTATTTTCCATTATAGCTGCTTCTCTCTGCCCCAGCTTTCTGAAACACATAGCTTTTTTACAAAGATCATCCTTCTGAACAGCGAGGTGTACTCTTATTGGCCAGCCATCCAGTGCATTTTGATTTTCCAAATACCTTAAGCGTGTGACAGAAATATTACGCCCCTTTACCGTGTTTGAAAACACACAGCATCTCAACAACGGGAGACGGCAAAAATAATATAGTCTTTTTATATAAGCCTTCTTTCTTTGTGTAAACATTTGGAGTTATGCAAATCTTCCAACATAGTGATGCACATATGTTGAGATATTTTACATAGGTATTGACAAGACTTTTTTTATAAAAAATATGTCTTTGGGATTAAGTCAGCGTGTAACACATTATAAAGACAAGGATAAAATTTAAATTGCATCATATGACCCCTTTAAGATAACCTTTTCCTTAACACATTCATTTTCCATCCTCTATCTGACAACATGGCCGCGATTTTACAAACTAGGTAACAGAATAATAAAACGAGGCACTGACTTCTTAATTCATATATGCTTAAAATTCCTCACAGCTGCATTGTGTGTATTAGCTCAGTTCTGTGTCTTAATTGACTTAAGTATTGCGTGCTGTCTCTGATAAATAGCTCTGATAAACATCTCTAACAAAATACAGTCACTTTGCCTTCTGCAACATCCCATGATGCAAATTCACCATGTTATCTTTCATGTGAATGTCTTATGACTTGAAAGAGAATTTTGTATTTTAAATTTAGCTGTAAACATTATGTAATCCTCTGTTTATTCTCATGAAGACCATCTGCATCTAGGCAGGCCAGCATCAGAGAAAGATAACATAAGGAGCACACATGACTTCAGGCTTTGGTAGCTCCATTATTCATATATTTATACAACCCTAGGGGTTACGCAAAAAACATGTTTATGATAACTTAAGGAGCTGTTTTTAATGTTTACATACACACAGACATTTTCAGTGGTATATTTGTTTGGTTAGTGCCACTTTTCTGGTGTTTGTTCAAGTTTACTGATTTAAAGTTGTTTCTTAATTTCATGATTCACCGTTTTGTTTGCTTTGTGCCAAACAATTATGTATCCATTAATGTGTCTAAACTTAATTAGCTGTATTTATTCATTTGCTTCTGCCATCCTGGGCTAGGACTGGGGTTTGAAGTTTTGTTATGCTGTATATCTTTACATATTTTTAGTTTAGCTTTACAGTTTTGGTCTAAGTTAAGAGAGTCTAGAAGGCCGCATGGTTGGTCATTTCTGCTCACTCTAATCTTTCACTGCATGTCAGAAAATTAATTTGCACTTTAAAGGAAAGGAGAAGCTTCGGATGGTCACACTAGGTCAGAGCGGACAGAACGGCAATGTTTTTATGCAGCGGAAGGACTAAAACGCTGCCTGACATCAAATTTTCAGAGGCCTTTTAATGCTGGAGGATCATGTGGGAGAACAGAGCACTCTCCCCGCAAAGTGATTCTGATGTCCAGTGGCTTTCGCACCTTCTTTCGGTCGTCTTGGCTCAGCTCACCTGCTCCAAAATTAGAACAAACAGTTTGCAGAATTTTATTTTGTGCCATTAGGAGGGTAAAGAGTGTGTTCGGTAAACTGAAAAATGCAAATAGTGCTCATTGTTTCAGAATGTAGCATCCAATTGACACTTCTGTGTGTCTAATAATATTAAATAGGCTAACTCAGTGCATCTTTGTGATAAATGACAATGGAAGAATGATTTAACCAGACAGATTAAATGTCAAATTGATTTCCCCCTTGTGTGCTGCATGCTGGTGTGCAGATGATTGGTTAATTATGGGTTTCTAAATAGCAAGTCTGTGCATGAAAGAAAATCAACAGATTTTCTGATGCATTCATTCTGATGCATTTGTGAAATTCTTATGTAAATTTGACAAGACAAAAGGGAACACAACATTTCTGGGGGAAATAAACAAAATTTTATTACAATTATGCAATTTTTTGTATATATTTTTATTTTAGTAGTGTTTTGGTATGCGTGTTAAAATTCTGTAATGTAATGTGGTTGCTACCAAAATGTCACTACCGAAACATGGGATGTTTTGTCAGAAATAAAGTGTGCTGAATGATCAACTAAGATGCTATGGTAGTTTTTGTTTCAATGTTTATTCAAACCAATTCAGTCTTAACTTTAAAATCAGCATGATCAACAGTTTGCCTTTTACAAAGAAAAATTGTATTCAAAATACAGCAAATCTAATAAAATAAAACTCAAAATATTGTTAAAAATGTAATCGTTGTGGATTTACCTCTTAAAACATGTAGATAAGCAAAATCTTAATAGGTCAATATAACCCTTTTAAATAAATAATTATTTAAAAATATATTTAATTAATTAATGTGTTTCAGTAGTAACAAATTTGGGGAGAGGACAAATATTCCAAAACTTTCTGAAAATATAATATGAGAATTAACTGCACAATTACTAGAAATTTGCATCTTGGATATTATATATTTTGCATACATACAATTTCTTTGTAAAACGAAACAAAACAAAACAAAAAAACACTTTTAAGACTGTTTCAACTTTGGCTATGGACCAATTCTAGTCCAATGTAATCTGCTGATGTTTTATACACAGAATAATTTTACATAATGTAACAGATCTGTAAAGGTTAAAATTATATGATATTAAATACTAAATTTCAATTTGTCTTTTCCAGGGCATCAGCAGCTTGTTCAGTTCTCTGAAGGTGGTTCGATTGCTTCGACTGGGTCGTGTTGCACGTAAACTAGACCACTATCTGGAGTACGGTGCAGCTGTGCTCGTGTTGCTGGTCTGTGTGTTTGGACTGGTTGCCCACTGGCTTGCCTGCATATGGTACAGTATCGGAGATTACGAGGTCATCGATGAACAAACCAACACCATCAAGACTGACAGCTGGCTCTACCAGTTAGCCACCAGCATTGGATCCCCGTACCGGTACAATGCCAGTGGGACTGGCCAATGGGAGGGTGGCCCTGGGAAGGACTCTCTGTATATAACGTCACTATATTTCACCATGACCAGCCTGACCACTATTGGCTTCGGAAACATCGCGCCAAGTACAGATGGAGAGAAGATCTTCTCTGTGGCCATGATGATGGTCGGATGTGAGTGCTTGTCTTCTTTCATGCCTTATTTTTCAGACCTTTCTTGGCTAAGTGATCTGATCACAGATGATCAGGGGAGATAGATTGTCATTTTCATTTGGGAAATCGAATCAGCCAAAGTAAATCTTAATACCAGGTTAAACGGGGGCTCTTCTGTTCCTTTCTTCTTCTTTTTTCTGTTTATTCTCTCCTCTGTCAGAATAACTCAGACTAATCTCATCTGGCCCCTCTGTCTTCCAGACAGCAGTGCTTTGCTTCTAGTGCATCTCCTTCAGAAATGACTCTGAGACAGTAATAGAGAGAGATGGGTGGAGAGAGGGACATATAACTGGCCAGAATGAAGCAACGAGGCCAATGGTTGTTAATGTCCTTCTTCAGATCTGTGATCTGTGTTGGGTGAGGAGTCACTTTGGAGACTAAACAGAGATGTAGTCATGATTACCAGCATGTGTGACACACATAAACCCCACTGACCCCCTTGCACTGACTGTCAGAGGTTTCATCCAAGTTTTTTAAAGATACATTTTTAGGTTTAGGCATCTTCAAATGAAACTAAAAACTATGACCTTGATATATATATATATATATATGTATATATATATATATATATATATATATATATATATATATATATATATATATATATATATATATATATATATATATATATATATATATATATATATATATATATGTTAGGGTTATGTATTGACATTTTGCAACTTTGATCCTTCAGTTACAGCTTCCATCGGGTGCCAGGCTTTGTCAGCCTGATGAGAACGGAATGTTGGAGTTAAATGTTGACAGTTATGCACCTGTGGCCTTTTAGTTTCAGTTTGATTCTTGGTTATAACATGGCCTCCGTAGAATACTGATAGGGCCACCGGAAGAATCTGAAGGAGTGAAGATTCTGACGCACAAGAAATGTGGCCAATTGTTTTCATTTACTGTATCTTGTCCTTTCCTCTATAAATAAAGTGACTTGCGATCTGAGCGTCGGAGGAGGCAAAGCAGGAGGAGGCAAAGCAGGGAAGGAGGCAGAAGGCAGGGGCCTGCCCGGCCCCCGGCCTCAGGCGGACTGAGATCCGTCTGGAGACAAAAGGGAGGTTAAGGAGAAACCTGTTTCTCTCCCGCTTGCATTCGACAGCGCAATCTTTGCAAGCCTTAAAATCCAAAAACTTGTCTTGTGTTTTATTTCGCTTTGAGTTGATCCTTCCTGGTAAAGAGCCGTTTGAGTGAAATAGTCTCAACATTTACTTGGTCCTTCGAGCCGGATCCCAACACTAAAAATGCCACAGGTGCATAACTGTCAACATTTAACTCCAACATTCCGTTCTCATCAGGCTGACAAAGCCTGTCACCCAATTTAAGCTTTAACTGAAGGATCAAAGTTGCAAAATGTCAATACATAACCCTAACAATATGGTTACTTCTTATATATTTATTTTCATTTATTTATTTTTTTTAAATTATGTTTTTACTTTTATCTTTACTATATTACAATTCAGCTACAATAAAGTAATTATTTTATTTAGCAAATATTCATTAAAAAGACTGGTTTCTTTATAATAAATAAATAAAATTTATGTTTTAGTTGAGTCAGATACGACTTGCCACCCCTCTCTGCTCCAGTTCATGTTCATTTTCTATGCCTTTTTGTAAAAATACCCCCATTAGATCTATGAATCATAAGGTATTTTCTTGCTTTTGACCCAGACATTGGTTTCTCTGACCTGTAATACTCTATAACCTGACATCACAGAAGTGGAGGAGTCATTTTTAAATGCGTATTACTAATGGGTCATTATGAGCCTTTAAGGGGATGCTCAGATGAGCTCTGTTGTTGCTGTTGTGGGTACTGACGCATGAAATGTAGGGCTCTTCAAGGAACAGCAAGAAACAACTATCAGTGTGACCGGCACGTGTCTAATGACATTATTAAGGCCAGATTTTCAGGAGAAAGGTGCAAAAGCTGTCAGTGGGGCAGTACCCTTATAAAAGGTACACCTTTGTATTTTATTTATCTTTAAAGGGTACATTATAGTACCTTAAAGGTATTTATTAGCACAACACTTTTTATGCGAGTGTAAGAGTGTAAGGCCAGAAACAAGGTTGTTTTCAGCCTAAGGCCCTTAACAGGGCTCATGATCTACTCGTGATGTTGTCTTCAGACCACTTTGGTTTGGTCAAGGGGAGATGATAACACATGCACGATAAAACAGCAGTGCACAATTAATGAAGAGAATGATTGTAGTTAGCTGTTCCGACGGCTCTTTGACATTCCCTCTTTCTCCGTCGGTCTGCACACGTTGTTCTCATCTACTGATTCTTTAGTCAAGATCTTTTCTCTTTTGTTTCCATGTTTCACAAAAGATCCCAATTTTTTATTCCTGCCTCGCCACATCTCTCTGTCTGTCTGTGTGTCTGTCTCTGTGGTAGTGAGGTCCTAGAAGGCCTCATTATGTGGTGGTTTGTACAGGTTCCCCTGAGACTCTCCTTTATGCACCCTCCGTGCCATTCGCTCTACAACTTTCTCCATGTTTGCACTGAAGTTACACCTGGATAAAAAGCTTAAAATATCACTGGGTGATATAGGACTTTATATAAGACTATTAAAAACAAACTGATTTTTATGATCGTATGTTCTCAGTCATCATCTCTAACTGATGCTGAAGACACTGAAGAACTGTCACATCCAGTTAGGACTAGAAAATATATTTTGAATAATATTTAGAATGAAGGAGATGGTTTCCTTTGCTGTAAACAAAACTTTGTTCTCACAAGACTAGCAGATTTTCACTAGAACTTATGCTACGGCTGTGGAATAACATGTCTCTTAAAAGCTACAGATTATAAAGTTATTATAAAGTAAGTACAGGTAATATTTATACACAAAATGCATCAATTTCAAACTTCAGAAGGCCTTTGTTAACACTCTCGAGCCATGTGGAGAACTTTTTATGATGGACTTAATTTTGTTTCAATGTTTTGAAAACTGTTCGCTGCCCTTATAAAGCTTGGAAGAGCAAGGATATTTTTTAATATAACTTCAGTTGTATTTGTCTGAATGTAGGGAGTCATACATTTTGGATAGCTTGCAGATGAGTAAATCATGGAGTGATGTAAATTTTTTAGGTGAACTATCCTTTTGGACTTTTTTTTCTGTTTTTTTTTTTATTTCTTGTGTTAAGATTAATTAAAAAAAATCTGTACTTAGGTTTCTTAGCTGTGTTTAATGCAATTATACAATAACAACTTAATTATACAATATAACAGATCGTTTCTGTTTCTTAAATCATATTGGTCCAGTTATGACAAAAAAGAGGAATTTTTTTATGACTAAAAATGTTTAATGCTTTTGGTCTGATTTGCGGATTTTTGAAAAGATCATAAATGGACAATTAAATGGACAGTTTTTCAGTAAAATCAGAATGTAAAATTAATAGTTCTAAATTCCAACTTTTCAAATGACTGACAAACATTTTGGTGTCTTTATCAGGTTAATATTTTGTTTAAAGTTGTGTGCCTGGTCTCTTTAACTCTAATTACTTTCTTTCAGTACAGGTGAGTCAGATGGCTGATATCCAAAATTAGAATCAGAAAGACACTAGGAGAGGAAATCCTCCCTCATCCTAACTCATTCTCTTCATTCCTACCAACTCCCTCTTGTTGTCCCTGTTTCTCTCTATCTGTGTCATCTCCTCCCCTTACGATTGGTTCTCTTTGCCTTTCTGTGATCAGAATCATTTTTCTTACTGTACAAATTCTTGGTCATTTCGTTGGCTTTTCATCATCTGTTTTTATCTCATCATATTCCATCATAAGCACTTTCTTCTCTGTTCCCGCTCTTCCCTTATTGGTTATGAGTGGAAGTATTTGGAAAGCTATTTCAGGGAAGGTTGCCATAGAGACTAGGAGCAAAGATACTATGGTAACTCATGAGAAAAGCAATAAAAACAGTACCAGAAGTTTGCATTGTACATGTACTCATTTTTCAGTTTTCTTATATCTGGTAACACTTTACCTAAAGTCTTTATGCATAATACATTATAAAGGGCTTTGAAAATGTATAATGCATTATAATTATTAATCATGTGCATTATAAATCATTATATTTTGGCACAAATAATTATAACTGAATTTAAAATGCATAGTAACAATCATTTGAAGGGTTTTTTATTAAGTGGGGTTACAATTCATGACGTACAATGCATTATAAGGTTTATTATAAGGCATAATGCATTAAAACAAATTTTAATATGCATCCTAATGTAAAACCAAATATTTATAAAAACTCATAAAACAAAAAAAAAAGAAAAAATACTACAACATTGTACTTGTTCTGTTAGCCCATTTTAAGTTAAATAGTTCTTAAAAAATGTTCCACATGGCATCCAGTAACTTTTTACAAGCTATTTTAGGTTTGAAAATACATGATTAGGTTTTAAAATATTTAAAAATTAATTATATACCCATTTTTTTAATGAAAAGAAATTCTAAATTAAGGTTTAGCTTTGTTAAAGTACATATGACATTTTTAAACAATGAATTAAAATATTGCAATTAAAACAAAATATGTTACAAAGTTATTTTTGCAGATTTAAAAATGTATCTAAGTGTATTTTACATGGTTGAAGGATTTATTTAATATTTAAGCACTTTAGCCACATATTTAAAAGTAACATTTTTAGTCTGACATGTCCCTTTTTTTTGTCTCTCTCTTCGTGTCCTATAGCTCTTCTTTACGCAACTATCTTCGGTAATGTGACGACCATTTTCCAGCAGATGTATGCAAACACCAACCGTTACCACGAAATGCTGAATAATGTGCGGGATTTCCTCAAGCTCTACCAGGTGCCTAAAGGCCTCAGTGAGAGAGTAATGGACTACATCGTCTCCACGTGGTCCATGTCCAAAGGCATCGACACAGAGAAGGTGAAACTGTAATAGATGTGATTGTTGCATGGAGTTTTTTGACATTAATCATGGAAAATACTAAATTAGAAGTTAATCTTTGTACAGGTGCTCTCCATTTGCCCCAAGGACATGCGGGCAGACATCTGTGTGCACCTAAACAGAAAGGTGTTCAACGAGCACCCAGCGTTCCGATTGGCCAGTGATGGATGCTTGCGCTCATTGGCCGTGGAGTTCCAGATGATACACTCCGCCCCCGGCGACCTCATCTTTCATGCGGGTGAAAGCGTGGACCTACTCTGCTTTGTTGTGTCGGGGTCACTGGAGGTCATCCAGGATGACGAGGTCATCGCTATACTGGGTTAGTTTTTAAAACGTCTAGGGTGATTAAAGGGGTCATATGATGCAATTTAATCTTTTTCTTTTTCTTAGGAGTGTTAGAAGCTGTTAGTGCATAGATAAGAGCCATTAAGACTAAAGTTTCAAAACCAAAGAGAAACATGCCCCCACTTATCTATGTCATGGTGTGGGTTTATTTTCATAACACCACCCAAATGTTTACGCAAAGAAAGTAGACGAAACTATTATTCTCGCTGTAGTGTTGCTGCGGGCGCCATATTCTGGAGATGCTGTTTTTTGTAGTGAATGTGCAACTACTTTGTGTTTCCAAAAGAGGAAACAACTGTAAATCAGTAGTTAAGTTGTATTTACAACACTGTTTGAGAACAGTTCGACACAAATATTAGAGTGTGTTCAGCTCTAAAACCTGAAGAGCAGCTTACACTGGCTGTGCACAGAGACTATAAAGCGAAGCAATACCAACTTTGCTAGGTCAGTCTGGTACTTCTGACTCACAATCTGTAAGTAAGTTACGTTTTCTTATTAAAAAAAACCTGCTACTTCTACTTATTATTCATCAATTACATTTGAGCAGTGTAATGTAGCACTTGTTTGTTGTTTCTCTGAACACGAATGCATAAACATGCATGATCATGTTTATGAGTGACTATAATCAGTTATTTTGACCCCACTGGACACAACAAATACCTTATTTGTGATGGCCTTTTTGTTTTTGCGTCATTGTGTCAGGACATAGCATCACATTATAGTATGGGGCATAACATTTCAATAGCTGGCCGATTAGTGCAAACCTCGCTTTTTTAGAATGATATGTTTTGTACAAATCCACCTCTTTCAGGAATCCGGGGCTTAGAGGAGAAACAATAATATACAGTGTGTGGAAAATAATGTGTTTTTAACTTTAAACCACATAAATATGTTGCATTACACCAAATACACAAAATAATGTTCTTTTATATTACATTATATGACCCCATTTAATACATTCGAACTTCAGCTTTTTTGCCATTTCACTGCCATTTCAGTACCGATTATTTGTATATTCAATTGGAGTCTGTTGTAATTGATTGACTATTTGTGCTATATAGACTATTCTGTGCTGCCGTCTCCATTGCCACACTTTAAAGAGTATAGACCAGGCTGATTAGTATTATGTCGTAATTTTCCACTCGACCTGCACTTTGCAACAACATAACATTGTTTCTGCACCAGCTTTCAGTATCTATCATATAACAACGTCAGGTTGGTGCATAGTGTGAGAAAGTGACAAGCAAAAAAGCTATGGGGAATCCGATCGTAGCGGTCAGAACGAAATGGATGAATGTGATTTGAATAGGATTTCAAACCACATCTGAATGTGGTTTGAAAGGATTTGTAAAAATCGTATTTCACGTGATTCTTATTTATTTGTCGTTTGCACTTGATGAATATAAGCAGATTACAATTGGATATGCATTTGGACAGAGTGTCTGAACAAAGTGCTTTTGTTCATCTATAAGCGTGCCTCTAAATCTGTCTTTTCTTGCTGTCAGAGTTTGAATGCTGGATTAGAATTGCATTTTGGTTGCCATGGTGATGAAAACGCAGTAACAGAGATTTGTGACACAGCAGAACCAAACCAGCATATGCTTCTGGGAGATTTAAAGAGATAGTTTAGCCAAAAATGAAGATTCTGTGATTAATTACTCACCGTCATGTCATTTTAAATCCATTCAGCTTTTTTCTTCCTCTGAACTCAGTAGAAGATATTTTTGATGAAATCCAAGAGCTTTCTCGCCCTGCATAGACAGCAATGTCATTACCACTTTTAAAACCCAGAAGTGTAGTAAGGACATTGTTGTAATAGTTCAGGTGTCATCAGTGGTTTAATCACCTTAATTTTAGAAAGCTACATATGAATACTTTTTGTATGCAAAGAAAAATATCAATATCAAATTATAAATAATGGCTTTATTCACCAATTTCTTCTCTTGCTTGTGAGACTTTGACAGGCATTCACGACAGTACCATGACACATCTCAATTTGTTTTCCAAACATGAGCGATTTGTCATGAGCTTGATTGATTTGACATAATTTTCATTTTAGATGAACTATACGTTTAAATAATAGATGTTTTCTTGTTCAAAGTTGCACTTTGGACATCATTCATTTGATTTTGATTGGATCTCCAGCTATCAAACTGACTTTCATTAAAAACACCATCTAACTTAATCAGCTGTATCACTGAAATCGCATTAGATTATTATTCTCACTTGAGTTGTCATAGAGACAGAACCATACAGCGCCATTAATCATGAATCTCTAATGGCCACTAAGCTGAGGCCTTGTCTCTCCTCCAGCTCAGCAGGAGGCCTGGGCCTACAGTGTCTCTCTCTGCCCAGGAGGGTAGTGGGTGTCTAGGCAAAGGAAGATGAGCTCCCGGGGAGCTCAGTTAGCGAGGTGTAGAGCTGAGCGGCTCTGCAGGAGATGAATGAGATGAAATTAAGTCATTAGTCACATTTATCCATATGGCTCACATTTACCCAAAACAATTTTCACTGGACCGTCTTCAGCAGAGATGTTGTAAATGTGCGTCAATGAAGGATAAACATTCCCACTAGTTAATTGTTTACTTAAAGGGATTGTTCTTCCAAAATTAAGGTTACAGGTTCATTTACTCACCATCATGCTATTCCAAACCTTTATTGTTTCTTTACTCTGGAACAACATGATGTTGAGTAAAACACCATGTATCTCTTGTTTTTTATACATTTTTTTTAATACATTTTGATTGGTTTCAGAGGCCCATTTTCTGCAGCATATTTGCTAACATAATGAAACTCTACACGCTATAGCTATGTTTCCATACAAAGTTACAAATTCACCTTATGCACAAAATTGGAATATCGAATTGTGAGTAAAGCAATGTTTCCATCCAACGAGTTCAAGAAAGCATAATCTTCATTTACTGAATTTGCCTCTAAATATCACGAAGGAGAAGGTACTGTATGTAATAATTGTTGTATACATCAAATTATTAACTGCAGGGCGTGCAGGCGAAATGAGGTCATGTTATCTTATTTTCATAGCCTGATGGGAATTCAGTTCAATTATAATGAAGCACTTTGAGATTTTGCTCAGGCATTTTAGAATGACAAAAGTAGTATTTCAGGTGCTGTGCAATGAAATAGTTCTGATTGGTCCAGTTATGTGCTGTCCCATTGCAAAGTTACATGTCTTTTTTTCATCCGCATTAAGGAATTTATTCAGTAAAATGTTTTCTTACAGAGAAAGCAGAAATTCATGAGACTTAGCTGAGCACTTCAATTTTTAATTTCCTTTTTTTTCATGAATGCCTATCTTGGTGTTTTTATCTACATTTTCTTTTTTCCTCAAAATGCACATAAAAATAGTTGAATGGAAATATAGCTATTGTTAAAGTAGACTAAAATATTACAGTTTAGATTCTGAAGGTACAGATCACATTGTCCCCAAGGTAACAGAGTGCCATGGTAACGAAAGACTCCTTTGAGACCATGTTTGCTGGCTTTGCTCTTCTGTCTGAGATAAACTGTAAATCCCCACAGTCTTTTCGCTGTACTACAAATGTCTTCAAACTCTCAGTAGAGCCCTCGACAAAGTCTCTGCAGGCCAGATCTGCTGCAGTATGATCGAATCAAAATAAACACCCTGACCAAGTGAATCACAACTTATTTTTTTGTACCACAATATTGTTTACATAAAGCTTGTAAAAGTTGTATGGAGGTTAAGTTGTTTAATCTAGGCTACTTTCTACCGAATGCATCTGAACCGTACAACCTATTATTAGGAGTTGACGCAGGATCGGTTTGCCGTGTTATAAAAATTATGCCAGTGATTTTTCAGGAAAAGAGAATATTTGAAAGTTTTGCTTTGAAAGGTTAATTAAAGCACATTTGTGCATTCACTCCTAGCAGCTGTTAATTGTGGTTTAATTGGTCTGGCATGTGCAGCCAATTAAATGTGTTTTGCTACTAGGAATAAGTCTTTAATTGGCAGGACAAACACCTGTGTCAGATGTTCTCCGTGGTGAGATTATGCTGAGCTCAGCATCAAAAATATTCTTTGTAGACCATCCAAATAAGGTTGGTTTATGTCTGTTGTTGTTGTGGTAACTGCATGTTCAGCAATGCTGCGTCCTATGGAATCAGTGCAGGACTTGAAGGTTGAAGGTCTATTTTAGGTTCTTGGCGCCGAGGATCTGTGGAAAGTGATGGGAGAGATCAGTGTGCCATTGATCTTTGGCATCTCAAACGAGTAGAGACAACTGCACTCCTATCTGATAATACCACATTCATCTAATGCAGCAATTATCCTGCTTTCTTACCGTTTCTTGCCCTCTTTCACTCAGGCTTTCTGTCAGTTCTGAAAACGAGAGATGATTAAAGAAAGATCCTTGAGCTTAAAGTTTGTCATGGGCTTCACGTTTATTGCATCTGCGAATAGTTTTGGTTTTCATTTTGGTCTTAAAATTTGAACTTGCCGAGAAATGAAAATGTATCTGTTTTATAATATGAGTGATGTTGTTGTTAATGGTTTGTTAATTGTTGAATAGAACCAGTTCCGTTCCCTAAATGTTTTTTTTTTTTTTTTTTTTTTTTAATAATCTAATTTGAATGCAAGTCATACAAAAAGATCTGTCATCGTGCAATTCATCAGAAAGCTAAAATTCTGTCATTTATTCACCCTCATGCTGTTCCAGAATCATTTAATTTTCCTTTCTTATGTGGGACACAAAAGATTTTTTGAAGAATGCTCAGCGGCTTGAAAAAGTTGATTGTAATTTATGCTATGAAGGACCAGAAAAGGTTCACATGATTCATGCACTTTGTTCTAAAAGTTCTGAAGTCTATTGAGGGGTTTGTAGGAGCAGACCAGAGCCAATCAGAGAACAATTCTTAAAAAAAATCTTTTGTGTTCTGCAGAGGGAAGCAAGTTGTACAGTTTTGTAATGGAATGAGGTTATGAAATGATTTCAGAATTTTCATGTTTAAGTGAACTGTCCCATTATTTCTCTGTCTATTCATCACATAAACCTATTGTTTGGCCTCAGAATACTTACTTTTGTGTTCCACTGAAAAATAAAGACAAAATGAGTTCAGAATGACAAGAGAGTAATTGATTAAAAAAATGTTCATTTTTAGGTCAGTTACCCATTTTAAGATGAGTATGCCGAACTTTTTCTAATACAGTTAAGTAATTCTCCAGCTCAAGCCCTAGCCCTATAAAGAGAAAATTAATTAAAATGTCAGATTTGATCATTCTTCTGCTCAACTCTGCTGTGAGATAATGCATTTGATTGACACCAAATAAGCAGTCTAGTCTTCTTATTTTCTCTTTGCATATTCTGTGATATTTTTTCTTTCTCTCTCAGGTAAAGGGGACGTGTTTGGTGATGTATTTTGGAAAGAGACTACTTTGGCCCACTCATGCGCTAACGTTCGGGCGTTAACGTACTGTGATCTTCACATCATAAAAAGAGAAGCCTTGCTGAAAGTATTGGACTTCTACACAGCGTTTGCCAACTCCTTCTCTCGAAACCTCATTCTCACCTGCAACCTACGCAAAAGGGTGAGACGCATTAGCCTGCACACCTATCTTATCTTATGTGTCTCTCTCATTGTGTCTGCTTGGATATTTCAGTGTTTTACTTCATTCGTCTGAGTTCAGCTTTATTCAGTCAAACCATTTTCCCTTTGTGTAGAAATCTTTGAAGATTCTTTATTTTTTTTCCTTGTCCACTTCTGGGCCCTGTTCTCTGATCACGTGCTACGGCATTAAATGGGTGTAATAGTTGATGATTTGACAACTTAATTATTATGTTCTGTCAAGCTAGTCTGTGATACTAATTAACGCAGTGATTGTGTTTAAAGATCTAAATTACCCAGAGAGAAATTATGGTGATGTGTTGGATATATTAAAGGGGCACTTCACACGTAAATGTAAATTGTCATTTACTCACCCACATGTTGATCCAAACTCGGTTAATCTTCAAAACGCAAACTAAAACATTTTGAATAAAACCTGAGAGATTTCCTAGTAACCAAAATTTATGAGTGAAAAATATCATATCGGGTTATCTGTAGGTTTCGTTAGCAATAGTTTAACTTGTGTTTTAAAGTTTTGTTCTAAGTGTTATGGGTTTGTAATGTTATGAGGGTTAGTATAACTTTCGGGTGAAGTATTTATTTAAGTGACAATCTAAAAATGGGGTTGTGTTTTTTTTTTGTTTGTTTTTTTGACGCTTCAATTCAAAGCTATTTAAAGATTCATCACTTACTCACCCTCCAAACCTCTTTCTTTGTTTTATTGCCTGTTTTCATGCTTGGAAAGTGGATTTACGGAGGAAAATACAGTAAATACAGTAAGTGATTTGAAAGATGTGGAGAAGAGGACGTTTTCGGTCTGTTTCTCACAGATAGCTACTGTATGACTTCAGAAGGCTAGAGTGTGTGTTTTTTTTTTTGCTTTCCTTTTTGATAATCACAAATTGAACTAGAATACAGCGAAGTTATCTATTTAAATATAAATAACAGAAAATATAAAGGTTTGGTACAACATGAGGGAGAATCAATTATTAAAAAAAAATATTTTTTAGGTTAACTAACCCTATAAGCTCTCAAAGCTCTGATTGGATATAAGCCACAATTGTCATCAATTCCCCTAATCGTATTGGATACAGTACAGAGTATAAAGATGTGTCATGGCCGTCAGGGGGATTATGGGTAGAACTGGGTCAGTAATGTGAAAGAGGGGAAGAGGGCCCGTGGAGAAAGAAAAACATGTAGTATGTTGGAGCAAAGATTTTCTTTTTTCATGTTCACTGTTCAATTGTTATCATTCTAGCGTTTTCTCTTATTTACACACACACTTCATCTCTACTCGTTTTCTTTATCACCAGCCTTGGATTCGACTAGAAGCTTATTGTTTGCCTCTTTCTTCTGTTTTTTTTTCTCTCTTGCTCTTTTCTAAACAATTACTGAGACACACATGCAGCCACAAAAACACACAACATAGTGTTTTTTAGGTTAATGGTCAGATATGAATAAATCAAAAGCAAAAGCTCCTCTCATACATACTTCTCCTGTTTATCACTTGCTCTCTCGCTCTCTTCCTCTCACTCTTTTCTTAATGTTATTCCCTTTTTCCACCCTGATTGTTCCCTGCCTGCTTTTACGCTGTCAAAGAGTCTTGCATCAATGCTGAAGCAAAACAAAAATTCACAGCAGCACTGTTTTATGCATTACTTTTCATCATATTTGAGTGTTATTCTTAGTCTTTATCGCAGCTGTATTCATATTAATAAAGGACACAAAATTAAGGGAATAGAATGGAATGCAATCATAAGTCACATTTTGATTTAATTCATTTATTTATCATAGATTTGGTAGATGTTTTTATTTAACTTACGCTGCACTCAAGGTACACATTCATATGTGTGTGGTGCTGGGCAACAATTTATCATGATTAATCACATTCGAAATAAAATTAATAAGTCAAATAAAATTTTATTATGTAAATATTTTTTAATATATAATGTATTTGTCTTTTTATATACTTAATAAATATTGACAGTACACACATATATATATTATGTACGCAAAAGCTTTTATTTTGGTTAATCATGATTAATTGTGATAAATGCCTGGCACTATTTGCTAATTTTAAATCATTATTACATTATTTTATTCAAATCATTATTTACAATAATATTGCCAGAAGCACTCTTGACTGTGTATATTTAGCTTCAAAGATCGTGATGCTCTTGTTTACTCTGCCTTATTGTAGAAATGTCTGCAGTAATATCAGTTTCAAGATATTTTTGAGTGTTATTCCTAGGTTTTTCACCTAGGATAGAAAATTAAGGAAAAATCAGCATCGTGAGTCATTTTTAAACCTTCACGATTGCCATGAAACAGCTATCGGACCAAAAGTTAGACCAATAACAAAAATGAATACTTCTCATTATATACGTGGGGTTTATGCTTATGGTATATATGATATACAAACAAAACAGCTTTGTGAATTCAAAACTCTTCTGTGGTCAAATGATAGACTGGTCGCGTTTAGTGTCTCTGTCCAAGGAGCCTAGGGGTTTCAACAGAATGAAAGATTTAGATTTTAAGCATGTATCTGCCATCTAATGGAGGAGAGAGAGAGAGAGAGAGAGAGAGAGAGAGAGAGAGAGAGAGAGAGAGAGAGAGAGAGAGAGAGAGAGAGAGAGAGAGAGAGAGAGAGAGAGAGAGAGAGAGAGAGAGAGAGAGAGAGAGAGAGAGAGAGAGAGAGAGAGAGAGAGAGAGAGAGAGAGAGAGAGAGAGAGAGAGAGAGAGAGAGAGAGAGAGAGAGAGAGAGAGAGATTATATCGCTCTGGAGAAAGAAATAAAGAAAGAAAGAGAGTCATGCACAGAGTTTCTTGCTGGTGTGTTGTTGATTGTGTGTGCAGGACGGAGGTGCGAGATGATTATTTTTGTGTAATATCCTCACATGCGTGCTGCATTTGATGGCATGTGTGTTTTCTGGTTAATCAGTCAAAGTTTTTAAGACATCTTGTGGGCCTTCAGGCCGACAGACACACTTCTTCCAGAAGGCTTTTGCATTAATGATGTGACCCAGAATAGTCTGCCACTAACTTCCAAATTCTGAGACTGCTTGTTTGCCTAAAGTACTACAGTACTACTGTCAAACCACATTAAATTTTCAGAAGTGGCATTATTGTCTCAACATCGCAAGCAAACAAAGACATCATTCTTTTTTTCCTGTAAATAGCATGTGTAATAATAATAATAATAATAGTAATATTAATAATAAAAAGTTCTGGATTAAATATTGTTTTGCAATACAAATATTCAAATATTCACATGTATTATCTATTATTAGTATTAGTGTCTATTAGTACATGCATTTCTATTAGTAATATATATTTTTATTGTAGTGTTATTGTATTGGTATTGTTGTTGTTATTGTTAATAATAGTAAATTATATAATTATATACACAGACGTGCACACACATTACTATATGTATAGTAATATAAATATATTTACTAAATACTACTACAAATAATACTTTTTAAGTTAAATCATTATATTTATATTAATAAATGGCAAAACCTGTGTATTACGTGTATATAATATAGTACATCTCAACTGATTAATATTGTAGTTATTATCATGATCACTATTATTATTTCTATTATATGCTATTATTTATTATTTTCTTTTTATATATCCCTATAATTGTTATATTCAACAGTACATGTAGGCAATTTTTATTTTATAATTGCCAGTTATATAGGCAATAAAAAATAACAAATTTAAACCATCGTTTTATATTAATAAAACACTGCACATAGGCTCAAATGTCATGTGGTTTCCTGGAGGTGTTGCTTCATTTGTCTTGTTGAAGAAGTAACTGTGGCGTCTTGGCAGAAAGTCTGGGCACCATGTAGCTACTGCAGATTTGCGTAAAGGGTGTGTTATTTCCCCCGGGAGTCAAATGTTTTCTCAGGCAAAAAGATTTGGACAGGTTTAGAATTATTTTCTTTAAACACTAAATTGAACAGAAGATTGAATCTCATATCTCATCAGTCTGTTTGAGTGCATGGCTGCATTAGATGCATGTGTGTGTGGCTGCAGGTGACAGGCTGGATCACCTAAACAGCCCTAATGTGTCACCTAATCACCCGCTGAGACTGACACACTCTCCCTCAGTGTGTGTGTGTGTGTGAGGGAGGAGCGAGGGTTGGTTACGGTACAGTGAAGGCACCAGTGTAGGGCTGAAAGATAAAAATAAGAAAGATATTTAGAGAGAAAAAGAGAAGATGCAGCGTTTCCTTTAAGAAGAAAATGCACACTTCTCATGTTTCTTGTGATTTTGATCATAAGATGTATTGGATTTTTAACAATTATTTTTTATTTTCTAAATAGTGGTGCAGACAGTGTTTTTCTTTTTTTTCTGAAGTAACCGAAGGATTTATTTATTAGAAATAGGTTTTATTCTCCAAGAACAAAGAACTAGGAAACTATATGAGATGAGTCTAATTCTAAAGACTTTTTCCAATATATTTCTTTTAATCCATTTATCAGTTTCAATACAAAACATCAAAACTGTGAAAAAATATTCATAATATTAATTTAAAAAAAAGTTTGTCTATAGATTATCATTACAAGATAAGTTTACTAAAGTTTACTCCTATTCATGCAAATTATTCTTGTTATAGAATGTTCCATGTTGATGAAATATGTGCTTTCCTACAGAAAAAAAAAAATATTTCAGGCCTTATGTCAAGTGTGCCAAAAGTTACTGTCCTACAAAGTATAATAAAAAAAAGAATATAACTCATGACTTTATACATGTATGTACATATGTATGTCTTTATAATATAATATAAACTGATTGCAGTTCCAACTCTAGCCATTCATTTTAAGTGAATTCTCCCCAAGACTCACTCTCTCTCTCTCTTTCTCTCTCTCTCTCTCTCTCTCTCTCTCTCTCTCTCTCTCTCTCTCTCTCTCTCTCTCTCTCTCTCTCTCTCTCTCTCTCTCTCTCTCTCTCTCTCTCTCTCTCTCTCTCTCTCTCTCTCTCTCTCTCTCTCTCTCTCTCTCTCTCTCTCTCTCTCTCTCTCTCTCCCTCTCTCTCTCTCTCTGATTTGTTTTCCCTCTCAGACCTGTCTTAATCTCCATTTGGTCTGTTTAGTGGTCTAATTAGTGATGTTTTTAAGTTTATTCTCTGTAGTGCTAGGGCTCAGGAGAGAACAGAGATACACAAATACAACTTTAGACACTTTATATGATAAATATATGGAAAATAGACAGAAAAAAGTTACACACACACACACATGCACACAAAAACAAACGGATAAAGATGAAATGCTCCAATTCGCTCCCCTCAGGCAGATGGTCCCCAAGAGCTCTCACCAAGAAAAAAAAAATCAGTCTTATCTAATCATGGACACACACAGCGACCTCCCCACACACACACACACACACACACACAGGTCCTCAGGCAAGAAGGTGAGACTCCCCTGCCGGTTTCCTCTTTGGAATAATGGCTTCTCTCTTGGGTGCTTCCAGAACATTCTAGAGCGATTGATGGAGGAGCGGAGCGGCCCAGCTTTTTTACTTGCTGGCAATAATGCGTGAAAGGGACTTGGAGTGATGTGGCAGCTGTAAATCTGAAAGCTTGTATGTGTGATATTTTTGCTGGCGTTATGTCATAGGAATTTAATTTATTTCTCCGTCTGTGTGGGGATTCGTACATTTAAGATGGGGTTACGTTGTCTTTTAGTGTATAATGAGGAGGAGTTATGTGTGTGTGAGCACACCTGGTTTCCTCCTAACTGTAATGTGACAGTAAGAGGGTCTGAAGCATTTGTCAGTGATTCTCAGCAGTAAACGTTGTGGACACATTTTGAGCCAATTACCTCTCGTCAGAGAGAAGACGCTTCCTTACTGCGGGATGGCGGTTTATGTGTGTGTGTGTGTGGTGTGTGTGTGTGTGTGTGTGTGTGTGTGTGTGTGTGTGTGTGTGTGTGTGTGTGTGTGTGTGTGTGTGTGTGTGTGTCCAAGTTATGTTATGCAATTGTGTTGCTAACAGGCTTCTATGTCATTTTAAGTCACTCAAACCTCAATGCTTCACACATATAACAAACATTCAAACTGGAAAGGACTGACAAGTGGCATGTTCAGATGTCTCTCTCTTTCTATATATATATATATATATATATTTATATTTATATATAGACGCTATATATATATATATATATATATATATATATATATATATATACAGTTTGCATGTGTGCATGTGTTTCAATGTCCTGTGTATATATATACCTATACCATGCTTACCATAGCTGCATTTTTATGTAAATAATAAAAAGGGAAAATTAATAGTTATTATTGTATTCTTATTGTATCACATGACATTTCAGAAATCATCCTAATATGTTTATTTTGTGCTCAGTCATCATTGGTCAAATATTGGTTCTTAACAAAATCAGTTGAAATCAGTTTCAGTTTTTACAATAACAATAAGATTTTTTTTAAGACTTTTTTTAAAACTTATAAAAGCATTATAAACAACCTACTTTCTCTTAATCATTTTTAAACTCTATTAAAACCTTTAATAAGTAAATCACTAAAACCAGTCTTTTGAATGCTAGTGCATTATAATTAAAAGAAGAAAAGTAGTAAAAACTTGTTTTATCGTAATAGTAAGACATTTTTTGAGAGCTAAATCACCAAGTGGAGTAATCAAATTGCAATTTTTTTTTTAAAGCACCTTAACATCACAGAGTGTACTGTATTTACAAAAAAGTGCTGTATACTTAAAATAATACAAAGAAAAAGATACTAAAATAAAGCAAGATAAAAATAAAACAAAAAAATAAACTATATTTAAATGCATCTCCTCCAAACCAGTAGTCCTCATTAACAGATATGTGTTAAGATGGGTTTCAAACATGTTTACAGAGGTAGACAGTCTGATAGATTGGTGTATTGGAGATATGATGTCTGACTTACGGTTGCTAGAGTTTTTTAATTGCTCCACTGACCTCAACACTCACATGCATCATAACAGCTATTTTTTTTTTTATCTTTCGTTCTCTCTTTCTGTTGACAGTTGCAGGTGAACACACACCAGTGCACAAATCCTTCACTCTGTCGCTCCAAGATCAGAAGTAGAATCTTAAAATAGCCGTTCCAATATGGAAAGAATGTTGTCAGAGTGCTTTAATACTCCAAGAAAAAGCATGAAGTTGTGATGCGTGTTGCTGTGATGTGCATTGTGTGTGATATTCCTTGAGGGAAGGACGGTCAGGTCAGCCACCGCCGTCTCTTGTTTAGACACAGTGAGATGCTAAAGTCCTTTGAGGTGAATAAGAGTCGGTCCATTTAAAAATTTCGAACCGTATCATTGCATCGGATCCGTAAAGAATGTGATAATGGCTCTGGCTCAAACCGAGGCTGGAGTTTATGAGTTTAGAAAGGCCTCTTTTTCTGCCTCTGTCTTCTGATATGAAAGCATTTATAGATTTTCATGTAGATATTTCAGTCGTGTGCCACTTTATGTGGTAATTGTTTATACAATATGCCTTCTGGCAATGTTAATTTCTCTGATATTACCATATGCATTTCACAAATCTGAATATGCATATTACAAATTAGCATTGTGTCCTTTCCGCAAGAGGGTACGCGATTACAATGTCATAATGCGCATTATCTCATCTTTTGCAGCAGTCGGTGCCATTTACTTATTGATCAAATGCTGCTAATCTTATTGGTTATGTTTACTTTTCAGCCATAGTATTACTTGTGTTCAGGTTTTTGAGGTTTAGTTAAGTAGAGCCTCTCTCTCCTAATCACTCACATGCTCTTCATGCACTAATTGCTTGGTTTATGTCCACTTACAACATCATGAAAGAGATTCTGCCTTAATTTTAACCTTTCTCTGAGGACTCTTGTCACAGCACAGGGAGCGATGGAGGTCGGAAAGAAGAAAGACAGATAAAACCAGTCGAAGCAGGGGCCAGTCACTAACTGTCCATGTGACAGACTATAGAGAACTCCATTCAAATCTTTGTTTTTTGCTTTGTAAGTTTAAATTGATTTTGACAAGCCTACCAGACAACAGTCCCAGCATCCCTCTGCTCCTCAGGGTCAGTTCATCCCCAGCTTTACCACAGTTAGTGAAATCAAATTTACTGTGTTGGTCATAAAACTTGGTTTGCAAATGTGTTGAAAATGCATGCAAGCAATTACTGCTTTGAAAGGGGTCAGAAGGAATAGGTTCTAATGAGCTTTCATTTCCCTGCGTTATTAAAAAACAACACAAAAACCCGCAGTTCCCGCCGTGATTGGAACTCATTAAATAATTTCTGTTGGTTTTGTGTGAATAACTCTAAGCTGTACCAGGAACTTTGTGGGTCAGAGGAAGGTGTGTGATCTCAAACGAAGCCTCAGTGGGACAGAAAATGTTGTAACGTTCAAACTGAGAATGTTGCAGTGTTCAGCTCTTGTTCTGCTGACTTTTAGAAAAAGGGCAAAAGAGAATGACAGACATTCTCTTTCTGTAAGCTCCTGTGTCTGAACTAATCCATCAGTTTTGCATGTTTGTGTTCAGATTTAAGAGTCAAACACACTCAGTATGGATTCTTCAGAATAATACAGATTCTTTAGAAAAATAGGAAAATTGGTGAGAGTAATAAAAAAAAAAAAATCAGTTTAATGTGAATAAACACGATAGATAGATAGATAGATAGATAGATAGATAGATAGATAGATAGATAGATAGATAGATAAATAATAGATTGACGCAAAAGGGTAACATAGAAAATATTAAATATTACATGATCTATTGTAATATTTAATGTCCATCATGTGATGCTAGCTTTTTCTTTTTTGCTTAAACATTTCGTAAATGTAAAAATAATAAAGTATATTTAATTAACAGAATAAAAATCTCTAATGTTTACTCAAACTATTTGTTAGAAGCTACTGAATTGAGCCGTTTTTATCTGTAGTCGTGTTTTACATTAACTTGGGAGAAAGACACACAAGTAAATTAATATTATCAGCTGAGCTAAATGAATCCATCACCACATATTAGTTTCAGTAAAGAATTTGATGATTTTCATGTGGTGAAAAAATTATAAAAAGAGGAGATCTGAGAAAGGCAGGAACAAGACAAAGAGGGGGGTGAAGAGAAAAACAGATGCATAATTTAAGACCGAATCTCCAAACGCATGTAGTCTGTGGGCAGACCACCGCAAGACACAAAATGGAAGCTTTAGTGTGATGGCAGGAGAAAAAGATAAAAGCTCAGTATCAATTTTCTGTAATACCCTGGAATTCTGAAATTCCTGTTATTACATAATAAATGTTTCAGTTTTATACTTAGTTATGCACTTATTTTTGATATTCATGTTACTACTATATGTTAAATGTTCAAACATTTTGTCTTTTCTAATATAAGTTTTATCTCCCCTAAAAATTAATGTTTTGATTTCCTATCTAACTGATAGTATTTCTTCTCTTCATATCCAGTTTATATTTCGGAAAATCATCGATGTGAAGAAGGAGGAAGAAGAAAGGCAGCGCTCAAAGAATGAAGTTCCACTCACCATTCCTGTGGACCACCCGGTCAGAAAACTTTTCCAGAAGTTTAAACAGCAGAAGGAGCTCCGTAACCAGGGAGCTTCGGCCCAGCTAGACCTAGAGAAGAATCAGCAGCATCTACAGCAGCCCACACGGATGCCGAAACCTCATGCCTCCCTCATGCAGAACTCGCTGCATGCGGTTCAGAATGGGTCCACCAGCAGCGTGGTCACCATCTCCCAAATCACACCCATCCAGAACTGCCTGGCCTACCCTAAAGTGGGCGACTCAGTCAAGCAGAACAACCGCGACATCATGGAACTCAAACCTGCCGTGGCCAGCAGCGACCAAGTCGCAAATCGCCTCAAAGTGAATAACACGGCAAGGACCAAACCTGCAGGAACCGCCCGTGGCTGGATGAGACTGAAAAACAACATGGCTGCCCCAGGTTCACCTCCAGAGGATGAGAGGAAAGAGGGATTGAACAATGCAGCCAAAGCCGTCTCCATGGAGCGCATTCCACCAGAAGTCAAAGTTCAGATAGAAAGTGTCGAGGAGGACGGAGCATCCAGGAAGAATTCGCTCCGCAAAACGGACTCTTGGGATAGTGGCTTGACTTACAGTGACCAGAGACTGGATAGGGTTTCAGAACCACAGAGCCCTGTTCCTGGAGGAGGTGGAGGAGAAGGGCCAGCCCGGGATTTTTACCCCAGTAGCGAGAGCTCATTCCAGGCCTCTCTGCAGGAGGCAAGGCTGGAGCTGCGGACAGAGATCCAAGCTCTGAATGGAAGGATGTCTACTTTAGAAGAACGGGTTGGACAGATTCTCAGACTGCTTTTAGAGACTTCAAAGTCCACGTCTAGCGAAGACCCAACCCCAAAAACACACAGACCCAAACTCAAAGCACAAGGCAGCATCCCAGTGTCCACACTCAGTACGCCAGATTCTGAAAAGGAAGAAAGTTTGCCATAGGAAATCAGACTTTGGATTCAATAAGGTTTTGAGAGGGAGCGTTTGTAGCATGGCCGGGGCTTTGGTTCATCCAAATTTTGCACCTGTACCTGCAGCTTATACAGGAAGGCCTAAAATAGGAGCTTGGGTTTGTTTCTAGCTTCTGATTTCTGAGGATAAAGCTGACACCTGAACATTTGTATGAGAACAGGAGTTAGTTTCTGGATCTAAGTAACTCCCAGGAACTCTAACCCCATCAGAGTACAGGGGCGTGTACTGAGAAATACAAAAATAATGGGATTTTTAGTTTTAGTGCTTTTTAATGTTCAATCAGCACTTTTTTTGCACACTGAAGTAATGCAGGAACAATAGTTTTTTTCCCTCTTTTTTCAGCGTGAGTTTGTATTTATAATGCATGTCCAGCTGGGTTCTGGCTTGCCAAAAATGTACAACCCTGATGACGTCTGTACAATTGAAATTATATTTAAATGCTTGTATATTATGCAGTTAACTGCATGCAGATCTATTTATTCTCACAGAATGCTTATTTTCAATGTGTAAATGAAAGAGACTGTTGATTGTCTTGATATTACCATAATGTACATTCAGGTTTTTAACAAATGTAGCATGGCAGATCACTGAGGAAGAATGTGTTGTGTTTGAAACATTTACGTATGCATGAATGACTTTCACAGCACTCAAGAAGTTTGCCTTAAAGGACCTGAACATCACTCTTGAGATAAAGCTGAAGAAAAAAAATCCACTGGTTATCAGTGTGGGACAGGTCTGTTTTTTTTGTCTGTCTTTCTATACATTTTTACTTACATGTGTCAGTTTTCTTTTTGACAAGGATTTTGGAGTGTGTAGTATTATGCCATTCATTTATGTTCCACTCAATGTTATTGGGTTTGTTTTATTTCAGTAGCAGCTCTTGGGCCTGAAATGCAGCTTCATCACTGTATATCTGTTGACTGTATTATATGCAACCTTAACAAAAATTGGTAAATAAATTATAATTGTTGGTAAATGTTATGTATGCATAATTTTTTTTTTTTTTTTTTACCAAAACACATCTGGGTTATTTAACCTGGTAAATAAATTATAATTAAGATCACTCTGCAATGACCGTGAAAAAGTTCTTATAGAAGGATTGTATCCTTTTAAAGTTGTTGTGTTTATTTCTTCTGAAGTTCACTTAAAACGCTATTGTGTACAGTATAGACACACATATTTTGGGGCATGGACATTTTATTTATTTAATATGAAATTTAGTCTTTTATTCTGCAAGGATGCATGAAATGTATTAAAAGCGACTGTTACATTGTTACAAGATTTTTTTTTAAAACAATGTATTTACTTACTGTATAACTTCTATTTACTTTATAAACTTTCTGTTTATTGAAGAATCCTAAAAAGTAAAAAAAAAAAAAAAAAAAAAAAAAAAAAGATACATATGTATATGCACATACAGTACATTGTATACATTGTTTCATAACAATTTTTCCTTCATTTCTTTTAATCATTCGAATCATAAACACATTTTAATGTTCCCTCCCTCTTTCCAGGTAGCAGAGAGTTAAATGTACCTGTGTTGCGGCCCTGCTGGTTTGGTCCTGTTCTCTACAAAAAAAAAAGACAGATGAAGCTCTCGGCTGAAGTCAATTTTCAGGTAGCGGTGGTGCAGCTTGGCACCAAGCCCTCAAGATTGTTATTGCAGCCCATTTATCTCTCACTCTCAGTCTCTTTTTGCTGAGCTTGCTAAAGATCTGGGATTGGCCTGGTTTTAAAAATCAGTTTTGTGCTTTTTTATTATTTTATGCACTCTCACACACATAAATATTGTTTCACGGGCCCATTTGAGTAAAACCAAAACGTAAAACCAAAGACTGTGCTGTATTGAATGTAACATGTGGTCTGCCTTCTGTGTACTAAATAGTTCCAGTTTAGTTCTGTCTCAAATTCTTCATAAACTGTTGCTTTTAGCTGATCCAAAGTTGCTATAAATTACAATTATGATGAATGGGAATGATCAGATTCTTATTGGTCAGGTTGTCTAGATATGAGACAATTGTCTGTAGCTGTATGAAAGCTAATATTACAAGATCACAAGGCATAACTCTTTTTTTACTTTGACTGTTTTTTTGCATTGTGACTGCTTTAAGTAAAACAGTGTTGCATAATCCCAAGCATTGCGTTATAGGAACATAATTATAAATCAGTGCCTTTCAAAAAATGGATAAGCCTGGATGCATAGAGAGAGTTCAGAATTATTGTCCTGCGATACCTTTTACATTATGATTTACTTATTTAGTAACCTTGAAATAGTGCAGGTTTAAATAATAGTATTTTAAAAGACCAAAAATGAATGAACATAAAGACGAGATACGAGTGCTGTGTAAGACGATTGTACAGTGCATTCTATTCAATTTTCTCTCTTGCTTATATTTAGAAGCTCATTTGGTTGGATCTGTACCTGTCAGCTAGAACGCCCAGTGTTGTTTGAGCCTGTCTTGTCCATGAGTAGAGCCAGATTTAGAGTTTGTTTAGTTGACAGTTAATTGAATGGAAGTGATTTGACAGACGGGTAATTTTGGCAGTTAATCTGGGACAAAGGCAGCATCGGGGGAGGTTTGACATTTCTGGGAATGCTGGTGAATATCGCACATGCCAAAAATTACCATAGCTGCAAAATCTCCGGGAACAACGTTGATTGAAAGACTAGATTATGGCCCTGAGGCCCTCTTGTACCCCCACACATGGTTTTTGCCAAGGAGCTGAAAATGTGGGGAAAATATTATCTTGCAATTGCAGATGAAAATCAATTTAATTAAAATAAAATGTGGTTTTATTAGGGTTTTTTTTGAGTGCGTTTTTTTAGTGATCTAAATTGGTGAAACCACAACATTTACATTCAACATTTACCACATGTTTTCAAGATAACTTACAAACACACATTGCAAAGTTTGGTGTTGATGCATTTTTAAAATATATTTAACCAAAGGCTGCATTTATTTGATCAAAAGTACGGTTACTTAAACTGTAATAATAACAATATTACTGTTTTACATATATATTACGTATATATATATTTATATTATTATTTTTTTGTTTGTTTTTTGAGGTAGTCTGCTGTATTTGATTTTAAAATAAATGTATTGTTTAATTTTATGGCACAACAGTTGCCATAAAGTAAAATGCATCTTTGTCACAATAAGAGACAACATTTTTGCCCTTTACTTGTGAAGAAAACACATTTATCTCAGCAAAATCAATGAAAGTAATCTGCACACATTTGTGATTGTGGCTTAATGAAACTATATTAAACCGTTGGCCCTAAATGTAATTTCCAGTGCAGAATCTGCCGAGTTTGACCTCTGAGGCGTTACACACTGTGTTCAGGTTCATAATGGAAAAGGTAATAATCATGTGCATCTGCTACTCAATACAATGCCAGAATAGAAGAGGAGAATGTTTTCTCATCATTTTCACATTAGCGAAGTTTTAAATAATTTATCATGCAGAGACTGCTGGGACATGTGAACTCACAGTTGCGCAGCATTCAGAAAAAAATTGTCTTCAGTGCTGCAAGGATTTTGGGAAAATTATGTATTCTAGTGTGTGTGTGTGTGTGTGTGCAAATGTAAAGTAAATACACTAAAGTTTAAATGGATAAACATTTGTCTGGTTAGCCTGAGATAGAAAGTCAAGAGCAGGTGGTAAATATTTAAATGGCATTACGCTATGAGTCAGTGATTGAGATGAGAGCAGCATGGAGCAGGTGGTGGGACCCCCTAATGATTTCTTTATCACACGTATGGACATGTGTCATAGTCACAAGACTTTTGCCTCTAGTGTCTGTAAAAAAAACACAACAAATCTCCTAACAAGTCAGAAAAAAATACAAACACGTACTTGTTACCCATCATGCTTAAGTAAGCAAATTCAAAAGAACAATTCATTCGTAATACTTTCGATATGGTAGCTGTCCTTACTGTCACTTTTGATCGGTTTAATAACATTTCTAAATGCTAGTGCATGGGGGTTTGTAGAGGTTTTTCTCTCTCAATTAAAAGCGCAGGACAGCACACAAGATGTTACATTATTTAACGGCTTATGCCATGTACTTATGACAGAAAGACCACAGGTGTTTGCAGTTTTATTCAGGTTTGCTCTTTTCAGGAAAAAAAGGAGGAGGAAAGTACAAAGATGATGTAGTGACCATTTGAAGGTAAACTCTCTCCTATGTGTGTAAAGACGTGAATTTTTGATTCCTGCAGTGCACATGTTCTTTGGTGTTTTAAGTGTAGGCTGAGTTCTCCAGCATATCAGACCGAAGTGATGCATTCAGTGGTGCTAGTGAGACAAACCCCACAGTCGCAGCGGAGGGCCACGGGGTAGGTGTAGGACGGGTCCACGTCTGCTGAGCAGTTCGGCAGTCGTACCGTCTCCAGCCGAGTTTCGTTATAAGTGCAGACGCGCTGATGTGACTCGATGAAGGGCGGGTCCAGGACAGGCTTCTGCGGTGATTGACAGGTCACGTGTCAGACTGATGTCATAATGAGGACTTTTCATCTGGGCTACTGATTTATTTTTTAGATACACTGTAGACTTAAAAGCGCCTTTAAAGTTTAATATTTAATAATCAACTGTAGACTCTTTAATTAAACATGTTAAATAATGTCTCAAATGTCTGTTCCAAGCCAAATAGCATTTACTGGAAGTGAAATTTGTCCCTGAAGGCGCTTTTTCTTCAAAAATTAATATTATCCTGATCTGACTTTTAAAACCGAATGCAGTGAGGATGATTTAGATGTATCTAGTTACGTTTTTGAGTAATAAAAGTGATTAATAATACTTTTTCATGATATAGTGCCTTTCTGTGAAGATAACTTCAAACTATAATACAGAGAATAACGACAAATAATAATAGAGGAAATAATGAAAACGCAGGAAATCAGAGGAGTAATATGTAAATGGTACAGATGAAACAGAAGTCAACTTAAGAAAGGTTGCAGTATGAAAACAAATAAGTTTTAAGCAGTGATTTAAATGTAGATATTGACGAGATCTTGGAAGGTTACTTCATAGATTCAATGATTGTTTATTTCTTTAGTTTTTAGGCAATTAAAGTAAATTGTCACTTTCTTTCAGATATGCTCTCATCAATAATAAAGAGCAGTAAATAGTAATGTATGAAAAACATATTTTGCTGGAAATCACCATGAACCAAAAATTACATAAGAAACCATTATAAAACAATAAAAACAACAGGAAAAAGCCAAGCCTCACTGCAATATCTCAGCCATTTTCTCTATTTTCCCGATATTTTTTTCCCTTTAATTTCTAGCAATCAGCTGAAGAGGTTCTCCGGCTCTCTCCTAAGAGCAAAAGCCGTTCAGTTTTATTTATTTTTTTTCTTGGAAAATGATTATTTGGGTCAAACATCAGTTCTGTTCCCGAAGTGTTTTCATCTGCTCTATGTGTAAAATGAAAACACAATCCAATCTTAAAAAACAATTAATAACACAAATGCAAGTTATTTTGCGAAACAAATACTCTAACGTAATGTCTTTGCCTTTTTGCCAAAGTTATTTCTTTTGGGCTGCTTCAGTTTTGTATGAAAGCAAAATCACCATGTCTGTTATTTACATTAAGCTACTATGTAATATACAGTATATATACAGAGTTTAATTCGACATTTTAGAGAATTATAAAACTGTAAAAAAAAAATTGTGGTTTCTTGTAATATAGTATTACTATCACTTTTTTTTTTTAATATCATTTTGATTAAGTATTGATCGCATTGCAGGTGAGGTCCAAAAACTCTTCTCTCTTTTTATGTGAGTATATGTTTGTCAAGGGCTATTAATATCAGTCTTACTTCCCAGGTCTCGCAGCGTCCCCAGCAGGCATCGGTGGTGATGTGCAGCCCGCCGCATCCCGGCTTACGGGCCAGAAAGGTAAACTCTCTGACTGCGCAGCCGATGAAGCGTTTCAGGTTGAGCGCAGAGGCCTCAGTATGAGCTCCACAACACAGCCAAACAATCAGTGTCACACAGCACAGTCTGTCCAGAAAGAATAAGAATAAAAGTTCATGATGAGGTCAGGCGTCTCACACAAACGATTAAATGCCAAATGCTCTGTAGCATAACAAGTGTATAATTTGACTTGTAATGATCTGTGAAAACAGAGCTGTTTTATATAAAATTATACAGATTATAATTCTATAATATGAAAAGCCACATTAAAATAGTTTTGGGGCACGTATACCGTTCCGTTTTTTTAGTACTTTCATTCAGGGTGCTTTATATTGACAGTAAAATTAAAGACAATTATAATCTTTACAAATAAAAATTATTTCAAACAAATGGTCATTTTCACATTCCATCGATCAAAAAATATTAAAAAATATTAGGTTTCAGTGTTTTCAACACAGATGATAAGAATTATTTTATTATAAGACTGATCCATATTAGAAGGGACATATGACAAAATTCAGCTTTGGTATCATTTTTAACTATCTTAAAGTAGGAGATTTTTTATATTGTAATATGATTTGACAATTTTGTTTTAGTTTTGATTGAATAAATGACATAAAAATCCCAAAATTTGGAAGTATGTATTTTTCGTTTTTGTTTTTACTGTTTAACTTTTGAATCCATCATAAACCAATACATTACGCAACTATGATAAGATAAGACCAAAATATAATTTCCATTTAAACTTCTCACCCCTGTGCACCAGACCGCATTGGAGCCATTACTGATTCCAGTGACTGTGGATGTGTTTACGAAATAACAATAATTAATACAACAATTCTCAAAACGTATCTTCTATTTGTCTTATAGTTTCAGCAAGGTCAAAGATACCTGGATGGCAGATGCAGCACAGCAAAAGTCTCCAGAATCAGCGAGAAATCTCACTTCCAGTCCCGATATCACCTCTGCCGAAGTTCCTCTGACACTGAACTTGCACAAATCTGTAATTTATTAGAAACAGCACTGCCCACCTAAAGCACACGGGGCTGTCTCTGTAGCGCCAGCTGCATCCAGCAGTAATAAAGAGATGTCACATAAGACCAAAGACAAACAGGGAAGGAGCCAGTGAGTCCATGTGTGTGGAGATTGATCCTGCGCCTCAGGCTCTGAAATCTGTGCACGTCTTACCTGCTGCTCAGGTACATCAACCGTACGTCTATTAACTTAACGAAGAGGAGAGAACCTCCTTTTGTTCAGAGTCATCCGCATGGAAAAGAATAGGAAGCACATTCATCCTCTAATCCATGTATTCATTTATTCATCCATCCATCTCGTGGGCTGTGGTTAGTCCAGGAGGTGTCAGAACAGGTTAAATGAGACGTCAGGCTCCAAACAATTACAGTTTAGTCGGATACACTTTCCATGGCAACATGGAGGTATAATCTAAAAAGTGATTTTCCAAAAAGGTCTGATGTAATTGACACGTGAGGGGGCAGGATGACAATTTTGCTTGCTTAATATTCTCTAATACCAATTTTCTTTGTTACATTATTCTTTTTTCCTTCATTAAATTAGAAAAAAATTGCATTGAATGTGCTTGGATTTGATGAATGACAAACAGGCATATTAGATGTATAATATGCTGCCAGAGACTGAAGAATAGGATTGTTCTGCATGGGGCCACTAATGGAAATTCAATAAATAATTCCAAACAGCTTTTAAAAACTTTTTTCATTTTGTGTAAAAAAAAAACAACAACAACAAACACATATAGCTCATCAGGCACAATACATAATACATATTAGCTATATTTGTACAAAGTAATATCCGGAGTAAACAAGTGTTTTTGTGTGCATTAAACAAACTGAGAAAGTAACGTTAAACGAACATTTGTAAAAAATAAATAAATAAAAAAATTAAAAAATTATGCCACAGTGACGCCCAGTGGTCAAGTTTTGGTAAAGTTAACTTGATATAATTATAAATAATTTGACTCACAACATTTCCCATCGGTATTTTGTACACGTCCTGTACATGTAGATATACACTGATATAACAATATTCAGTAAAGTAAAGTATTTTGCCTTCTTTAACAGGCTTAGTATGATTGATTGATAATATAAACATATACGTGTAATTGTAAAACTGTAAAAAGTGTTTTATGTCAGTTTTTCCAGAAGAATTATGGCAACATTTCTAATATGCTTTGAGAGACCTACCAACGCTAAGTAACGAAGCTATATATATGAAATAATTTTTGACAGCGTCCTCATTTTACTGTGGTTTTTTTTTTATTTTTTTTTACATTTTTAAGTGCCTAAAACATTTAACAGCACTGGGGTCTCTTAAAGCTTTTTGGAGACGTTGCCACAGTTCTTCTGGAAAACCCGACTTAAAAACAGTTGATGAAAATATTAGTGTTCTATTCATTTTGGCTACCACTGTATATTTTTTAAACAACTGTATGTTTTGCTGTGTGCCTATTTGTCATATGCAAATTTATAAGCTAATAAACTAATCTATATAGGCCTATGATCTATAGGCTAATGCTTTAATAGTATATAGTCTACTTGTATGAAACTTGCAGTAACTTTTAACAAGCTCGTAGCTCAAGCGTCTGTGGGTGACCTGCCCCAAAACCCTCACAATTCGTGCCATTATTGATCTACAGAGAGTGTTAATTTATTGGTTTATTCGCTACACTCCTTTAGGTCCGCGCGCTGCCCTGAGTGGCCGTTATAATTAGACCCCCGCGGCGAGTCGGGTTACACTCCGCCGCCCGGTCGCTTCTCCCGGTGAGCTCAGCTGGGAACGGGAGGGAATATACGAGCTTCACTCTTCGCTACACGCAGTAATATGAACTCCCTAACGACTCGTATTTGTCGTTATTGAAGTTGACGACGGAAAGCATTCAACACTGGTGCAAGTGGACGTTCAAAGGCGGTTTCATACTTTGCCAAACATGTAAGTAGAGTTTGAGTAATTCTGAACAGTCCCACCTTGACAGTTCTAAGGTCACTGAATAACCCATAACGTTATAACACCGTGTTTAAAGCGGGTTGATTGTATTTCAATTTGTTCTGAAAGTTATTTCAATGCTATAATGTCGGCCGAATGCGTAAAACATAAATATAATGTCACTTTATATAGCTAACAGGCTATACTGAATTGGTTTTTAGTTTAAAAAGGAACTGACGGGATTCAGTTAAAGCCACACCACGCAGTAGAACTGTAAACTGTATGTGTTTGATAGTTGATATTGATATTGATGTGCGTTATATTGTGCCGTACTTGTAACACGTGCCCTCTCGAGCGCTATTTCGGGCCCCACGCAACACCCCTCTCGAGCTCGAGGCATGTCGTGTGTCAAAGGTCACGCTGTTTATTCCGGACCGCGTGCGGAACGCTTCTTTTGCCTGTGCCTGCAACTCGAAATATTCGAAAAATTAAATTCAAACGTATTTATTAATTTAAATAAAAACAATACACACATTACTGCTATTATAGAGATAGTATTGTGTACGCAGATTCTGCCATTGACTCGGTATGCCACTATATTCCAACCCGCTAAGCGTTACTTACAGCTTTTGTCTTCTCTTGGGGGGAGGAGCACCTGCTTACTGTTTTGGCAATGATTTCTGTTATGAATGTAAAAAAAATTGTGCATTGGTTTAAATGGATAGTGTGTCCAAAATAGTCACATTACTGTATGGAAAAAAGTTAGGTAAAGAGCTTAATTGAATGTTTTAGTGGAAAGACGTTTCTAGAGTCTGGGTGAATAAATACAATCAATGCTTCTTTGTCAGTGTTTTTGTAGTTGTCAGGTTAGGCATAGTGACGTTCTCTGAAAGATTTGTATGTGCTGTACTTAGGTGATTGTCCTGTGAGAGTGTTGCGTTCTGTACGTGTGAAGCGCTTTAGATTCTGTTGTGGTCAGTCCATGGGCATGAAGTTTCCATGTCATTTAGTGTAATTCAGCTGTCATCCCAGCGCTCTGATTTAGATACTGTGCACGGATTTGTTTGATCTCTGGGAATGTGTCCGGTCTGTGTTAGTGCCTGCTGTGTTTTTATTTCACATTATTATGCCATTATGTGTGCTTTCTTTCTCTCTGTGTTCTCATTCCTGTGAGTCCAGCTAATGATAGCTCACATTCTTCCACCCCTCTGCTCTCTAACAGAGTCATGTTGTGCTGCAAGGACACACGTTTGCATTCATGATTGATGCAATGACATTTTGCAGTGACTTTTTGGATTTTACGGTTTCGTTTTGTTTTTTTAGAAATTTGTGTTTATCCAGTACTTTATACAGTCTTTAATGATCATGCTGACAACATAAACATGACTCAAATAAAAAAAAAAAAAAAAGTTTGGCTCCCCAGAGGGTGCCATTGCTTTACATGTCTACCCACTGGAACGTAATGGTTATTCCCACTGTGCAGTACTTTCCATATGTTAAGTTTCCTCTTCATATATGTCTTAATATAATGGCTAAAATATGAAACACACACACAAATACACTAGGGAACTTGTTATGATCTCTAATATGAAAAACTAGTCTTTCTTGAAGTCTAGTATGCCTTTCTTATGGAAATAATTCCCTAAATGACAAAACAAACATTTAATAAAAGTTAGAATAGAAAAAGAAAATAAATGCATAACACATAGGACCCTTTGTCAAAGTAAGTACATTATTAAATAAAGATTTTATCATTTTATTTATTTTTTAAAATGTCCTTCACACTAAGAAAAAAAGATAATTTTTTGGAGAATCAAAAATAGTTCTTACATATAATGCATCTTTGAAAACACCATTTTTTGAAAACAGCTTTATACTTAAGAGTATACACCTGTACAGCTAAGACCTCATCTGTCCTGTTCACAGACGCTGAAATGCTCAGCTGACCTCTCTCCGTGGGAACCATGACATCACAAAGGACATCCAGAGGCCTGCCCGATGAACGGGGCTCACTCCCACTGGACATCGATGATGTCCACATACTACTGCAAGGTCAGATTAAAGATTTAATGAGCATAAAACGAAAATAAAATGTTGCTCATATTTGGTTTGCTCTTTCATTATCTGTTATGGGCTTTGAAATGTATATATTGCAATCATTTTCCCTTCTTATTTGGTCTTCATGAATGATTCATTCATTCAACAAACTTCTTTATCTGTTTATTCAAAAGTAGACTAAATTAGATTGATATATTGGTGATGCCAAACGATAGGGGTTAAAATCTCTCTCTTCATCTCTCGTTGACGCATACATACACCCAAATTCATTTTGCTGTGATATTAAATCAATGACTTAAGACATAAATAATGGTCACGCGTTTTGCAGATTGTTTGGTTGTTAACACACAGATGTAATTAAAGTTCTGTTGCCCTGAGTCATGAAGAGATGCACAAAAGTGTTTTTCTAGAATGCAGGGTGTGGGTAATTTTTTGTTGTTGTTTTGAGAGTAAAGTAGTAGAAAAAAAGATGTAGTTACCTTCAGGCTAAAATGTAGATGAGTCTTTTTCTTGAACGGAACAGATTTGGATTAATTTAGCAATTTAGATCCAAAAAGCAATATTATAGATACAGGCCTCGTATTATATCCAGAAGCACTGGTTTATTATTGTAGATTTATGTACATGTGGATTATTGTGATGTTTTTATCAGCTGTTTGGATTCTGATGGCACCCATTTGTGAGCAAGTGATGTAGTCACTAGATTTCTCCAAATATTTTCAGATAAAGAAATGTTGATCACTGCTTGTTTGTGAAGTCAAGGGGTCATTCAGTTGCCAAGAACTGATGTTTCAATGTGCTTTGAGGCTACTAGTTCTCATTCTGTCATTGTTAAATCATCAGAAAAAGAACATACATTATGATTTTGATAGTGTTCTGAAATGGAATAAAAAAATGGTGTAAAATAGTAAAAACTGACTGAAATTGGGTTTCACAATATTTGTTTCATGCCCCAAGAATCAGTGAATAATTGATGTCTTAACATGTTGATCACTTCTGGAGCCCTGAGGATACAGCAGAGCTGCATTAGGAGAAGCGTAACTCAGCACCTGTGTGGACATGCTGTGCGCGTTTCTTTTAGAATAAGAAAAAGGTGGAGCTTTTTTTGAAACCTGCAGTACTGGCACTGATCCTGAATTACCTCTCTAAAGGTTACCAGGCAAGTTGTGCTGTGTGTTTACGGTACTTTTGAGTTCTACAGCTAACACATGTTCTCCAGTATTTCAATGCGGGAGTTTTGCACTGCTTTGCTGTATTTCAAGATGAGGCTGGTTTCTGAAACATTTTTGTCACTGCACACTTCAGCATACAACAACTGATGATAATACAGGGAATTCTGGGATAGCAAATTTGCTGACAGCAGCATGGGTGAGTTTGTAGTTGGTTTGAAATGAGTGAAAAATACTTAAATACTAAAATGCTGAAAGTATTGTAGATAGACCAGTCAGTGTGTAATGATTAAAATGTTGTTTAGTGCAGTTTTAACTGATTAATATCATTCTATCATGCACATCTAAGCATCATTGTGCAATCACCACTGTTGATGTCTCCTTAAAAGACAACAAAAAGAAGTCGTCTCATTTTGTCAGGCTTGAACACCTGTCTGAAAGATCTCGACATGGATCACAAGGTGAGGTGCAAATAATATGTATCAAAAAAGAGTTGCCATGCAATCTTGTAGATTTTTTTTTTTTTTTAAATGTTCAACATTGCCTTTATGTCTTGAAAGAGTTATTTTAGACTACAGTAATCATGCAGCTTTCAGTTCTAGTAATGTACAACGTTTAATTTTACTGCACTATTACTACGAATCATTAAAGAAGTCATTTGTTCAACATGTCTGTCCCGCCTAAATAGTGTCTTTCAAAAGCTGTCGTCCAAGTTATGTGTCTTTTCTTTTTTTGTCTTCTCTATGGTTTCATGATTGTGTCTCCTCCCTCTGTTGTTCTCTCAAAGGGAGGTGTTGTCTCTAAGAAATGCACCTCCCAAAACAAATTAGATTATACGATATCAACTTTGTTCATTGGAAACATTCCAGTCTTTTCTGTCATTGTGTTTTGGTAGAGTTGAATTAGGTCACCAGTAAAGGGGAGTGATTGCTGGGAGAATTTTGTCACTTTTTTTATCTTTCTTTCTGAGGTGGATCAAGGTGGCTGATTCAGCTTTTGAGTTTTTGTGTGTTTTATAAATGTTTTATTAGTCAAATGTATGTTTTACATGTGACTGAAACACATCAGAGTGATAAAAATCTACATAAACAATTGGTAATATTTTATTTTATTTTACTATAAGAAAATAATTTCAAAATGGTAAGCTTTGTTATGGGTTTTTGTTTCAGTTTGTCTGCAGGTTTCTTTTACCTGCTGTGTAATAAAAAATATACATTATTATGTACTACAGTGCTTGACATATCAGTTTCCAGGGTAAAAATGACTGTGGGTCAACTGTGTCAAGTGTAAAAGCATGTTAGTATTTGATAGCTGAACTCTAAATAAATCCCTAGGAAACTTAGCATGGGTGTCAGCTGATAACTTTAACCATTTCAAAGCTTTCCTTCATCCTGCACTGCTGATACAGGAGTGTGTGAGCAGTGACTGTCAAATCCTTCCAGTCCTGTCAAGGAGTCTATTCAAACACATTCTCTCATTCTCTCTTTATGGGTCAGTCGGTCAAGAGCCACATCTCTGAGACGTTATCCTGTGATAACTGACCTAAGAGTCTTATTCATAGTGAGCGTGGCCATGTTTAGCAGTTAATGAGGGAGAGCTCTTTTAGAATCACCGCAGGCTGACAGAGAGAGTCAGGTTGGCAGTAAGGGTTTGTCTCATTGGTTTTGCTGAAACAGTGGTTGAAGATTTCACGTGTCCGTTTGAGAGGAGAGTTGTCAACATTGAGAAAACATTAGTGTAGATTTGGTCATACTGTGAGAGGTTCCTTGTGATAAAAAGAATGGAAGAAGTGGATGGTGAGCGAATGGAGGAGAAGGATGTTCTTCGCACAGCTGATGAGCTCATTGACTTTGTGGAACTTTATAACGGTAAACATAACGGCACACTATTTGATGTGACTTCTTTTAGGCCTGTATTGAATTTAATTTGGAGCGCAATCGGCGCATGCAAATTATTATGACAAAAGTTGCTATGAATGAATGACTGAAACACTTTATTTTAATGATCCATTTTAGACATCCTGCTAACAGTAAGTAACTACATGCCAACTAGCAGTCACTAGAGTATTAGTAGACTGTCTGCTTAATATCTTTTAACACTTTATTTTAATGTGTCCACAGCATACAACATAATGACTTTAAAAAACTTGCAAATATATGTCATCCTACTACTAACCTTAAACCTACTCTAGCAGTCTACTCTGGACTTTAGTACACATGTAGTTGCAAATTAATGAGAGTTAGTTGGCATGTAGTTGTAGCTACAAAGTTACTTGTAATTAGTAGAATGACTAAATCAAAATAAAATGTAAATGAAAGCATTTCTAGGGTTTGCGTACATGTTTATTCATTTACAGATTAAAATATGTAATTGAAATGTATTTTAATTGGGGTAAAAGGTTACGCCACAGGTTATTCCTCCTGTCCATTGTCATTAAACCCTCCAAAACGTTATCGGTGAATACAAATCCACCTGTTTATTCCTCATGCACATATAAGCTCTATTCTTGGGCATTGCTTAAATTGAAGTGAACACAACACATAGTAAATCATGTGTGTAGTTATATGAGGTGTGTTCACTCTGTGCGTTTCTGCATGCTGGTTTTCATAATGTTCTCCTCTCTGTTTTGCTATCAGTTGAACAGGAGCAGATTCAGAAAAGAACCTTCACGAACTGGATCAATGCCCAGCTGTCTAAGGTGAGGGTCAAAGTTTAGATGATCCTAAACCTGACTTAGAAAACCTGTAATAGTGATGTTATCTGAATCATTGTGGTCAACACATTGTTTTTAATCGTGTGTATTGACAGTGAACATAGAGAGTTTTTTTGGTAGAGGTCATTCCTGCAGGTTCTCCAATAGCGGAGAGGGAATGTGGGGTGGGCAGGGGGTAAATATAATCTTTTCAGACGTGGGCCAGAAAGACAGACAGCAACAGGAGTTGGTCAGCTCCATATTCACACCCACAGCTACTTATTAAGTGAGCAAATGACACAATCAGTTTGTCGTGGCTTGACGTCTTACATGCATGAACAGAGGACTTATAAGAGGTGTCATTTCGAATAATTTCATAATGATATTTCACCATATTTCCAGCAAGCACTTACAGCGCTAATGCCTGGAGCTCTCAGTTTCGTGTAAAAGTTTTGAACAGGATAAGTTCACACAAGCTTGTTTGATTTGTCCTCTAGACATGTCTGAATATCTGCTGTGAACACATTACCTAACAAACTGGATACAAATGGAAGCTAGCAATCTTTTATATATATATATATATATATATATATATATATATATATATATATATATATATATATTTTGGGTATATATTTGGGGAAATTGAGGGGGCTTTTATGTATAATGCATTATTAAAATAGTTTTAATGCATTAATTATGCCATGCATTGCATTGTGCAATCTCATGAATAATTGTAACCACAGGTAATACATTGTAACCCAATTATTAATTCATTGTTACAAATGACTTATTTCAAGATTATAATTATTTACAAGAAGATATCATTTATTACAACACACATTATAAATAATTATAATTTATTATACCCTTTAATAACCCTTTATGTAGAGATTTTAAGTGATGTTAGTGTACCACATTTTTTTGAGGGGATATATGAACCAGAAATGTTTCCGTACATGTATGGTTTAGTTAAAATTCTATAATGTGTGAATTCTGTTGTTTAATATGTTATATTCCATTTTGCTCTCTCAGAGGAGTCCTCCAGTTACAGTGGTGGATCTTTTCAATGAATTCAGAGATGGAAGCAGACTATTGGACTTGCTGGAGGTGTTGAGTGGTCAGAGAATGGTAAGAGTCTGATTCATTACCAGTCAGCTGATTTTTCAATAACCTATGCTGATACCTAGAGAGCAATTCTGAGAAGAGATTCATATTTATTTTTTACAGTTATACTCCATATTTGCTTAAAAAAGATATTGTGCACTATCTAATGACTATCCAATCCAACTTAACTTTAGAGCCGGGAAAAAGGAAGAGGGACATTTCAGCACAGAACAAATATTGAGAAAGGTCTAGCGTTCCTTAAGAAGAAATCGGTAAGATGTATCACATTGTAAAATTGGAAATGTGTCAACATATTAATGGATCAACACAATTCTCAACTTTTTCCCTCAAACATTTTCAATATTATTTGTGTTCAATCAATTTAAATTTGTAAAATAAATAGAAATAAATAAACACATTTTCAAATTAAACAGTTTTAGTTGGAAAAACATTAATTGATTTTCTGTTTCTATCATGCATGCTTTTTTCTAAGAGTTTCTTTTATGATGGAGTTTTGGGGTTAGCATTGATGTGAAGAGTGGAGCTTAGGCTGAGCCCAGGAAAATGAAAGTGAAGATTGTTCTGTTCTTCTATGAAGAACAGTCTCATTTTCCTTTGCCCCTCCAGCCAACATCATGCACTTCACACGACTGTGTGAAGGGTAAAATATCAACATCTGTTACTTTATCAACATCTTTGTCCTGCAGATCAAACTGGTCAACATCAATGTCTCTGACATCATGGATGGGAAGCCTTCCATCATTCTAGGTCTCGTCTGGACCATCATCATGCACATTCACGTAAGTTTGCTGTCACAGTCTAACAAAAGACTTGGTTTATATTAACCATTAGATTAAAGAAGTCATAATAAAGTATAATAATATAAAATGTTCTACAAATATACTAAAGTGATTTTTCTGATGGGTTTTTTACATTGTTTAGATCGAAGAGTTGGCCAGCACATTGAACTTTAGTTCTCGTCAGTCATCTCTGGAGTCACTGGCGAGTTTAGACACTCGGTCGACCAGCAGCAGTGCCCGCAGCAGTCCGGTACCACCCCGTGGTTCACCCTTGCATGCCCGCTTCCGCGTATCAGCCAAGAAAGCCCTGCTGCTGTGGGTCAGAGAGCAGTGCCAGAAGTGAGGAACAACCTGCTAGAAGGGATTTTTGGGAAAAGTGAGATTCAGTTCTATGAAACCAATGACCTTTTTCTTTTTTTTTTTCACAGGGCTGGTTGTACTCTGAATGTGAAGGATTTTAAAGCAAGCTGGAGAAGTGGTGTAGTGTTTTTGGCAATCCTTCATTCTCTGAGACCCAATGTAGTGGATCTAACCAGAGCCAGAACAAGAACCAACAGACAGAACCTGGAGGAAGCCTTTCTCACTGCTGAAAGAGAACTTCACATCGCCAGACTACTAGATCCAGCTGGTAAGTTTGTGTGTATGCCATGTAAATATATACTGCGTTGTTTTGTTTTATGTATGCAACAAATAATGATACTTTTATACTTCTGACTTCTATACAACATACTTATAGAAGAATGGTGTATCTGGTGTATTTCAGATGTTGATGTTAGGGATCCCGATGAAAAGTCTATTATGACTTATGTTGCTCAGTTCCTGCAGTACTCTAAAGATGCCTCTGTTTCTGATGAGGAAATGCAGGTTAGCCACACACACAAAGTTTATACTTTTCTCATTGACTTTTTATGCTGTTTGCAATGACTATACCCCAAACGTGGGCCTTTGCCATTTATTTACTTGAATAAAACATTACATTTTGCCCATCTGCATTACTTTTGCTAGTGAGCAATAGGAGCAATATTCTCCCAAGTACAGAAGGAATAGTTCTGCCAAAAATCTTTATTTTGTCATCATTTATTCACTCTCATGTTGCAGCTATTCCCTTAACTATGTCTTCAAAAGGTTTTATTTGGTCAGAGATTTTTATTTATTTGCATTTCGAATCGTAATCACAATTAGAATATATATCATATCCATATATCATGCATTCTTGGTTTTATTATACTTTATCTGTGGGGACGCATGCACAACAGTATTCCTCCAACATTTCACACTGCAAATCAGTGAAAATGCTTCTTTGTGCTCTCACATCTCCTTTCTTTCTTCTTCCTCTGTTGTCTTCCTCTTTCTGTTTTTTCTCCCCTCTCTATCGTGGTTTAGTATCTTACTCCTCCTCAGCGCCTCTCTCCTGTCAATCTGCCATCAGACTTTACTCCGTCTATAGCTGCATCACCTTTAAGACAGGTATTTCTATCTGCCTGTCCCTCTCTCAGTTTTATCTGCTGAGCATTAATTAACTGCTTTTTCTCTTTGAGTTCTTTAAGGGTGTGTTAGTTGTTTTGTTATAGGATTTTTCACAAATGTCAACGAAAGGTTAATTTGGACTTGTCTGGCCTGTTGTTTAACCCTAAACCAGTCTGTGAGTAAGTGCAGTATATACACTGTCAGGTGAGCTGTCACTCACCTTTGTAACATATTTACCATATTTAGATTGATTATTGAAACCTTTAAGGTAAATATTAGTACTTTTTTGAAAAGGTGCCGACCCAGTGGCCGCTTTTGTATCTTTTTTCTGAAAGCGTTGACTTATGGTTGACTCATAACATGATTTTTCTCTTTGAATCATTGTCATTTAGGGTTTAAATATATAAGGATATATAGGGAAAGTGTATATATTAGGTTGAAGTAAGTTATCTGGTATTATTAAGGATTTTATACTCTTTTAATGATTTGTAATTGTTTTACTTGAACTGTTCTCTGATCAGGCTCATCTGTTAATGCCCTGTCCAATCAAATCAGGCCCTCCCAAATCACCTGAGACAGCTCGGGCAGCTGCCCCTGGGGTAAAATATAAACCCCATCCCCTTTTATGATGCCCCCTGTGCTGCTCAGTAACTACTAGTGTCTTGCATGTATAAACATGCTGATAATGGCAAACTATTTACAATTACAGAGCTAATCCATTAAAACCAGCCGTTACAAAGAGAATAATCTGTGAAATTAAAGAGATAATTTATTTATTAAACCAGCTGTTGTGTTTGAATATTCTAATACACTGAATCTTAGCTTTTGTTGCATTTAGCAGAAGCATTTTAATTACAGACATGCTGAGAAAGATGGTTTGTTTTAATAACTTGCTTCCTCCAGAGGACTACAGTACTAAACTCTGACTGCTTTACTGTTTAGTCAGTGTATAAAATAGTATTTTTAACATGCTAATTTGTTTAATCCTTATCATTCACCTAAGACTTGAATTGATGAAAATATTTTGGTTTTGATTATAATGTAGCCATCAACTAATTCATGGATTAAAAAATAAATAAATCTAAGGCTGTGTTCGAAATCGCACACTCTTTGAATCTGAGTAGGTACTTCTTTTAAATATTCCATTACTCCACAATGTTTTCATTGTCATGTTCCCTAGCTGTGTCAGTTGCATTGCTTACTACACTAATGCAGTAATTTGGGTCCTTTACCGTTATATGAATATTATGAAGTCAAACATTCTACTCTTTCCACATACTGTAATATACAGTAGTAGAGATGTATGCGATTTCAAATGCAGCCAAACTGTTTTTGTTGTTGTTGATCTTTCTTTTTTTTTCCTGTCTGTCCAGACCTCAGCCAATCAGAAGGCTCAGGAGGTCACATGCTGGTTGGATCAGGCCTATCAGGAGCTGATAGAGGGGTGGGACTCCACTGAAGGAGAGAGCTATGCTGAGAGATACCAAGTAAGACCTGAATTACAATGAAATAAGATGAAGTTATTCTGGGAAATACATTTTTTATTTTACTTTTAATTATTTTTTTATTATATACTGTTTTGCAATACCGAGCAGTAATATCCTGGCAATGAAATGAACACATTTGCAGATTTGCACCAGTTTTTTTGTACATGGTTATTTGCTATTATTGTTGATTTGATTGCATTAATATTTTTTGACTTGTGTTTCAGGTCTTCCATACCTTCATTGTGTCCTTTAATGAGCAGCGACGGCCCGTAATGCCGTTACTAACAGCGATGAAGAGAACTCCTCATCTCAGTGCAGAGCAGAAAGCTCTTAGAAGAGCCTGGGATGCTCTCGCTGAGAAGGTCACTGCAACAGATTGGTTTTCAGTATTCAACTGTGTGCTGAGATTAATCAGACCCTGTAGAAAAACTTACATGTCTGAATGCATGTCATCTAAATCCAAAGCATATAAAAATTCCTACAGTAGAAGTCTTATGCTAATTTATGTCTGTGCATAGCTACGTGAGTATAAAACAGAGCTGGACCTGAGCCTTCCATCCCCACTGGACACTGTAGGCCGCTGGTTATTGCGTATTGAAGAAGTTTTATCTGCTGAAGAGGGTGAGCCAATAGATCACGCCCGAGCTGCAGAGGAGGCTCGGGAGAAACTTGAGATACTAAAGGTTTGACTGACTTCCTTCCATTTATTATGGCCTTATAGAGCTGTTCAGGAATGAAAATGTAAGTAATGTCATATTTCTGGCTGCATGTTTATCTGCAGGTGTGTTTGGAGGAGATGCCACATCATATCAAGAGGTTTAATATGTTTCAAAACACAAATGAGTTTGGAGAAGCTCTGGTGCCGGCAGACAAGATGGAAGAGATGAAGAGAAGGTGAGTTTGATCAGTCATATGAAATAGCTTCACTTTTTAAGCTGTTCATGCTTTATGAAATGCAGTAAACTATTTAATATTTTTGTGTATGTGTGCATTTTCCAGGTTCACCAGTGTTCGTGTGACAGCTAAGTATCATGGTATTAAGCTGGAGTACCGTGAGCGCAGACACACAGTGTTAGACCTGCTGAATCAACTCAACATTAAACTGCGATCTTGGAAAAGAGCCTACATTTCCCAGGAGGCTGTTCGTGTGCTAATGCAGGACTGGAATGTCAGTGAAAATTTTAGTGACAGACAAATAAAGTCACAGAATTAAAAAAATATATTTGCTGCTGGGCATTGCTTGGTAATTAACATTAAACTCTGAAATTATGAATACTTTGTACTTTTTTAACAATTAATGTTTTTAGGAGACTGTGAACAAACAGGAACTGACATCTATGCTGGATGGAGCCCTCCATAGACTCAAACTAATCTCCAACAAATACACCAGCAAGGCTGCTTTGGGTAAAAAAACAAACAAAAAAAAACTCGATACATGCTCCTAAATAACCATAAAAGTTTGAAATGTCAATAAAAAACTGTAGATGTCTAAAGAATGGTAAAACTGTTATAAATGTACTTATATTTTTTGTGACAATTGTTATGTACTCTGATGTTTGATTCAGCTGGAGACTCGACTCAGGTAAATCATCAGGTGGCTGATCTGGAAGCAGATGTGATAACTACTCTGGAGGATGTACGGATAGTGAGGGGAAATATGGGACGTGTTTTGGCAGCATGGGACTCTTATAGTGATATCTACACCTCAATGCGAGCATGGCTGGAGCAGGGTCCACATGCCCAGCGACACGGGCAGAATACACAGGTGAACAAACCAAACCATGCACTGTGTAGACAAAACTATAAATATTTTAAAGGTTGTTAGTGTTTTTTTTGTTTGTTTTGTTTTTGTTTAAATGTCTCTCCAATTGGTTTCCTAGGTGACATTATCAGTTATGTCAGAGTGGAGTTCCCGCCAAGCTCACCTGAATGAGGTGGCCAACTACTTAACAGAGGTCACAGACCCACAGACAAGCCGTGCTATTTCAGATGAGCTCTGCAAGATAAATCTGCTCTGGGCTGACTTTGCCAAAACAGCCCAGTTTGTAAGTTACACAATTTGAATACTCTGTGTTACCTTAATCATGAAAGAACAATACATTGTTTTGTCTGATTACACTGGACATATAGTCTAGTAAATAATTTGCTTCTATAAATATAAATAGAGTGTCTTTTTTAGTATTTTGAAGCAAGTTGTATATTTTAGTCTTTAGCTGAGGAGCCCAGTGCTGGCCCATCCAGTCCTCAGACAGTTCAGTCTCTGATAAGGGAGGCCACTCAGTTGCTTAAAGAACCCGTGGAGGTTGTTTCTGGATCACTACGTACTTACACGAAGAAACTACAGGTATGCAGTGTGTGCACACATTCCCACATACATAAAAACATACAATATATACTTCATTTTCCCTATTTTTAATTAGTAAATATTTGTGATTTTATAGCTTTTTCTTTTTGTTTTGTAAATTAAGGAATAGACCATGTAGGATTTTGCTTAAAATTGCTATTTCTAACAGCTTATGATGAAGAAAATAAAGGATGTGGATCTAGAAGCTCTCTCACCATCTCTAGACTGCTCTCCAGAAACCCTGAGCAAACTTCAGCAAGCCATTCCTGAAGTAAGCAACCGCATTGCTTTAGTTTTTCCTCTTGTGCACTGTTTTAGTTTTCTTACCTTTATGTATACAATTAAATTATAGTGTATCATATTTACAGAATATAAAAATTTTCACGTGTTAACTTAGCACACATAATCATCTTTACTGATGTCTGTTTTGATTTCAGTTTTTTTTTTGTGTGTGTGTGTATCTAGGTGCTGCAGACACTCTGTGAGGCTGAGCAGGTGTGTGATGAGCTGCGGGTGAGTGTAAGTGGGTTAGACAGCCGTCTAGCTGAACTGTTACACTGGGAGATGGAAGCCAGAGAGCTGTATCAGCTACTAAAGGAGGAAACACACAGGCATAAGAGAGGACAAGACTCCAGAGCACGGGTGAGTATCTACAATAACAACAAAATATTCATACATTTCCTTTCTTGGATTTGGTATGAAGGACTTTTCTCTCTTTTCCTGTAGCTGTTGATTTCAAAAGGTTTACAGTTAGAAGGTCAGGTGGTTATGGAGGAGCAGGATCTGCAGTTGATGGTGATGACTGGTCAAAAGACTTCACCACTGCAATATCTCATCGCATCTACCATGCAGGATAGAGTCCGCACTTCTGTTGAAAAGTCACAGGTCTGACTACTGCTTTTAGATTAGCAACACCTTACATATGCTGTCAGCATGATTGCATCTACTGTATGAAATTATGTTCAATTAGCTAATTTAAAAAAAATTATGCCATAAATTATGTTTTCCTACAATGCCTAGGAATGAGTAACCTTGTTTCAGAATTGAATGCAAATGCATTATGATAAGTCTGCTAATTTTTAACAGGAAGCCGTAGGGATGCTTAGCTCCTTGGGGGCTTGCAGAGACCGAAGCCCTGTTCGAGAACAACCCCCTTCCAAGATCTTTGTCCAATATCAGGAGACAGCGGAAGAGTCCCAAAAACCTTCCTTCCAGCCTGTCTCTCCATCAGGAGCCACTATCCAACCAGAACTTCAGCCTGCGGTCAGGGCCAAAGTCCCAGAACAATCTCAAATACTCTCAGAGGTATCTTCTCAAGCTGTAGACCTCAAGACCAAGCATTGTAATCAGCCTGTGCCAATGATTGTTGTGCAAGAGTATGAAGAGGAGAAAAGTAGTCCACAACCACAAATGCATCCTTCTGTGCAAGTGAAAGACTCTCAGTCCATTGAAATCAAGTCAGAGAATGTTATTCACGCTCAAACAAAAATCGATATAGAACATCATGTAGAAAGCCAGGAATGTTTACCACAGTCTGTGATACAACAACAGACAGAAAAAGGCCCGGTAGCTAGCCAATCCTCACTGAACCTACAACAAGCAGAGCTACAAGTACATAATAAACAACAATTAGCAACACAGCCACATGTACAGATTGATCAACAAGAGAAAATTCAGCTTGCCAAACAGCAGAAGGTTCAACCACAAGTATCAATCCAGTCACAGCCACAGGGCCAACTAAAACCACAAACACAGCACGCTCCAGAGAAGCAGAGGAAAGTAAAAAAGTCCCAGGCACATCTGCAAAACAGACCTTGGCTTCAACAGAGGAGTCAACTGGAAAATGTTAGTCAAAAAGCAATGCCACAATCTCAGTCAGAGTCTGAAGACAAATGTCAAATTAGTTCTCAGGCACCATCACAGCATATAGTAGCTGTCAGCTCACCTGAAGTTCAGGGACCTGCTCAAGGCACAGAACAGTCAAAAAACATTGGTAATAGTGATGAGAAACATCAGAAGCCAGCTCAGTCTGTTGTACAAGTTAAACATCTTGTAGAAACACAAAATCTACCTCAAACTGTGCCAGCGGTTTCAGCACAACCAGTGACTCAAAGACAACCACAACAGTCAGTGGCTCATCAACAAGTATTTTCCCAAGCTCAGTCCACTTTATCAACTCAAGCTCAAACAACTACACAACAAACACAAGCTACTGCACCCATTAAACCACAAAAGCAACCTCAAACACACATAGTGACATCACAGCAACCTCAAGTGATAATCCAAAAACAGGCACAATCTCAAACCATGACTCCCATGCAACCACAGGTCATGGCCCAATGGCAGCCTCAACAGACTATTGCTCAGCCTCATCCTGCATTGCCACAACCACAAAGATGTCCAGTGATCCAAACAATGCCCCAAAGACCAGTCCAACAGTACCCAACATCTCCCACTCAACCACAAATATCTAGGCAGAGACAACAGTCTCAGCCCCAGCAACCCGCAATAAACAATCCAAATGTAATTTCCTCTCAACCCAAATGTGCATCCCCCATACAACCCAGAATCATCTCTATGCCTCAACCCCAAATGCCTTTTCAATCTCAACCCCAAATGCAGGTCAAAGCCCAGGTAGGTGCGCCACATGTGATTCAACCTCAGGGGCAACCCCAGTGGGGTCAACCCGGAGATGTCACCCAAGTGTACCCGAGAGTGCAAGGACCAATTTCTGTTGCTGCCCAAATGCAGCCTCTGGCCCATTTCCAAACTCATCCCCAACCTCAAAGTATCCCTCCAACTCAACCTCAGCAGTGGTCACCAATAAGACCAGGCATAATGACCCAGACATACCCCACTGTCCAAATTCCAGGTCAGGTAGTCGCCCCTCAACCTCAAATGGCAGGTTACCCTAAAATCCAGCTGCATTCACAGCCTCAGCAGTGGGCCTCTGCTAGACCTGAATCGCCTTGGGGTCAATCACAGATAAGACCCCAAGGTCCAGCACAAAATATAGTTCCTTCTCAGCAATGGAGCCCTGTGAGTCCAGATAGAGTCAGTCCAGTATACCCAAGGCCTGAAACCCAAGGGCCGAAGGGACCACATCCTCAGTCTCAATATCAAGCCCTTCAAAGGCCAGCAAGCCCTCAGTGTCAGTGGAGTCCGGTCCGGCCAGAACATCAGTTTCAAATTTCTTCCCAGACTATCTTTCATGGTGCTCCCCAGCCAGTAACTCCATGGATTCATCCACCTGCTCAAGCTCCCATAAGACCTCAAAGTCCACAACAGCCTCAGCAAAGTCAGCAAAAATTGAGTTCATCCAAGTCAGAGGCCCAATCTGCAACCCTCATCCAAAGCCAAGTTGCCCAGGCAGAGCTTCAGTCCCAAGATCTCACAAAGCCACAGTTACCAGTACAGGACCCACCCCAGCAGCAGTCAGCTCCTCGGGTTAAGCAGCCAGCACTTGCCCAGGCTCCACCTCAAGCTTACTCTGAGGCTTATATAAAGGCACAGGCCCTAGTTAGGGATAGATTTGAAGAAGCCAAGCACTGTCTTCAAGAGCACATTATAGAAGCTATCAATGTATTCAAGGACAAGAGAATGACGGACGAACAGGCATCAGTTAAGGAGGTTTGTCTTTTTTTTGACATGAGCTTTTATGACTGTTTGCAACAGATCCTAATATCATTAACCTACATTGTTGTGCTGTATGTTTTATAAGAGATGATTAATTTTCCAAAGTGTCCTGTGTTGGGTTTTTGTTTTTCTTAGGAGACGCTTCGGACTCTTGACCCTGAACTTCTTGAAGAGTTCCTAAGGGCTGCGGAAGGAATGGAAGCTTTTTGCACCCCTTCTGAACTTAGAGACATGGAGTTTTTCACACAGTCTGTTAGAACGCAGTGGAAGGTATCATTATAGTAAAATTAGTGCTTGTTTGTCTATATCTGCAGTGTGACTTTAATGTTTTATTTTTATTTTTGATACTAACTGAAATGCTCTATTAAACTGATTGTATGTGAAGTTACAAATATTAAAAGGTTGTGTGCTTGCTGTTTTTTTATTTTATTAATATTTTTAGGATGTTCGAGTGCAAATATCAGAATTTTTGAAGCAACTCAGATTTGAGTTAACCCGCCTGCATTTTAATCGTATGGTTGAGACATGTGAGATACACTTTAAGAAGGAAAAACTCAACCATAGGCCTGAATCAATATCAGAATCAAAAGAAGAGGTAAAGTTACAGCTACCCTGACTGAAGAACATTGAATAGTCATATGGACAAATGGATGTGGGAATGAATTCATTTATATTTAATTTCTTTGATTGTTTTCTATTGTTCAATTAATTCCTTAAATTTGTTTTTGTCTTTCCTCTTAACCGTAACACTCGCTTGCCACATGACACAACTTTATTTTTATTTTGCATGCAAAATAAAACAACAGTGCAATGTAAATAAATAAAAGGATAAATGATATGATAAAAAATATAAGTAAAAAACATGTAGGTTTAGTTTTTTCTGTCTCTCTTTTCCTGCAGGCTTGTTTATCTGCAGAGGGCAGTCTGGCAGAGGCAGGACAGCAGCTGGAAGCTCTAAAGGAGTTGTGTGATACTCTGAGCCCTGAGGATGCACACAGGCTCGCACAAGCCCAGCTTAGAGAATGTGAGAGACGGCTTGCTGCCATCCAGCGGCAGTTTAGTGGAGACACAGATACACCTTCTTCAGACACTAGGTAACGGAAAGTGAAAGAGCCTCTCTCATGTCATTTAATTTTGACTGATAGAACAATTTATAAATTCATAAATGTATTTATTTTCACTGTCCAGTAGTTTACAAACAGAGCAAACAAAAGAGTCTCCCAATCAAAAAGCACCAACAGTCCCACCACCACCTGAGAAGCCCAAAGAGGTTATTGTTTCAGAGGTACAAATATATGATCATTTTATAGATCAGTAAAACTTTGTATTATTTTAAATCTTTGATATGTTTTGTTTTAGGCTGTTATGCCAGTTAGCCCCCAGCGACCGAGAACTGTGGAGAAGAGAGAGATAGTGAAACAAATGAGTACAGAAGAAGACAGGTACGGAGATAAAAGAGAAACTGCTATGTGTTTTTGTGTGTATGACTGCTTGTGGTAATGTTTCAAAATCTTATGGTTTATATATTTTCCTCCGGTGTGGTCAGGTATCGCAGCTCCAGATTTGCATTACAGGCTCAGCTAAACAGAAATGAGCAATGCATGCTTGGAGATCGTACTTCAGAATCAGTCACTCCCACAGACCTGCAGAAACGACTGAGAGAGTTAAAGGTAATAAAAGTTGGCCATTTGAAATGATAATGCATTTTCAAGTGATAATTATTATAAAATTATCTTTTTTGTTTAAGTCTCTGTGGGATGAGACAGAGTCTCTGTGGAAGGAGTATGAAGCGCTGTGTATGCAGTGTGTTCAACACAATGAACGAGCTGTTGAGCAGGACCGTATGGAGCTCACTGTCAGGTGGAGAGAGCAGAGGTCACAGTTACAGGGCAGGTATGACAATTTCAGACATAAGCTTTAAAGAGTCTTTAAAATGACTGAGCTGAAATTAATATTCAAATAAAAGCATATAACTGCTTGTTTTGTTCACTTTCACCCTGTGCCACCCAAAGAATCATATGATCTGCTCAAATTCTGAGAAAATGTCCTGTAGCCAGACTGTGTGTGTGTTGTATTGTTTGTTAAATAAGTATGCATTCTATCAGGGTGGATTCACTGGGAGCAGCACTTGAGCTCATGGACTCTATTAAGCTGAAGATCTCTGAGATTTCTGAAAGGCTGGAAAATTTCATCAAAGAGCCCAAAGACATTAAGGGATATACACTAGCTAACCCTACCATTTTGAGGGATGTGAAGGTGAAATATATTTATGTTCAATTCATGGTTAATGCTTGTAACAGAGACACAAAGTATAATATAATGTAATATATCATATCATATCATATTTGATGTACTGCATTTAGTGGTAATTTCACAGGATGTAACTTAGCTCTTAGTCACCATGCCATTTTTTAAATACCTCTCCCTTATTTTCAGGACTTGGATGAAAGTATCCAGACAGAGATGGATCGTCTGTCTCGTTTCGATTCTGAGCCCAGTCATCTTGACTTGCGTGACCGATCACCTCTGACCCAGGTGGTTCTGAATCACAGATCCAGCCTGGACCGGCTCAGGCAACAAGTGCGCAAGAGCGATGCCGCTGCCCGTGCCCTCGACCGCTTCCTCATGTCCCTGCGCACAGTGGAGCTGGATGTCTCTTCTGTGCAAAGTGCCTCCAGCAACGATGCTGTTGTACTGCAGGACAGTAGGTCCAAACTGGCACTAATCAGAAAGGGAGTCAGCAGCCTCAAGGATAAGGCTCCACAGCTGGACCAGCTCTTGGGCGGAGCACAGCTGGAAGTGACCCAGGATGGGAGCCATGTTTCCTGTCTGGACATGGTGGGGGTACTGGTTCACAGGGTGGAAGAGGCAGATGATCGACTGATGATTCGACAGAATGAGCTTCAGAAAGAACAGCAGAACCAGAGCCTCGGCCTGAGGAGGAAGACTATCCAGGCTGAGTTAAGGAAGGTGCTGGCAGCAGCAGAAAAACAGGGTCTAAAGGATCCCACAATGCCAGCTGTGCAACATCGGTAATGATTTTTCTTCCTAGATCATATTATACAGATACTTTAGACTTAAAATTGTCTTTATTTGGACTCAGTAAATATTGATTTTGGAACTAATCGAGATTAATTTGATTAATCAGCATGTGATTCAGTTAATTTATAGAATGTCCAAAACATTTTTTTTCTATGCAACGGAAGGTCACTTTCATTAACTGGCACTGTCAATCTCCAAAAAGGAATAAAAGTACCAAAATTACAGTAACATTTTTTTCTTACACTGTGTTTAGGATGCGAGCACTGTCTGATGTTGAATTACAGTTGAACTCTCTTCGCCCTGAATACCAAAGCATCAAGAAGGCTTTGTCTGAAGTATCTCCACAGAAAGAGCACCCTAGTGCAGCAAATGAAGAGCTAGACTTTCTTTGGGATGAGACTGAAAGAGCTATATCTGATAGGTGGGTTCTAGACCTAAGATTTTCTTTAATTTAATTTTCCTTTCCTAAAGGGTTGGTTTCCTGTCCTCATTTACTGACACTCAAGTTGTTTCCAACCTGTATTGATTTCTTTCCTTTGCCAAATGCCAAGGTGTTTTGAAGAATGTGGGTAACCAAATAGTTGCTAGACTCAACTGACTTTCGTATTTTGGGGGGAAAAAAGCACTATGAAAGTCAACAGAAACTTTGGTTACCCACATTCAAAAGGAATTTAGAAATGTGATTTGCAGAAACCCAGAGTGTTGCTCTGTGTATGTGTATGTGTGTGTTTGACAGACAAGAGCAGTGCACTGTTCTTATGGATCTCCTGAAGAAATTTCAAAACTGTCGCAGTTACCTGGGGAACACTCTACAAAGAGCAGAGCAAACAATCAATGAGCAAGCTTCGTATATGGGCAAAGACAACCTACAGCGACTTCTTGCAAAAGTATGTCACCTTCAGTCACAATGCACGAACACAGTAATGTTATAAATCTGTTATGTTATAAAAGTAATGTTATAATCGCCTGTTGTAAATTACCATCCGGTTTCTCTCCCAGAAAGGTAATTTTATACTGAATTTGCACCACCAGGGGTCAGTCAATACTCAAATATTAGAATTCAGATGGAGCTCAGTGTGAAGCGGTCTAATTTTAAATTCATCCTGTAATTGAATTTTGTATCAGTATTAACCACAGTTTTCTTTATCTGCATGTACACAAAGGGTTTCACATTTATTAGTCTCAAAGAGGCTTCTCTGTGTTTTGATAAAACAGTGGCAATGTTGTATTAATCTTAATTAATTTTTTTTAAATTAATTTTATATTTGGTAGATCCTCCATGGAGCGGAGTTATGATGAATAAAACTTTTTGTAATTTATTAAGTTTGTGTAGTCTACATTTAAGTACCAATAGTAGTAATAAGTGCTCATGCTCAAAGGCAGGGTTAAAAGAAAGTCTAGTTATGTCTAGCAAGAGTAGTTTAGATCTTTAACCATCAGACTACCACCACCATATATTTATTTTTTCTATTTTATCTCATGGTTTCTAATAATGTTTCTGTCTTGTAGGTTGTTGGCATAAAGGAGGATCTCAATACCCTCGGACCCAAAATGGAGGAGTTCAGATCTGCGTGCAGACAGTTGCAGTCCCAGCTAAAGAAAATTCCTGATTGTTCAGAAACTCCATTTGAGACAGAGGCAGATGCTTTGGTGGACTCATGGCTGGATGTGAGCATTTGAAAAACACTGTTCACAAGCATTATATTTTGTTCAGTCATTTTAGTTTCTTATCAAATCTGTGTCTTTCTGTCAGTTGTCAGAGAAGACAGATAGTTATATGGATAACCTGCGTGTGGGTCTGGAGTTGTGGGAGAAACAGCTGGTTCTGGGTGGAGAAGTGGAGAGCTGGACTTCTACTAAACTCATTATTTTCTCAGAATCTCACCCTTTCAGCAGTGAGACGGAGGTTGACAGCATGAAGGTGTGTCTTCAAAAAATACACAACAGAAAAATGCTTTTCAAACCAAGATTTTTTGTCTTATTTCTAGCAAAAAAATGTAAAAAAAATCAATCAAGAAGAATTTTCAAGACAAGCAAAAATAATTGTGTTGTTTTCAGAAACAAAAAAAAATCTAAATTAGTTTTTACTTGAAACAAACTAAATAATCTGCTAGTGGGGTAAGTAAAATAATCTTGTTTTTTAAATTATTATTATTGATTATTGATAATTAATTAGTATTATATAAACACTTAATTCTGATTTAAGATTTTTTTTATATTTTGGCTGGAAACAAGACAAAAAAATTAATATTTTGTCATTAATCACGTACCCCCATTTCATTCCAAACCAATAAAAGCTTCATTTGTCTTCAAAACAAAATTTAAGATGTTAAGATATTTAGGATGAAAACCGGAGACTTATGACTACATTGATTGTCAAGTAATGAACACTGTCAAGGTCCAGAAAAATATGAAAGACATCAGTGGTTCATAACCTTATGAAGCTATGAGAATACTGTACTTTCTATATGATACTTTTACAGTTTTGAAATGAAATAGGGTGAGGAAGTGATTAATGACAAAATGTTCAGGTTGAGGTGGAGTAAACCTTTAAAGGTACAGAACTGTCATTTTAATTCCATTGGGTCTTTTGTGTGTTTATTAGAATGAGATTCAGTGCCAGGAGGACAACCTTGAACACTTCCACAAGAAGTTACTGGAGATTCAGGAACTGCTACTGAGCAAAGAATCTCCTCTTGAGTTACAGGTAAACATAAAGCTTATTTTTTCTGTTTATTGACTTTTTGGACTTTTCTAATTCCTAATTATTCATAACTTTAAATGCACACACACATGCTGTCTGTCTTAGGTAATGGAAACAAACCTGAGGAAGAAAATGGAGCAGGTGAAGGAACTCTACACCGACTGCACTGAAGTGTTCCAGGAGCTCCTTACAGTTAAAGCTCATATGATAGAAAAGATAGACACCTATCAATCATCTGTGAAGAATATACGCTCCTCTGTAGACATGATCAGTTCAGAGGATCGCGCAGAACTGGATGCGCATTTACAGGTATGATTAACAGACAGGCAAACATGCTTAAACACACTGTTTTAATATATAAAATTTTTTATTTTCTGTTTGTAGGATTTGTGTGAGCAGCTTTTGGACCAGGAGGAGCAGGCTGAATCTTTGCTGAAGGAAATAAATCTCATGTCCAGCATTACTGGACCACAGGCCTTGGAGGAGCTGACCAATCATAGTAAGCGTCTAAAAGACAGCATAACGGAAACACGGGAGCTGATTCGCCAGAAGAAGGACCAAGGGGAGAAAAGCTTCCTTCAGACAATTAAAGGTCTGAGAAACTGCTTTCTGCATTGTTAAAAGTGGAAAAAGTGATTTGAGTTTTTACCATTTGTCCTATTGGATCTCTGCAGAAGAGTTCCAGTCATTTGAGGAGTGGTTGCAAGATGAGCAGCTTTCAGTGAATGAGTGCTTTGAGAACCCTGAGAGAAAGCAGGATATAGAAACATCCATGCATAGACTGACAGTGAGTAACAGTGAGGCCCCAACCCTATGATTATGGTTTCCATTGTGGCGTAGGGCATTTTGGAAATACTTTTGAGAAAAAAGTCTTGCTGTATAATACACTAATTGCAGTCACCTGGTGATAGCAGCCTTAGGTGAAAGCATAATTGTAAAATTACAGGGAGGGTTCGAATTGAGTTGAACAGTACCGAACATTTGTTTTCTTCAGAGTTTCCTTGCCTCTAAGGAAGGAGAACAACGTCTGGCACAGTTGAAGGAGAGGTTTGAGCAAGGAGGACAGGCAAAGCTCCCTACGGAGGCTCAAGCTTTGCTTTCCACATGGCATCAGGAACAGGAAGGAGAACTAGCTACACTCAGGGCTCACTGCCAAGGACGCCATAAACAGTTAGATGATATCCTCTACAATCTCAACAGGTACCTGGAAGAATTCTTATTATAGCTATTAGTTGTTACTGTTGTTTCAGTCCATTCATGAATTTGTCTTTAGTTTGCACGAGGAACATAACCATTTGAACACCTGGCTGCAGCAGAGAGAACAAGTGCCTGAACACAGAGAAAAACTGAGGCAAACCCAAGAGGATTTTCTTAAAGAAAGGTACTCCTCACTAATATTCAATGTAAATATGTCAGACTTCATTGTTGACTAAATTGCAGACAAGCCATACTGCAGCATGTGCAGTCTTCATTTGTGCAGCATTTATTTTATATAAAACCTATGCAACTCTTTCACCCTTAATCCACAGCGGCCGTGTGGAGGCTTTCAGTGACCTGTTGTCTGCTGTAAGGATGCGTGGCTTGAGGGGAGACTCTCACCTTAGAGACTGTGAGACCCTGATTGACCGATACCACAGCTTGGGGATTCTTTTGGAGAATCAGGCACAAGTCCACAAGACCCTTGATGATCAAATTGAAACATTCCAAACTACTGCAGAACAGATCAGAACATGGATAAGAAATTTAAAGCAAAGACTTGAGCACTTGGGGACAGACACACCAATGCAGGAAAAACATGTAAATGCTCAGGTGGGCCTCTTAACCCTCATTGTTTTAATTTTTTATGTATTTTGAGGGAACAACTTGTCAAACATCTTAAGCTGAGAAGAATTATGTATTTTTAGAATAAACTTGATCTTTTTTACTGTTTTTTAAGGCTGTTCTTAATCTGAGTCCTGAGGGTGATGCTAAACTCTTGACTCTGAAAGAAGAGGGTGATGCTTTATGTGCTCATGAGATTTTGGAGGACACCAGAAGACAGGAGCTCATTCACACCCTTGTAAACACTGAAGATGAGTGGAAAAGAGTTCTGGATATGGCTCATCAGCTAAAACATCAAGCAGAAATCCAAGACACTGTCTGTAGAGAACTAGAAGATCTACAGGCCCAGGAGGAGAGCATCCAGTCCTGGGTGAGAGAACAACTGCACATGCTTTGCTCTTTGGGGAAGGACCTTCAGCCACATGAAAAACTCAATAAAGTGCAGGTAAAGACAGGAATTACCTAATTTTTTTATGGCTCTTGCATGATTTTAATACTGATAAAATTTTACTAACCCTCAGTGAAGTTTGTTACCTAAGCACATATTTTGATGGGAGTAATGTCTGTATATCCCCTAGGCTGTCATAGACCTTGGTGATGAAGCCGATTCCAGATTGGCCTGTTTACAAAGACAAGGACAACATTTATGTTCTTATAAAGAGCTAGAGATTGAGAGGAGGAGCCACATTGACCAAACCCAGAGAGCACTAGAGGAGGAGTGGAGGAAAGTGCTACAACTTGCCCAGGAGCTCAAGAACCAGGTCAAGCATGAGGAATCTCTCTACAGAGAGTTGCAGACTTTCTGTGATCAGGGAGAGGACACTCGATCCTGGATTAGACATCTCAAAGAGACCCTGGATTTCCTTCTTGTGACACCTTCAATTCAAGAGAGGCTTAATGGAGCTGAGGTAATAAACAGGAATATTTAACCATTCAATATTTATACATGAGAGGCTTTGAAAAGGACAGTGAGTAAGCAATATTTATGATAAACTGTTATGTTGTTCACTCTAAAGACATACATTTGATTACATCAGACACATAAATTTAATGGACAGGTCTTATTCCTTGGAAGAGTAACAAGGCCATACTTCCTAGAACAGTAAATATTTATTCAAAGCCAGTAAAAAAGCTTGCATGATTGCATTAAGCATAAAGTATTCCAGAAACTACAATTTAAATACATGTTTTGGGTTTGTTTTGTTTTTAGGCACTACTAGCTCATAAATCTGAGTGGGACTATAAACTTTCTGACCTAAAGTCTAAAGGAGAGAGTCTATGTTCCTATAAAGATCTAGATGAGGACAAACATCAGATAATCCAGCACACATTACAAAATGTACAGCAAGAGTGGATGGGAGTTCTGATGCAGGCTCAGGAACTGAAGAATCAATCAGAACTTGAGCAGTCTCTTTCTAAGGACATTCAGGATCTTCAAGAGCAGGAGGAAAGCACTTACTCTTGGCTTAAAGAGCAGCATCTGAAGCTCAAATTGCTTGGTGAAGAGACTCAGTTACAAGAGAGAATGAATGGAGCTCAGGTAAGATACAAAGTGTGATAGTTAACCTTCACTAAATATGTACTTAGAGAAAACAGTTTGACTTACTAGCTGTTTATTCTAGGCCATCCTGAACTCAGAATCAGAGGCGGATTACAAGCTAGCCAACCTGAGGAGGAAAGCAGTGGGTTTGTGCTCTAGGGAAGGCCTAGGGAAGAAAAGAAAACAGGAAATCCAGCTGAACCTGAGATCAATTGAAGAAGAATGGAAGAAGATCTTGGCAAGTGCTCAAGAATTAAAGAACCAGGCTGAGCTCCAAGATTCTCTTGAAAGGGAGATCTGCAATGTCTGTACCCAGGAGGAGAGTACCTGGACCTGGGTAAAGAACCAGAAAGATTGCGTGGACTCACTTGGAATAAGTACTCATGGTACGCAGGAGCAGATTGAGGAAAGACTAATCAAAGCACAGGTAAGTTGAACAATAAAAACAGAAAGAAGAGGAAATTAAGTGTCTGTAGTAAAACACTTATTAGACAAAGTTGAACTGCACTGTACATGATCAACAAAATGTGACCGTCAAAGAACTCTCTGCCTTTCAGGGAATTCTAAGTCTGCACTCTGAGGGCAACTCTAAGATTGCAGCCCTGAAACAGACAGTAGACCATCTTTTTAACCGTGAAGATCTTAATGAAGATGCAAGACATGCTCTCATTAAGAAAATTAAAAACACAGAGGAGGAGTGGAAGACAACACTGCAGCAAGCACAGGAGCTGCATAGGTTTGATATGACAATTTCATATTTAAAAAGTTGCAAACAGCACTGTTACATAATTCAAATTAATTGAAAATGATCGTATTTATAAATATATCTGAGTCCATTTAATTAAATGGACACAACTTTTAATGTACGGATGCTATTTTAAAAATTGTGTAAAAATGTAATTTTTTTACTTACAATTCTCATTTTGTTGATTCTAAATAATATTAAAAATAATAGCTTTTTTATTATATTATGTTTAATTACATTATAATATATCTGTTATTCTTCATTCTGCAGTTTGCTAAAAAGTGTAGTGGAACGTCTGATGTCCTGTCGATGTCAAAAGGAACAGCTACAGTCTCGTCTGGATCAGGTGAAACAGCAAAGAGCTGCACTGCCACAACAATTCCCCTGGCCTGGTTTAGGTGATCGAAGACACACATTGGAGCAAGCCAAATGTCTGCTAGACCGTACCAGAGCCCTGACCCCATCTCTGTCGGCTGTTCGAGCTCTCGGGAGGGAGATGAGCCAGCTGACCCGTGATTCCAGCTGGATTGATCCATCCTGGTCCACCACAGAGGAGTGCATACCTGAGTTAATAAAAGATCTTACGGTAAGGCTGTATAGGTGTGCTGTTCTAAATATTTCTGACTAATCATGACTAATAGATAATAGAAACTTGATTTACACAGTATGACATACTTTTTTATGTGTGCTGTTGTAGGAGTTTTGCGTAAATCTTGAAGAGGAAATCCGGAGAGAGCGAGTTTGTGCTCAGTTAGTTGAGCAGCATACTGTAGCACAGGATTGGCTGAGAGAGCAAGTCAAAGGTTTCGGTGCTCTTCCCACTGAACGTCATGATTTACAAAGCTCTATTAACACTCTTAAGGTCTATTCAAATCCTTTGTTTTATATAAAATCAGTTAATCCATTTTTCAGTTTTTTTGCAAACTTGTTGATAAATAAAATTACAATTTGATTTTCATTTTGTAGGCTCTTCTTCAGACCATAGACAGGGAGAAGAGAGAAATGAAAGAACTGGATGCTGTTAAAGATTCACTGATGGATCTTTGCACTCCAGGAGGATGTGATGCCCTGACCTTAGAGGTCAGCCATCTTCATGACCTCTGTGTGTCCTCGGAGAAAGAGATGAGGGAACGGTTAGATGTGTGTGAGGCCCGATTGAGTGACATTGAGCTCAGGCTTGCTGGCAGGGCACAAATTCTCAGGGAGCAATCAGAGAGTCTCCTTGATGAGCTGCGTGCTCAGGACCACTCTTTAGGATTCCTGATGGATAGCCAGAGTATCAGCCAACTACAGGAGAATTGGCATAGTTTTAAGGTATTGTGGGAAAATATTAATTAATGTATGTTCAGTTTGTTCTGAAAATTTAGAGAAAGTCAATAAATTAAAATCTGACCTTTTTAAATTTTTCCATAGACATGCGAAAGAGAGCTTGAGTCTTTAGAGGGCAAAGTTCGTGACCTTGGCCAGGCTCTCCAAATGGTCCCACCAGATGAGGGACCCCCAAGTGATGTCATTTCCATAGTGGACACAGTTACACAACAATATTGCAGGTACATACAGACATGTTGCCTTTCAAATAAATCCAATTATCAAGCTGTTCAAAACAAAAATGTCTGTAATAATGTATTCCTGAATCTGGATTCTGTTTAATACAATTGATAGCATGTTTGGGCATTATAGTGAAACGTTGCATTATATTACAGTGTAATACTTATTTATCAGTGCTTTTTGGAAAATCATCATTATATTTTTTCCCCTCAGTCTGCGGTCAAAACTATCGGAAAAGCAAAATGACTGTGCAGACAGCACTGTGCAGTTTGTGAGACAGGCCTTACAAAATGTACAGTCATGGAACCAGACACATGCAAATCCTCCCTGCAGCCCAGCCACATCCATGCAGGTGTGTTTGTATCATAATTTGCATGAAGTATGTGAGTACACAACAAAACACTGCACCTGCACCATACTAGTCCTTTTGAATGAGTAAGGTTGCTGTTACCTTTAAAGCATGCAACATTTTTGCTCCTTAGGCTGCAATTGAGGAAGGTGGGAAACTGCGTAAAACCCTGCAAGTAGCACTGTCCCATAGAGAACTGCTGAGAGAATGTTTAGGCCCTGACTTGGCTGGCAAACTTGAAAGGGATGGAACAAAAGCACTAAACGAAGCAGACATTCACATGACTGACCTCAAACAGGAGCTTAAGGTAAGTATGACTCAATTTCTGTGGGATGATGCTTCACATGAGTAGTAGCTTAAAAACATGAGTCTGTGTTTCAGAATGTGGAGGAGAGCGTGAAACAGGAAGCTCAGAGGTTGTTACTCGAAGCTCAAAGCATTCAGCTTGATTTACAGGTACAACTTGACCTATTTACCTGCAAATATATTTCTATACTTTTGTTGTATCTGGCCAGTATGTGCATCACTATGTATATATGATAAATACCATTTGTAGGTTTCTGCTGCGACACCAAAAAAGGAATCTAAACAGTTGGAATTTGTTTCTTCATTTATCACGGAGAGCATTGAAATGACACATGACAGTCAGCAGGCTAAGGTACAGCCATCTGAAAACATTGACAGTGAGATCTCTCCATGTGTAATCTCAGAAATTCCCACCGCAAGAAAATCACTACCAATATTAGAGAATGACACTGAACAGATTGATGTCCAAACAACTGTACAATTAACCACAGAGATGCTACCTGAAACAGCAACAGAATATGAAACTGCTCCTCCCTCAAGCAGCTATGGTGCAAATGAAACTGAAAGTGAGAATTTAATTTCTTTGGAAACAAAGTCTGATAATGATGGGAATGCAGATGAAAAGATCCTCATTTCCTCATCTGTAGATGTCTACAGCTTGGAAGCCACAGTACATGACACAGATGTGGAATTACACAGCACTGAGATTCTTAGCACAGAAGGACAAGTAAACCTATTTTCCGATGTAGTTGTAAGTTCAGAATCTTTTGCTGATAGAGTAGAGGGTGATAACAATGAAGTAGTGACTGCAGAGCCAAATAAAGAGGAAGAGGTCTCATATATTTCACTTTCTCAGGAGCAACCTTGTGGAAAAGGTGAAGGGCATGGCAAAAAGGTTACTGAATTCCTTTTAGATATGGAAGTGCACATAGATAGTGTAGACTCATACTCCCACACACCCACAGTTGCTGCTATAGTGAGAGAAGGCTCTGATAGTGCTGTTTTAAATGAGAAGACACTGGGAAGACAAGATCATGAAACACTGGCCCCTCCAGAAGCTGAAACTGCTGAAGTAATCACAGAACCAGTTTGCATCCCATCTTCTCTTAATAAGCCAAGTATGGTGAATGTTTCCGATATTAGTTCAGCAGCAGAAGCAGAACTGTCACAGCTCATCGATTTAGACACCAACAGACAAATGCAAACAACAGTGGCTCCACCTTCTGAAACACAAGGTAGTGAAGATGCTGCTTCCAGAGGTATTGGAACATTTTCTTGGAACAATGGACCAAATGCTGCAATTGCTGACAGAGAGAGCAACTGGACTACAAATAATGGCCCACGTGAAATTCAACAGCGATATATTATTTTAGACTTCCCTGAGGGGATGGAAATGCAGAGACATCATGCTCATGAAGCTACTCTTTTCAGGGAACCCACCGAGACACAGATTCAGGGATCAGAATGTTCAGTGTCAGAAAGAATGGAGACAGAATTTGATGCTAAAACAGAATCAGAGGCCATAGCCAGTACAATCAAAACTTTAGAAGCATCCAAACAGTCTGAATTGGTTGATGCAAGCCTAAAACTAGTTGGAGACGTCATGCATTTTGTTGTAGAAGAAGAGAAAACTCAATCAGGTGATAAAATGCAATTCATAGAAGTTGATCCTAAAGTTAACCCTCCAATCAAGCAACAAAATGAGGTAGAAACTGAGGTCCAACAAACAAACAAAGTGCATGTCTTAACAGCAGAGGTGAAACCTGAAGGTGAAGAAGCCTTTGATGTCTTTTGGGGAGAAGAAACAAAGACCCAATCAGGTGGTAAAGCACGATCCAAAAAAAGGGAACCTGAACTAACAGCTCCAATCAAGCTCATGGTTGACTGGGACATTGAGGTACAACCTAGAACAATTAATGTCTCACTGACACCAGAGAAAAAACAAGTTATAGACACTGCAGATGTCATTGTAGAAGAAGAGACAAACAAGATCTCATCAGATGAAAAAGCACATTCCATAAAAGCTGAACCTAAACCAACATCACCAATCAGACAAAGAAATGAGAATAAGTTTGATGTCCAGTCAGACAAGGTGTATATCTCAACAACATCAGAGAAGAAACCTGAAGGTACAGAGGTTATCACTGTCATTGTGGAAGATGAGATAAAGATGACTCCATCGGATGATAAAGCCCAATCCCCAGATGGAGAACCTGCACTTAAACCACCAGTCAGGCAACACAAGGAGGGTGAAACCAATGTCCAGTCAAACCAGGTAAAACTGTCAACAACATCAGATAAGAAACCTGGAGATACCATGAATATCTCTGAGGAGAAAGGGACAAAAAAGACATTGCTTGATAAAGTGCAATCCATAGAAGCTGAGCCTAAACCAACACCACCAGTCAGAAGAAGAAATGAGGGTGAAACTGAGGTCCAATTAGATATGGTAGATGTCATACCAACACCTCCCACCAGACGATGTAAAGGTGATAGATCAGCATTAGATATTGAATCACAGATAGAGGGAGAAGTTCTTCCCACCCCACCAAGCAGAAGACGTAGAGATAAAATAGGAATAAAGAGATTTTCACTTGATTTAGAGTCCCAACCCACACCACCATCAAGACAACGTAAAGAAAAAGAAGACAGAAGATTATCACTTGATCTAGAGACACAACCCACACCACCAGAGAGACGATGTAAAGAAAAAGAAGGTAGTAAATTATCACTTTATCTGGAGACACAACCAACACCACCAGCGAGAAGACGAAAGGAGAAAGAAGGTAGTAAACTATCACTCAATCTGGAGACTGAACCCACACCACCAGCAAGACGACGTAAAGAAAAAGAAGATAGTACATTATTGCTTGATCTGGAGGACCAACGAACACCACAAGAAAAAGAAGATAGTACATTATCACTTAATCTAGAGACTGAACCCACACCACCAGTGAGACGGCGAAAGGAGAATGAAGAAAGTCAATTATTGCTCAATCTGGAGACCGAACCCACACCACCAGTGAGACGACGAAAGGAGAAAGAAGGTAGCAAATTATCACTCAATCTGGAAACAGAACCCACACCACCAGTGAGACGACGAAAGGAGAAAGAAGGTAGCAAATTATCACTCAATTTGGAGACCGAACCCACACCACCAGTGAGACGACGAAAGGAGAAAGAAGGTAGTATATTATCACTTAATCTAGAAACCGAACCCACACCACCAGTGAGACGACGAAAGGAGAAAGAAGGTAGCAAATTATCACTCAATTTGGAGACCGAACCCACACCACCAGTGAGACAACGAAAGGAGAAAGAAGGTAGTAAATTATCACTCAATCTAGAGACTGAACCCACACCACCAGTGAGACGACGAAAGGAGAATGAAGAATGTCAATTATCACTCAATCTGGAGACCGAACCCACACCACCAGTGAGACGACGAAAGGAAAATGAAGAAAGTCAGTTATCACTCAATCTGGAGACCGAACCCACACCACCAGTGAGACGACGAAAGGAGAACGAAGAAAGTCAGTTATCACTCAATCTGGAGAATGAACCCACACCACCAGTGAGACGATGTAAAGTAAAAGAGGAAAGTAGATTATCACTTGATCTGGAGACCCAACCAACACCACCAGAAAGACCATATAAAGAAAAAGATGAAGATAAAGGATTATCAATTGTTCTGGAGCCTCAACCAACTCCACCATCAAAAAGAGGGAAAGATAAGATAGAGAGTGACACGTTATATTACAGTGCTCAGTTAGGAAAAAGTGATAATCAGCAAACCAGTGAACATAGAGACAAGGAGGAACACACTGTTAAACCAACTCCACCTGTCAGACGCAAAATTAGTCAGGTTGAAAGTGATGTGGCAGTTTGCAAAAACCAAGAAGAGAAAGAGACCTTTGTGAAACTCACACTGCCGACAAGAAGGAAAGATAGCGTTGAGAAAGAAATTGTCACATGTGCTTCTAACCTGAAAGAAGATATAAGCATACATAAACCAACTTCACATCTGAGGCAAAAAGACAGCCAAGCAGAAACTGAGATTGTTTCAACCACTCTTAAAAGTCAACCTGAGAAACTCCTTCCAACTCCACCAACCAGGCGAAAGAAAGATCAAATAGAAGTTCCATTATTGCCAGAAGAGCCACAGCTCATGTCAACTCCAACAATCAGTGATGAAATAAGTTCATGTAATGAGGTTTCTATGTGTGCAAGACTGGAATTTGAAGCAGATGTTGAGGCAATAACTAAACAGGAAGATAAAGATGAGTCCCATACAAAGTCATTGGTTGGTCAGCAGCAAGAGGAGGAAAAGGACTCTACTTTGGTCCCCAAACCCATAAGTTTAATCAGTCAGACGGAGAGCGTCAGTGAGATGCAGGTAATTTTAATGTGCATGATTCCACCAAAAGGAACAAACCTGCATGAGGCATGATGGTGTGGAATCTGCATGGTAGACTGTAATGGAAGTGTTCAACACAGGATATGTTTTAGGGCCTTATAAAATATAGGGCCAAAATATCAAAATATTTGATTTGTAAGGTGAAATTAATAATTTTTTTGCAACGGTCCGATTGTCCACAACAGTCCAAACACAAGATATTTTAAATCTAATGAAACCAATCTTCTCATAAAGGTTCAATTAAAACCTGAAGCTATTTGAGATATCTGTATATGTGGGTGTGGCTCTGGCTACCTTTTTTATATTCTCATGTTCACAGAGAGGGCATAAGATGGCAATTTTTCTGTTCCATCACCTCTTCCTTATGGCACTATGAATGTTGAGAAAGGCTTTCTGAGTTTTAATTTGTGTTTATACGCATGGTTGAGTTTGTTTGAATACTTCATTAACTGCTCTAATATCCTGGTTATTTGTCTACAATCTTTTATTCTGTGTATGAGATGTTGCAGTTGCTAGTTTTCAGTGTTCAGCCATTAAAATATAGTTTATTCTGCAATTTTGTTATGTGTTGCAGCCACAAGATCAAGTTAAAGAAGTTCCTCCTCAAGCTGGTCTCCAGCGCGAAATCACTGAGAGCCAAGCTGAGGAAGAGAGAGAGCCAGAGGGACCCACAATGAAGGATATCTTCATGGAGATAAAAAAAATGACTGAAAAGGGATTAAAAAGTGTACTCATGGAGGTAATATTTAAAAGTGTTAACCACTATAAGAATTAATTTTAAAATACTGAAAGTGATTTAAACCGTGTCAAGACATAGGTTTACAATAAACATAAACAGAAATTATACGAACAGTACTGTGTCAACTGTTCTTTAAAAAAAGCTTATATTTTTTTAGGGTATACCTCATAAAAGTACAAGGAAACTTCTTGACACTTCCAGCACTGATCTTGAAGCTCGGTTAAAAAGGCTAGTGTTTCATTTACTGGACCTTCGCACTTGCCCAGCTGCTCTGAACCCCAAAGACATGGCCAAACAATTAGAGGAGGCTGAGGTGGGTTAACGCAATAAAAACATCAGTCTGTGATGAACTTACACTTTACGTTTTACTTATTCTTCTATGTCTTCTTGTCTGTTTAATATGAAAAAAAAGTGTTGCTGATTTTTCAAATAATCATTTTAATTGGAATCCTTATTTAAGTTTCGAGGTGAGCACATTTAGTACTTGTATTGTTATGTTATTTTAGGAATGTAGAAGGTGTGCCCAGAGACAGGTATCTATGCTGTCTAGGCAAGACCAGACTAATGGAGACATTGGAAGTGGCACTGATGGCACAGTTCATGACCCTGAGGGTATGCAACAGCTGAGTGCCCAGTGGAGTGCAGCTTTGTGGGATGCTGCAAGCTCTGTTCACTCTAAAGAAGCTCAACTACAGATGGTTGCAGATTTCAACAGACAGACCCAGAAGGTCAAAGCTGTCCTGGAAAGACTCAAAATTGAGCGTGTGGCATTGAAATTGTACGTATTTACTACTAAACAAGTTGTTTCTGTACTTATCATAATAAACACTGAGCTTATTGGCACGATATTAAGCATTTTTATAGTTATCAGTAGTGGTTGACTCATATGGGTTTTTGAAGGCCAATGCCAATATCTTGGATAGTAGAGGGGCCAATAGCTGATATTAGGCCGATACAATATTTATTTTAATTCATATTTAAGAAATTTTAAATCACTTGAAAATGGATTTTTAAAAATGTATGTGTAAAATACACCTATTTATACTTTAGAAGATAAGGTATTTTTCACAAATAAATATTAAACAACATCCCACTCTACTTCCTGTCTCATTACAACAACTAAAAAATAAATCTTTACCAAAACCATTTAAATCAAGTTTTTTGTCAGAGCCCTTGTTACTCTTATAATCAGCATCTGCCCTGAAAAACACATTTTGGTCAACCCTACACTAAATATCTTGTAGCATGTAAGAGAATGTAAAAGCCCATAAATGTATCTTTTGTATCTCTAGCTCTCCAGCTGTGAGCAGTTTTGATGAGGAGGAAAGGCTCCGCTCTTTCTTAAGAAATATGGAGCAGGAAAGGATAGCTCTTGGTGAGTTAATTCAGACTCATGCAAAACTGTCCCCCCACCTCAGTGTGCCTGAGAGACAAGCAGCGGAAATACAACAAAACAATTTGCAAAGTCAGTGGAGGATGCTGGAGAAAGATGCAGAGATTGCTCTTTATATGGTTAATGCTTATGCTAAAGAAAGCAGCAACCTTACTCAAGAGGTCACTGGCTTAAAACACCAGCTCGAGAACATTCAGAAGACCTTGGATGTATCGAAATCGTCACCAGTTTTATGGGACAGCAAGAAAGCTCAAGAAATTATGAATTTAAATGCAGATCTCACTTCCACTCATCAGCAGCACCTCTACCTTCAACAGACCTCTGAGGTACTTGCCCAGGAATTGCAATTCAATGCAGAGATATCCAGCATAGAGCAGGATCTTCAACATATAAAAGATCAACTGGATCGAATGGGTGAACACTTAGCAGCTTCAACCCCTAGCAGCAGTAACACAACATTAAGTAAAATTGTTAAGGTGATGACAGATGCTCTCGCTTGGGCCAAGCAGACAGAATGTGATGTCAAAGGACGGCAGAAAAAGGTGTCATTGCTTCCAGAAGAAGTCCATAGACAGATTAAAGATTTAAAGAAACTACAGTCTGAGATGAACTCAAAGCAAACCCAGTTGAAGTCTTTGGTTGAGGAAGTCACTGAGCTGATTTGTGACCTAGATGAGGCTGACGTTTCGATGGTAACCTCATCCTTGACGGTCCTAGAGAATTTGTCCAAATCAACTGCAGGAAAACTGGCTGAGGCAGTTCGTGAGATGGAGTCAGGACTTCAGACCCGGGAGAAGATGTCAGAGCAGATAGCAGATGTTGATTCCTGGGTGGTTGGACATTTGCAGAGAGAAGCTTTGAGGAGAGAAGATTATCAAAGTTTGAGTGTGGCAGACCTAGATCGCAGGTTGAGGCAGATCCAGGACACTCTTGGAGAGGCAGAAAAGCAATCCGCCGTCACAGAAGCCCTTCTGATGAAAAGCAGAGACATTGCATCCGAACTAAGTGTTACAGAGAGTACTAAACTCTGTGAGAAACTCACAAGTCTTCAAGAGGACATCAAGGGTATTGTTATCTATGAAAAAGCATGTTGCCAAAAAGTTATGGATGTCATACAGAGTCAAGAATTCTCTCAGAGGAAGGTGTTGTCTCTCGAGAACAGCCTGAGACAAATGTTAGTTGATGTAAAAAGACACAGGTTTCCTGTAACCAAGGATTCCCTCTCTGTCATTGAACCCTTCAAACAGATGCTTGTGGAGCGAAAATCTCAGGTTGAGCAAGTCAGTCCTTGTTCAGAGGACAAGAGAAGAGAGCTGTTATGCATTATTACTGAACTGTACCACAAAATGATTGATTTGGATCTCAAATCACAAGCTCATGAAAGATACTTGAGCCTCAGTCAGTGTGTTGAAAATGTCAAGAAAGAAATGGAAGCTCAGATCCCAAGGACCAAAGATGAGAGCATCAACAAAGAGGAACGCTACAGAGCCTGTCAGGCCCTTCTGATCCAAATCTCTTTAGTAAAACTTTTGTGTGAGGAAACAATAGATGAACTGCATGAAATCATAGCAGATCTATATCCATCTCAGCTCTCTGCAGAACAAACAAGGCTCAAACAAATCCTGGAAAGTCTCAAAACCTCAGAAATGGCAGTGAACAATAATCTTCAGATATTGGAATGGGATCTGCTAAAACATATTCATTATCCATCAGAAAGAAGAGCACTTCAGCAATTCCTCAAAGACACTAATGAGCAGCTAGAAAAGCCTTTTAGTATGGAACCAAAAGAGGCAGTGATTGAAAAACAACTAAGAAAGTGCCTTGTACTCAGAAGGAATATCGAATCTAGAATGCGAGTACTTGAGTTTCTTGAAAATAAGACTGGAGCTCAACCTCCTCAGGACTCTGGACAACTTACTTGCTTGAAGGATATGGTTTTGGAAAAGTGTGATCAACGAATGGTGAGTTTACAGTTTTATCTTTGACACACAGTATCACTGAAATATTAATTTGCAAATGTTTAGAAACATAATGTACAGAAACATTTAAACAGATAAAATCAAGGTAGAGTTCTGCTGTCTTTTCAGGTGAGCCTAACTAAAGCTAAACAACTGTTGAGGAACTACACCAAAGCAGTGACTGATACCATTCGGTTCCTTCATAGAGGCACGCTGGCCCTCCTTCCCTCAATCTGCTCTTCAAGAAGCTGCTCAGAAAGACTAAAAGATGCACAACATGCTTTATTGACTCTAGACACAGAGTTCCAGTCACATGTTTCACAGCTTCAAGCTCAAACACCACAACATCCCTGCTTCAAGCCACAGCAGATTGAATTTCTACATACAGAGGTCCTAGGCGAGCTCCTGGTCAAGATATCGACCCTTAAAGCCCAGGCTGAAATTAATGTAGAATCTTTAAAAAGGTACATAATGTATTATGAAACCTTATACTGCATAAGAACTTTTCCTAAGTGTCAATGGTCATAATCACTACCAAACCTAATGTAACCTAACCTGATGTTAACTACAATACACTTAGTATGCTTGTCAAATCTCAGTTTTTTATGAAACATTATCATATCTTGTCATCAAATTACAAATACCCCTTGTCAAAATTAACTAATTTCTTGTCCAATACAAGGTGTGTTGAGTGCCAGAAACATTCCCTCAAGTGCTACGAGGAGCTATGCCAGCAAGTGAGAGACTTAGAAACATTACTTTCACAGTGTGCTTCCAAAAAAATTACTTCGCATAAAGACTGCAAAGACCAGCAACAAAAACTCAAGGTAATGTCAAAATAAAAGTCTTTCCTTTAGAAACAGCAGCATTTGTTTGACTACCATTACCTCCACTTATAAACTAAAGATCTGTTAGGGTTATGTGACGCAATTACATACTTGGGTTTGAGGCTAGTATTTAAACATGTTTTTTATATTTTTAGGCTCTAGTGGAAGAGGTTGCCTTGCTTCCTGTAAAACTGGAGAGTCTGAAAGAGTGGTGTTCACTATATGGGTGCAGAGCCAACAGGGAGGACGCTGTGAGCGCTATCTGGGGTCAGGTGGCGAGACTGCAGCGCTGTGGCAGTGACCTTCAGACACGCTCAGAACAAATGGAAGTAGAATGGAGCAGTGTCACAAGGAGTGTAAGTGCCATGACGAAAACCACATTACACTGTGACAAATTGTTGTGCAGATAAGTAGAAATGAGCTACCTTTTCTTTGCTGTCATTCTGCAGGTGGAACAGGCAACAGCTGTGTTGGAGCAGGTGGATGCCGAACTTCCAGACAGCAGCAGAGAAAATCTGACTGGTGATGAGCTACAGGAACTACTGCTATTCTGGTCCCAGTACCAGGACAGACTGGATTGTGAACACCGAGCTCTCTCCGCTCTGGAATTAAGAGCTGCAAGGTTGCTTGGTGTCCCCCCCCACCTGGAACAGGCCCCACCAATTGAGCTGTGCCAGGAGCTTCAAGCCCTGCAAGAGCATTACCATAGGTCAGGCATCTACTCAGTTATTAATTGCCTTTTTTCAGTTTTCTTTTCTTTCTTCCTGTTTAGGTTATTTTAAATCATAGTTTTCTTGAATTGTGAATGTCTTTTACTTAATAAATCCCTGTGGTCCACACATTAATTCCAAACCAGTGGGCTTTCAAACTAATGTAGGTCAACATAAAATGCCGTTCTATACTAGAGAGGCTGAATGAACACATACATACTTAACACCATGATACCAAAAAACAGGCTAAATATCTGGATAATATTTACATTTACATACATGAAAGTTTATTTTGTTGAAAGAGAAACTACTGATTCTGGGACGTTTATCAGTTTGGTTTTTTTTGCCTTCTTTTCATCCATTTTGCAATTTGGATTTGGACTGAGTGTCTTTTAACTTGTATGTCCTGCAGTCTAAAGGAACGGAGCTCTCAGGGTTTGAGAGCAGTAAAAACAGAGGTAGAGGAGAGGGGACGCGTGCAGGAGCAGCTGGAGGGAGTCAGAGAATGGCTGGAATCTGCTGTCTCTCTCCTCGCTGTGCTGGAGAACGAGCCCAGCAAGAAGCAACTACAGGTTTGTTACTTGTCTTGTATCATGCATTTAAGCTGTATTTTTATCCACTTTATGTTCTTTAGATGATGCTAATCAATTGGATTCTAACTTTGCAAAGGCAAAATTTGTTACAGTAAGAAAATCTATTGCACTAGCCTGAGAACTACTAAAGCTGAGATGCAGATGAAGGGAGGAGGAGTTTGCCATTGACACAATGTTCTGTTTGTCCCTAAATGCAGCCAGTCATTTTCTCTGCCCTTACTCTGCATGATGGACTGTATGAATAATACCTCTCACCCATGAATAATCCTCTACCTTTTTATGTTGGGGAGTAACATGTTGACTAAATAATTGATAACATTTTTCTTTAGGCGTTACAAATCATCACTTTTAAATCAGTGTAGGTTTTTTAATTGTTAAACATTTGATTAAATATTGTGTAGGTTTTTTTACTTATGTTTTTCACAAATCTGAATTAATTAGGGTTTCCTAGTTTGATTGATTTTTTGTAGTTTAGATAGGATTTTCATAAGAATAGACTGCCAGATTCAGTGTGCCTATGACTTTACAGATCTGATCTTACTGGAAAAGCAAAGCAAATGCACATTGAAGAGTACATATGCATGCTGAAATTATATTTCACTAATTAATTGTTTAATTTTAAAAAATGTTTAAACACAAATAGACAGATCCTGCAAGGTTTCCTTCTGAGCAGCCAAGATACTGTGGGTACTGAAATAAAGTTCTGTTTAGTCTGTTTTATTATTCAGTATTGGTTGTCCCAACCAGGCTCTTACAAGTGACATGCAATTTGTACAAATGGAAACCAAGCAATTAACAAAATCTAAAAAAATAATTTATAGCTTACCACGACTGTCGCTTGTTAAGGCAAGCTTTTATTTGCTCGCTCTTTATGTCTATTTAGAACGCTGTGTAACAGTTTATTGTACTGAATAGGCTGTTCCATCCAATCCGTTCAAACACACACACACACTCAAAGATTCAAAGACTTTTAAACAGTCTCTCTCAAACACACAGACTGTTGTAGATTATGCAGTTTTTCTCTCATTACCTCTTTGATACACACAGACACAGACACAGATGAGAGGGCTCTGTGTTAGTATTCTAGTTAAATAGCTGAGTCATGTCCAACATTCCCACACAATTTCTTTTCACTGTCTGAGATACACACACACACACACTTTCTCTCTTTTTCTCATTCACTCTCACAAACACACACTTGCGAATCAGTACCCCCTAAGCACACACACCTGTAAGTGGATCCTCCAGGTCTGATCCAAGCACCAGTAATGATGTCAGCTAATGCTCTCTCTTTCTCTCTCACTCTCTCACACTCACATTCACACACACATGCAAATACACACACACATAATCCTCCTTTCAGTAATATTATATTGCCAAAATGCTAAAGCTGTAAAGCAGAATGGCTAAGAATGAGCATAAAATATTATGAATGTTATCTAAATGTTTCTTAATAGCAGAAGTCATAACTGTTAATAACTGCTTCCAAACAGTGTGATCTGAATAGATAATCTTTCTTTCACTCTCTCTAATGCATGGTCCATTCTGACTCTGAATCCCTCTGGGTTTTCAGTAATTTTGGGATCTTGTTTATGCTGCTTTTCTTCCCATCTTAAATGACTCATTATAATATAAATAGGGGCTAGAAGCTTTATCTCACTAACTGGAGAGGTGAAAAGCGTTGAGAGAGATTGAGAGAGCTTTTGGAGCGGATTGTTCTGGTTCTGTTATCTTAAAGCTTGAGGGAGTAAGAGCATCATCAGCGAATGGGTCAACCAGCAAGACTAGTGCTATATGAAAGACTGATTTGCCTTGAATATTACGTAAATATATAAATATCACATTGTGCATCGCTTCCATTTGCTTTCTGGTGTACCAGTAAATGTAAGTGTTATCTTCTTTTATACCTTTTTGATAATTTGTATCCAGTAGAAACTCAAAACAGAAATAACCTGTAACCTATTTTTAGTAAAGTAAAACTTTAATTGGTAAATATCTGCTGATATTTGGCATGATAGAAAAATGGAAGTGTCTGAAAAGAAGTGCTATTGTTTTTTTTGTTTTTTTTTTGTTTTTTTTTTCATTTTTCAATTATTTGAATTCAACTCTAATAGAATAATGTTTTTTAGTCATTTGAAACTGTCTTTAAAAAATATATGTATTTTTAGACCCTAAATTTGATCTTATCATACATAAATATTTTTTTTTACACTATTTGTCCGGGACACCATAAAACAGGGACGGACTTACACATTAGGCAAAGATAGACGACTGCCATGGGCCCCCCAAAAGCCAAGGACATCCTAAAATGCTTTTTGTATAGAGAGCGGTTTGCGTTTAGGGCGTTTATTACTTTTTATTACCCTTTCTTTCTTTTGAGTGAAAATATGATACTGAAGTTGCCCCACAAATGCAAGTTCTCTTTCCCACTGTGCACACTTTTCTCTATCTGCGTCTGCTCAATGGTAACTGTTTTGGGGTCTACACGAAAGAATTAAAGTGTCTGCTAAATGAATAAATGTAAATGAAATAATATTAATTATAATTATAACATGAAAAATGTAGAAACGCTGAACACAACTATGGAGCACCATTGTACAGCAGTAACAAAAAAGGAACCTCAAGGGTTGATCTGGGTAAATGTGTGCAAATGTATAGGACCCCAATCATATATTTGCCTGGGGCCCTAATTCACTAATTCCCACTGCCATAAATTAACTTATATCTCTCTGTAATAAATATGGTTATGTTGTGACCACAAACAACATTGAATTTCAGGGAAGGTCTCTTTCTCTGTACTCACTGCCCTGCAAATTATCCATGCTTGTATAATGTGGGGAACCGGTCATATTTGCTGTTCTTGTTTATGGCACTTTCGATGAGCTTTGATTTGGGGAAAAAAAAACGTTATACCAAGACATACTTTAAAAATTAAATGGATAAAATGGAAAATTGTTATTTGTGCAGTCCATAGATGTGCTCACTTCTAAAGTAGCCTAATTGATGAGTAATGTCGCTTTTTGCTAAACAGGAGGTTCACTCACAGCTGTGTACCCAGAAGGCCGTTCTGCAGCGTATTTCAGAAAGCTTGAAGATGATGTACTCTGACAAAAATACATCAATTCCAGAGGAGATAGACGGACTATTACAAGAAGTCTCACAGTCATTACAGGAAGTGGAGGAACAGGTTTGATGTATTCTTTGAATAGTTCCCAGCTTATTTAATTTCAGCACCCAGATTCTACATTCTTCCAAACATCCATCCTTTCAGTTATGAGCAACATTTATCTAAATGTTTCTTATTTTAATTCTTATTTTATTTTAATATTTCACAAATGTCAAAGTTTTTGAGCATTGACAGAATTTAAAGTAATCTGGGCCTTTATTAAATTCAAATACAATTAAATGTTCTTCATTTAAACATCACACTCACTGCTGTTTTATCTTATCTTTAATGAATTAAGAGCGGAGCACATCTCACTCACAAACGGGTAGATCCCTGCATCAGAGACACTTACGCAACATACACACACACACACAGACACACACACACACTCATCACAGGTGTAAGAGGTGTTGCATCATCCAAACACACACTCTAACACACAGACACACACACTCATTCACAGGTGTAAAAGGTGTTGCATCATCCAAACACACACTTAACACACACACGCAAACATGTGAGAGTAGTTAGGTAGTCCCTGTGGGTTCGTTAATTAAGATCTGGAGCTCTTGCAGTTCTTGTTACTACAGTTTTGTCTAATAGACACTCAATATGTCTGTGTGTTTAGTGCTTTTTAAAAGTAATATGAGTAATTCTGTTTATTTTAATTAACAATTTGTCTGTTTTATGTCCATTTCACTCATTCACTCACTTGCTCATTCACAGGTGAAGACAGCTGTGGAGAAAAGTGGCCCACTTCACAGGCTGGGTGCTAAAATCTCTGAGATTAAAGCAGGTCTGGGATCAGTTCAGAGCTGGTTAGAACAGAAGAGCCTGAACTTTACTGAAGCTGAAAGCACACAGAAGGTCAGACATAAGTTTAGTTCAATCTAAGACTTGTTTCATGCATTTTGTATCGTAAATATACAGTGTCTTACTATTGGTGCCCATATTAACCAGTGACAGTGTAGCAGACATAATGCTACAGTTAGTTTCAGGGAAAGCTCAAAACCTGCCTTTGTTTATAGCCCGTAACTCTTTGAAAATGCTTTAGATGTTTTAAATTAGTTTTTACTCTACTGTGAAGTCTAGACACAGATGAAAAAAAGTAATGGAAGATTTATTTATTATATGTTTTATTGTTCCTTTGCAGAGAGTGTGGGATGAGTTGGATGGTTTACATACTCGTCTGACATCAGTCGAGGTGGAGCTACAGGATGTGAGTGAAATGCATCCAGATGAGACCCGTTTGTTATTAGACAACCTGGCCGACACTCAGCAGACCCACACACGCCTCACCAAACAGGCCGAACAGAGGACCGCCTTCCTCAGCAAGGTCACCTGCTCAGATTTCCATGATACTTTGCTGTACTTTAATATTTAAGGAACGGTTAATCTAAATTTGAGCAAATAAGCTAACCATTATAGAGAAAACCAGAGTTTCAGTGGATGCTAAGTAATATATGACTTCAGTTGTGTGTTATCTAAAGTGTGTTATCAAAACTTTCTCCATGTAGTTCCGTGACTGGCTGCAGGAGCATGAGGAGATGGTGAAGGGGTCACAGAGCTGGATCTTAGAGGCTCAGTCTTGGCTTACGACACCCTGCACATACACCACTGCCAGATGCCTGGACAGTCATGTGAATGCCCTGCAGGTATTATTCTCAGAAACCTCAATATCATTTAGCTGATTGCTGAAGAAACCTGCATCATCCCATTGTTGGTTTTAAACTTAGTATTCGGTTACTGGCCCAGATCTTTTGCGTCTTAGTCTAAAAGCCTTTATTGTTTTTGTGTTTTAGATGGTTCTGGATGATTCTGCTCAGATGAGACGGACCCTGCAGGGTTTCGGCAGTGTGCTGACAGAGATGGGAAGTGTGTTTGATGTCAGTCCATTAGAGGAGCAGCTCTCAAATGCTGATCGGCGTGTGGCAGACATGCAGCATAACCTGCTGGGGCCTCTCTCTCAGCTGGAGCATGCAGCAGCAGTGAGCATAACAGCATCTAATAAGATAAATGACTATATATTATAGACTTGTATTGTTTTTATATAATGCTTATAATAATTACTTTTATAATACACATTTATGTGTGTGTGTGTTTTATTTTACAGTATGTAATATTCCCTAGAGGGAGGTTAGATAAACTGTAGTTTAGTGCATAAAAAATGCAGAGCTGTGTTATCTGTAAAACAGTAAACTAAATTTCATGTGTAAATTTCATCTGTTTGCATGGTGTTGTGTTTTTAAGGAAGTGGATGCCATTGAGTCGGAGGTAAAAGCCATGGAGAAAGATGTGGCCAAAATCAAATCTACTCTCACCACCAAAGAAGACATCAGTCAGGACAGTCTCAAGGTAAAAGACAAGTGGATGGGGAATATGCAAATGTTTCATTTGACGAAATGGTGTGGTAATTAATAGTTTGAATGATTCAGAGTTGACTCTTTCTACATAGAGATAGTAACTTTATACACAGTACACTTTCAGATTTAAAACTTTGCATGGTGTTTTCATTCACTTAATATAATGTTACACACTATGTGAAAGTTAATTTTCAAAAACCCATAATAGGGGCACTTTAAGATCCTGATTGTTGGGTTGTGTGTGTGTTTGCAGGTAACAGAAGAAAGGATTGATCTGATGAAAAGAACAGTAACTGAGATTCAGAACTGTAAAGATGGTCTTCCTGACAATGCTGAAAACACACTCCTAGTGTTAAAAAAAGCAGAACTTCTGCAGAAACAACTGCTGGAACTTGAACAGGTATACATATATACTGTATGCTCACATAAACATACAAACACAAGTCACACAATGCTCAGTATTATGTTTGTCTCCTCTCAGCTGGCGCTAGAATACTCAGTTGAGGTACAGGAAACATCTGTCCCACCTGTTTGTGTCACACCCCTCAATGCTCCGCCCCTCACTGTCCCAACCCTCAGTGTCCCACCCACAATCACTGAGGAAGACACACAGGTTTGACTAAATATTGTTATTTTAGAACTATGTTGACCTAGAGGCAGCGAATACATATTGATATTATAATATGTGTGTGTAGGAGAGTGGTCAGATTCAGATTGTGCACGTGGAGGAGGATATCTTGAAAAAGTCTGGAGCAACACTGATGACGGTGGAGCAGTCCACACCGGAGCAGAGACTCAACTGGGTCTGTGACAGAAGCAGCCACACCCTCACAGAAACACAGGTATGAGAATTAACAAATAAGTTATATATAAGGTGCATTATATAGTTATGGCTTAAGGGCTTTGTTGGGCACAGCATACATTGTTTTTTATTGCTTTCATAAAACAGTTGTTTCAAAGCATAATTGTATTTATAAAAAAGCCTTGGCACTATTGGTGTCCTGTGTTCGAATCCTGACTCGAGAACCTTTTCTGATACTGACTGCTATTTCTCTCCAACTTAGCTTTCTGATCGTTCTGATTTCTCCTGTCATAATAAAGGCAAAAAATGTCAAAAAACTAAAAAGATAGTCTGGACATGTATGTGTCCATATGATTAGAAAGCCAAAGCTATATTTTTTTTAACATTTAAAATATTAAATAACACTGTTTTTATGTATTTAAAATGTATATTTATGCTACTAGTGCTACTAAATTGTTTTTGGTGATTTTTTCTTTGAAAAAGTACAGAAGAACAGTATTTGTACCATTTTGTTTTTACAAATGTATTTGTAAAAACATTGTCATTGTATATCGTCACTTGCTCGTAATGGTTTATATTCTTAAACAAGAACTAAAATACAGATTGTTAGCATTTCAGCAAAATTCTAAAGCTATAGTTCTGCTAGCTTCACACACTTGATGGTGTTCACCCTGAAAAATTGTAACACAGGATTAGCATAATTCCTTATTAATTGTGAAGTTAATAACATTAACTGCAGCACCTGACATGTCTGCTGTCTGTCTGTCTGCGGAAACCTCCATCACTGCAGCTGATGCTATGTGTTGTTGCATGGTTGTGTTCGTGTCTGCTGCTGTGCATGTGTGTGTCTCTGATGTGATGGGACAGCAGGAGCCAGAGAAAGAGGAGCTCTGTGATGATCCAGGAGATGGAGAGGAAGATGCTTCTGATGAAGACTATGAAGATTGTATAAAAAATGAGGATGAACAATCAAGAGGAAGATCACCCACCTCTCTGAATTCTGAGGCTTCCTTCAGCATGACTGTAGAGGTAATGCAGGGGGAATCAAAGACTGGACACCTCCTGATGTTTACTCTGTGATTTCTACATGCTTATTCTTTCCATCACTTGGTTCAATTTTTCCACCATTAACTCTGTTCTGGATGTTTCATCCTGTGTGCTTTACTACATTTATCATCTGCCTCTTCATCTTTACTAAGTCCTTGTTTCTTCTTCTTCCAGATTCTGCTTTTTGTATCTTTCTTTCTGTTTAACCGGAAGATAATTGAGATTTTAATTTTCTGACCACAGTTCAGTTTGATTAGATGATGATATGCGTGTTATTCCTCGTCCTCTAGGGGGCAATATGACTTCATTCTTTCGTTGAGGTGGTATTTAATATCTCCATTTGCAAAAGTGGCACATGATGCATAATTTTAAACATAATGCAAATCGATATTTGTCTAAAATGTATTATATTTATTTACAGAGATTAAATTTAAATCTGTATTATTTAACAATACCATGTGCTGTACGATACCATGATTCATCTATCAGACGTGTTCATAGACACAATATAGAGAACTGTTGTCTATTTGTCTATGGACAAATAATATAATAATACACAACATACTGCTTTTACAAATTTGTTTTGCAAACTCAGTTTAATACTACACTGTGTTCTGTATTTAAATAACCAATGTCATGTGTATTTTTTTGTTTGTCTGTTTGTATTTTTTGCAGGAAACACTTTCCGCAGATGTGGTTTCTTCTACAGAACACATTTTGGAGCAAGCAGAAGCAGCAGACTCACAGGTAACATTAGACCTCTACAGTAATGGCCAGTCTTTATTTGATCAGATTAATGTGTATGTGTAGTGTATTCAGGGCCTAGACTATTGCTGCCGTGCAACCTCTAAAAAAGTTTGTTTTTTTAAAAACTGCTAAGTGGCCACTTAAAACTCCAGACCACTTAAAAGGTTTTTAAGATTTTATAGTCTTTTGGAACTGAAAAAAAAAATAAAAATACAGTATCATATGAGAGTAAATAGAGTGTGCTCTTTTTCCCTGTGTTTGCAGGTAGAAGTAGATACCTCTGTGGCCTCGGGAACAGGTGCGTCAGAAGCTTCATCTGAAGCAGATGCCACAGTGGAAAGCCAGTCTCTCCCTGCAGACATGGTAACCAATACCTCTGTTACAGAAATCTCCACGTCCCCTTCCAGAGGCCAGCAGAGGTGTTTGGTCTCCTAGTTGTAGTTCTTTCCCTGCAGAACCTCCATGTCTTAACCCCCACCTCTACAATGCCTAGATGTAGATGTTTCTAGAGCTAGAACTCTTCAGTGCATTTACATGGCAGATGTGTAAAAAAACTAACTGATGAGTGATGTGTGAATCTCTTCAAATAGATCACAACTGAGTTCACAATAATGAAACATGGGTAAAATTAAGCTAAATAGTTTTATATAAATCAAACAAATCCTTGTATGAAAGGACTAAGAAAGCAACTTCTTGAGGAGTTCATGATTTTCTTTTTTAAGGTTTATTATGTGGATTAATTCTGTCAGGATATTCTGCAGATCTAGAGAGAGAACATTACCAAAGAGCATTTCGAATTTTAGTCTCTTTCCATAATATCGATGTTTACATGTTATACCGTGTCTTTACTGGACATGTGCGGTGTTGCACAACAAAATTGTATCGAATTATAATCAACTACAGTATAAAGGTGCTTTCACACTTACTGTTGCTCAACTGAATTCTGCAAAATAAATTGTTCTGCTAGCTAGCAAAGAAACCAACCCTAAAAATATGCTTTCTAAACAGATGAATTCTTCTCGTCTGTTTATAGTATTGAAGTATTGTTATTAAAAAGTGTCTGGAGAGACACTGTCAGAATGAGCAGCTCATTGTGTTTTTTTTTTTTTTTGTTTTGTTTTTTTGCTCTTCTGCAATGCTATAAATCTCTGGCAACACATGAGTTACTGCCTAACCAAGAGGTTTGCTATTGGTCGGTGTAACAAATAACAAAAGTTCACTAAATCTGAACCTGACGTCAAATTCCTCTCTAACATTAAGGAAATTTGTTTTTTAAGCAAATCAGTTTTTCAAATTTCCCCGGCACAATTTCTCAGAGCAATGATAAATATGACCGCACCTTATCGATTAAAACCATTATTTTTTTATTCACCGCACAGTTATTTACAAATATCCTTATACACTACCAGGCAATATTTTGGACACATCTACTACTCATTACCTTTAAATTGTTAGTATTTTCCACATTTAAGTGTAATTATTGCACTAAATGTCCAACAAAGCAGAAAAATCAGTGTATTTGTTCATTGCATGGTATCCTTTCCTTGACATTTAGCTACTAAATACAATACTATGATACCAAAAAGATACCAAAATATACCTAAAATCTTTTATATGGCATGTGTTTTTGTTTGTTTGTTTTTTGTATAGTAGTGTGTTTTCTTTTTTCCAAACGCAAGATAAGGTGGTTACTCTGAAAGGACTGTTGAATAGATTTTATTTTGTGGAGTGAAACGATGTAACGTGAACATTAAAAATCAGCTAATCCATGACTGCTCACTCGGCACAGTTATGTCTAAGTGCATGTGTATTATGATTAATTTATTGTTTTTCATGAATGATTGTTGTTTACATGACACATTTTCTAAAAGTAAGCTTTTCCTGCTCAAGAATATAAAAATAGTATATGTTTTGTTATTTATATTAAGTATTTTATCTTTTTGTGCCATGTAAACGCACTGACTCTTATTTGCACCTGTGCATGTTCTCCTGATCTCTTCCGCTGATACCTCCTGTGTGAACACTATCGTGCTTCTTTCAAAAAAATAAATGGCAACAAAAAATTCACACTTGCTCGTCTCTCTCTTTCTCTGTCTGTGTCAGGAGCAGGGTGCATGGAGGGGGGAACAGACGCCACACACCACTGACACACTCACGCTTACACACGTGACTCTCATAGACAACGCACAGAAACATTCAGAGTCACAAGCCCCTCCCACAGAAACAAAAGACACATTGACCTTATGTAGTGTCATGACCTCCGATGAAGGGCTGGGTGATTCCCTAGAAAAAGTCTCAGAAGTACACTCCACACTCAGCCAAAATGCTCACTTAGAAATAACCACCTTTGTGCCTCAGAGCCTGAGCTCCACAAAACCCACAAACGCACCATCAGCCGAATCACAAGAGCAATATTTACATACTCCTTCGAATGAGGAAAAGCGTAGTTTAGACAGCAGAAGCACACACGACACACACACACCAATTACAGTCAAGCCCTGCCTGGAGAGGACAGAGCCATTGGCTACGAGTGCATCTTTGGTAAGCGCAGATGCTGATAGTGACTCTCACCCCACTGACTCACACGTTACACATCAACTCACTCACCTGCTGACTTCAAAGTGCGGTAAATATGAGTGTGTGTTGCATTTTATCTGCACATTTCTCTTTGCTCACCCAAAGGAGAAATATTTTTGTGTCTTTTAGTAGAATAGCCTACTGTTCTTGCAGTCTGAGATCTCTAAGATTGAATTCAGTAACGGGAATTTACCTTTGCAACTAGGTGATTCCTTACAAATAATCTTTCATTAATCATTAATTGTTGGTTATTAATGATTAACAGCTCGATATGTACTATTATTAATATTATTAATATTTGGTATTATTATTATTACTGCGTGTTAAACAAACTGATATCCACCCATGTTTCCAAACTGAAAGGAATCAATTTGTGTGTTTTTCTGCAAATATCCATTTAAATTTTTGCATTTTTCATCAAAAAGTCTCAAATTATTTTATTTATGGTCATGTCACTCTCTGATTGTAATAAGTGAGCATTCCGTTCTGCCTTTAATACTTCTTTAATACCTTCTTTAAATATAATTTGAGCTAAATCTAATAATAAACATTGTTATCATTAGTCCTTCTGGTATTTACAATAGAAATCATACTTCCTCATTAGTTTACCCACAGAATAGGCGTTCAAACCAGTGTTGAAATATGTCTGTCTGACGTCAAAGAGTTAGTTATGTTGCGAGTCTCAGTGGACTCAAAAATAAGTTTGGATTTCTGAAAGTATGTTTCATAGTACAACATTAAAAAAATCATGAACTGATTTTGATCAAATATGACCCGACTATAACCACCAAAGACACTGAGTGGGACATATTCACAGTATTCAGATTTCAAATCCACCATAGGTTATGGTGGTTGATTCTTAAATTATTGCATTAGGTCCCATCTAATCTATGTGGCTATATTTCTGATATATGGAATAAAAGTCGAATCTATGAATTGCAGTAATTCCAATAAGTTTAGATATTCTGTGACATTTGAGAGGGACAAAAGCAGGGATTTCTTTAAAGCTAGAAAGAAGTGAATTGTAATGGATAAGATTAAATGATAAAAAATAATCTAGGCCATTTGAGCCGGTGCAAGGCAAAAGTACAGTTCCTCTTAATGTGTGTGTGTGTGTGTGTTCCTTGTCACACAAGCTGCCCTTGAAAGTGACGACATTCCAGGAAGTAGTTGTAGCTGAAGGTGGTTGGAGGAAACCAGGGACAGACAGACAGAGAGAGAGAGAGAGAGAGAGAGGCTACATGACAAATGACTGGTATGAAAGCTGAGACTGAGTTTATTGAGAGAAATACTGCACCAGGGGGCAGAGAAACAAACAAAAGGGTTAAACCTGTGTGAGACAGAAACTGAGAGAGTGAAAGCAGAGTGTGTGAGAGTGTGAAAGTGTGTTTGTCTCTGTGTTAGAGGACACACCCGTTGTGTGTTTGTGAGTTTGTGCTGCTGTGTATTCACTGTTTCTGCCGCAGTCAGCCAGAACAGGTGCTCTCTCTCTCTCTCTCTCTCTCTCTCTCTCTCTCTCTCTCTCTCTCTCTCTCACTCTCACACACTCACACACCTGTCCTTACCTTTACCTGACGTCTTCTATTATCCTTCCCCTGCCTCGTTATTTTCTTTTCTCTCTTTATGTTTGCCTGGCTCTGAGCTGCTGTTGTGTATGATTGTCCAGGCTGCAGGTGAAGCCGGGGCCTCGGGTGGAAGGTTGTCCGATGACGGGCTGCTCCATGCCTGCCGTGAGAGGGCCGAGCAGCTGGAGGTGTGTCTGGAGAGAGCACGGGTCAGTCTGGAGGGGTCAAGACAGCAAGCTCAGGACGCAGCCATGCAGCACTGCATTGAGCAACAACTTCACAACTGCCAGGTGATTTATCACTGCGTGTGACTTTAAATATATATCGAGGTTAACTACAACGGTTACACTTTAGAATAGGGAACACATATTTACTATTAATTTAGAGTTTTCCCTCAATGAACTGCTAATTTGCTGCCTATTTGTAGTTTGGTATGGGCCAGGATTAATAAACTAATGGGCCAGGATTATCTAAACTATAGTTATGAAGAATAAGGCATTAATGTGTGTTTTATAAGTACTGATAAAGGACCAGTATGCTAGTAAAATGCATGCAATAAGCAAGAGAACTGGTCCGTAAAATAAAGTGTAACCATTAACACCATTTAAAACAAAATAAAAGTTAAATGAAATAAAATAAAATATAAAAACTTCACCAAAGGCAACATTCATGTAAATTAATTTATTAAATTAATGTACTAAAATCACTATAACTGAAATAAAAATCGCTAAAATCTATTGACATTTTGAAATAAAAATAAATAAATACAAATGACAAAACACACACATACCCTCTGCCTATGTAGTTGCTGATGCTGACTCAGCAGAACAGGAAGTGCTAAGCTAAGATCTGTCATACATTAAGCCTAGTTATATATTTGGCTCTGTTCAAAATTAAGTTGCCTCTAAACCTTCTAGCAGTATTACAGACCAGTCTGACACTATGATACTATCTTCCACTGTAAAAACGTAGAAGAAATGTTCAGTTCATCATCTGGTGTGATCAAGACTTTCTCTTTTTCCATGTGCCTTGCTCTTTCATTTTCTGTCTTACTGTTTTACAACTTTGAACTCTTTTATTGCTTGGAGATCTAAGTGTTTGCCGATGGCAGTAATCACAGGTCACACGCTCTGATCTCATGATGTACGTTTAAACGTAATGCAGTCTTTAGACTGATAGACTGTTGAAATTGATTTTAACAGAATTGTGGTTTGACTGAAAATCTATTATTTGTTTAGAATAATAGTTGCAGTGTACAAAAATACTGGTGGGCTGAAATACAATCAGAAGCAGATTAGAATAGATTATATTGGTTTCAGTGATATGAAAAAAATATTTTATTTTATTGTGTTTTTTGATTATGAATAACTGCTTTTGTCTTAATGCTAAATCACTGCAAGAAAATCTATAGCACTGAATGGCTAGAGTTAAATCCTTATATTTGTATGTTCATAAGCATTGGAAATGCAAGAGTTCTTTAAGCGAGTGAGTGGGCAGTACTCTACATCATGGCTCAATGAACCAAAAAATATGAGTCTGTTATTTACTTTTGAGGTGGAGTGAAGACATATCAACGCCTGCTTCTTTCTTTCCTTTCTCTCTCAACCCATTTTATTCTCTTTTAAACACACATACATGTTATATGCATGACATGCATGAGCATGTCTGTAAACCCACACAGCACTGCATATCCGATGTGTGAACGTGTCAATGTATCATGAATTTTAGCTTCTCTTTTCTTAAGGAAACTCTCTGTGCAGTTACATCAGTTACTGAGTGCTTTGAGTGCTGATGCAATTTTTTTTTTCTACCAGTTCCTTGTAGTTTTCCCATTTAAATCTAATCATTTGGCCAGTCAGATCTTTTTAAGTGTGTCTTAAAGCCTAAAAGGATTACAGATATATTACATATTACATATATTACATAGAATATATTACAGTATATTCTCTCCTGATTTATTGAGCTTGCCGTTAAACATTCAGTCTCATTGTGCTGTTTGGAGGAGGTCATGTGTCTCATTAATACAGCTGATATTAGTGATAAGGTTTTCTGTAAGGCTTTCACTGCATGGCTTCTGCTCGACTAAAGGTGAGGTCATGCTAGGCTTTGGGCATGTACATTTACTTTAGATTCTTTATATTTGGCATCATTTTAAAGTGGTTTAACCAGATATGCAGTACACTCACCTTTGTGTGTGTGTGTGTGTGTGTGTGTGTGTGTGTGTGTGTGTGTGTGTGTGTGTGCGTGTAACATGACTCCTTCATCAAAGATTCAGAGATTCAGCTGATCTCCAGCACAGTGACCTGGTAAACTGTCATAACTACCTCTTTAACAGCAGCCATCATGTGGTTCTACAGACTGCTGAAAAATGCATCCAATCATGTGTATACATTTGGTTCTGTTTAAGTGGGTGTTAAAGTACTAGTTCACCCAAAATGTAACAATTCTGTGATCATTTACTCATCCTCATGTCATTTAAAACCTATGGAAGTTTGTGAGTTACATATAAACTCAGAATTACAAAACAGGCTTCCATAATAGCCTGCATAATATACTTTTTTTCTGTGGAAAACAAAATGAAATATTTTGAAGAATGTTGGTACCAATCAGTTCTGATGACTGCCGGCAGCTTTTCTTAAGACACAAAAAGACTCATTCTCAAAACATGAGATTGAGCAAATAATAACAGAACTGTCATTTCTGAATGAATTATGCCTTTAAGTTCTAAACATTTTCAACATTAAAGAATCGTCAAATTATTAAGGCAAATTATTTGTTGTATGCTCTCAGTGTTTGCTGCAGGATGTACAGGTGGACAGACACAGGATCGATCCCGATCTAAAAGTCTGTGTGTTGGATTATTAATGAGATTTTTATTCATATTTGTTTTTCCAAGAAAAAGTGTTGTGTGAAATGTGTCAAATGGTGCATTAAACACCTGTCATCTAGCTCTCAGCCCTGCTAGTTCATTCTCGTGGACTCTTTATGGTGTTTTTTACTTTTGATTGACTATATTTTCTCTGTTGGGAACCTCGTCTTTAATAGCTGTTTTTTGTAACTTCTTAGTTTTATGAGTGCATTGTTCATGAAAGAGTGGTTTATAATTTAGTTATAATTGTAATTGTGTTTTTTTCGTTTCGTCCATTTAGTCAGTTCTTGTGGAGATTGAACAGAGAATCTCCAGTCTTCCTGCGTGTGGATTGAAAGAACAGGAGCAACGTGAGGCTGAATCACTCAACACCAAACTCCAGCTGCTGAAAAACAGACTGGTGACGGTCCAATTACAGCTGCAAGAGAGACACAGTGAAGATCAGGTACATACACTAATACATCCAGAATTTTGCCTGTTACCAACTAAAGATGTCTGTCAGGTTTCATTCATCACATGAGGAGAGTGAGTCAGACAAAAGGTGAAAAAGACAAGGCGATGACGGAAGAGTTTGAAAACGAAAAGCAAAAGCACTTGTTAAAATACTTTTCATTTTTAAGAGTCTGATCTGTACCATCAATCTAAGTGACAATGGAAATAATAATAATTAAAAAAAATATTACTTACTCTTTGATTTGGTTCCACAGTTTTTATTTAAACTGTATTTTTTCATTATTTACATCAAGGTGTATGCGTGTATCCGTGCCTCCTTATTTTCTTATTCGTTTTTTCATAATTTTTGTTCCTCATTCTTTACTGATTTTTAGTTTTGTATACCCATTTAAACGCTGTGTAAGTTATTTGGTACTTTATTTTATATAAAGTAATGGCTATAGCATAGTGCATTGTTTTTATTCGTTTTGTTAATAAAAAAGTTCTATGTTCTGCGTTGCTGCTTGAATTGAATTCAAGCAATTGATGTCTAATGGCCACTAACGTAAAAGTGCAAGTAAAATGCGCACGTTTCTTCTTTTTTATACTAGGCTGTTTAAAAGTGAAGGAAAATGAGGGAAAGAGGGAAACAAACTAAAATGAGGGAAAGAGGGAAACAGATTGTTGCCGAATTGCTGCAAAAGTAAAACACGCAGGGGGCTTACAGGCTATTTAAAACCGAAGGAAAGTGAGGAAAATATTGAAAACTCAAACGACCCACCACCATGGTGATACCGGTATTACCAGTGTTGTCACACATCGTTTGGGGACAGCATAATCCAGATGTGTACTTTGCATGTGATGACAGAAAGTGATCATTAGCGTGCTAATTGCTTCTGTTTTTCACATTTGCTATAAATCTATAGGTGTTATTAGTAAGAGGGTGCAAAGTAGCTGGATTTGAGTTGTGAATAGAGCTGTCTGAGGTGTTATGTTTCTCTTTCTCTGCCTGCAGGTACATGTTGAGAGCCGGCGCCCCTCGCAGGCCAGGTTGACGCGCAGCAACAGTGTGCAGGAGATGTTGAGCTCTTCCAAAACCAAACTGTTTAGACAGAGCAGCCTTCAACAACAAAGGGTATTCCGTTCATTTACATACTTTAAACTATTAGTTATTAGTTACCACGGTAAGATGCAGAAAACCACAATATTGTTACACCTTTTTTATTTGAATATATCATAAAATGTAACATGGCAAAGCTGGATGTTTCTGCAGCCATTAATCCTTTCAGAAATCATTCTAATATGCTGATTTGGTGCCCAAGAACTCATTTTTTATTATAAATGTTCTGCTTAATGTTTTTGAGGAAACCATTATGCATTTAGGATTATTTGATGAATGGAAAGTACAAAAAAAAGCATTTATTTGAAATAGAAATCTTTTGTAAAATTATAAATGTATTCACTGTCTCTTTCGATCAGTTTAATCTATCCTTGCTCAATAAAATATGAATTCATTGAAGATAAATCCTACGGACTCAAACTGTCGAAGTATTGTATATTTTTTTATTTAACATTTATTAAAATAAAATGTAATAAAATAAAATATAAAAAAAATGTATGTACTAGTTTTTTCATTAGCAATAAAGCATGGATGTTATAATAGTACTATATAACTCCATGACAGCAATAGTTTCATGCATCCCTTCTGGTATATTATGTCCTAAATTACAAAGCATTACAGATTTTTAACCGGTTCTAATACCTCTATAACGTGTAATATCAGTCCGTCAATATCACTGAGACTGGCTTTCTCACTCTCTTTCTTTCTCTGTTTAAGGAACTAGAGCATGGATTAAATGAACAGAGGGATCTAACTAAAGCTATCGCAATTCAAGGCAGCAGAGCCCGGACACAGAGCGCAGATGAATACACAGGGTATCTAAATACACACTCTTATTTATACATATATATGGCTAGACTTTGTAACCAACACTCCATGATGTCTGCAGTCTCTCACCAGCAAATGAAGACAAGAGAGAGGAAGTAGAGTTAGCGGTCCACAGAAAGTGGGCACACATCTGCAGCAGACTGACCAAGACAGCAGAGACCGAGCAAGGTGGAGATAAATATCAGGATCCATCTAAGGTCTGAATTTTTCGGAGATATAGTTGTAGTCATTTTTACGTGCAAGTTATTTGTAACAAAAAACACTGAAATTTTTTGTGTGTGTGTGAACAGATCCTCGCTCCATCTGTGTGTTTGTGGAGCGGAGCTGCTGTTTCTTTATGTCTGCAGGAGATTCAATCCAACATCTCACAACTCAAAGAACTGGAAAAATCAGCACTCAAACAGGTGTCAATAGCAAATAACAAAAAAATCATAATACAGAGGTTTATTGCTTATAACAATTAGCATGATGCGCACTCTCTCTTCAAGATCAGAGTACACAATACTGTCCAAACCAGATATAACAGAATTCAATTGAACTGGTCTGTTTGTGTGCAGGATCATCAATCTCTGGATGAAGGTCTGTTTGAGGTGTTGAGTGGAGTGGATCTCACTCTCAGCTCTCTCACACATATTCTTATGGTTCAGCCAGCAACCTTAAACAATGACATATTAAACCAACTAGAGCAGCTACAGGTATTCAGCTATCCATCAGTGTGTCTGTCTGTCTGTCTGTCCAACCATCAGTGTCATTCATCCATTTCTCCTGGTTTTCTAGGGTTTATCTGCAGAGCTGATCTCATTGGGTGCCATTTTAACCTCCCAGGGCTCGGAGGTCATAAAGTTGTTAGGTTCGGGATCAGACATATCAGAGACCTCCACTTGTTTTGACCTGCTGACGCAGCGTGTGTGCGACATTCAAAAGACTCTCTCTGATAAAAAGGAGCAGCTACAGGAACGACTAAAACACACAACTCAGCTGCAGGTCAGACATTTATCTGCTTATTACCAACACAAAATGATGAGATGTATGTGCAGTCACTTAAAAATTCTCCTGCAGTTTAAGTTACAATGCACACTAAATCGTTCCAGAAATGTATGCTTATGTGTTAACAGTTGCATTTTTGGCAGGTTTTAACACACCAAACCTTCGGATGTCTCGCCTTCATAACTGTCACGAAAATTCACACTTGTTTGTTATGAAAGAACTTCTGTCATCATAATGTCAAACATAATGTTCTCTTCAGTCTCTTGTTTAATCCCATAATTCTGTCTCCGCATTTAAGTATATTAAGTATCTTGACCTCTTTTATCAAGTGTGACTTGTACACTTTCCCTGTGTGTCAACCCTGCAGAATAGAGTAAAAGACCTGCATGACTCAGTTCTAACTAATACGTCAGTCCATCACCCTACAACTAACGGAGAAACCCACTGTGACCTTTACACGGAGCTGCAGGTAAGCACACAAGCCTGTGAATAACACATCACACTACTGGAGAAATAACACTCTAACATACCTGCAAAAAAAATACTGATGTCTTCAGTGTACATTTGCTGACTTTGGTGCCACTTCTAGCCAGGTTTTCTTGCACCAGAAATAGTTTTTCTTATTCATTTTGATTCACTCATTTGATTAGAAAAACATTTTTTCTAGAGTGCAGATATGTCGTATAACAGCATTAGGTGTTCACTAAACTTTTCACCTTTCTGTATATTTGATTCCATGTGAAGGCCATCACTGGATGGAAACAGGAAGTGGAGCATAGTGAGAGAAAGCTGGCTGAACTTAAAGAAGAAAGTCGAGATCAGCCCTCTTCCCTCACACAGCAGATCAGCACACTGGAGGTATGGATGACATTATTATAAAATGCATTTTAAACCGCAGTGCAAATTCTAATTGCAAGTATGGCACACAATTGTAAATAAAGTGTCATTTACAAAAATAAGTATTAATAATTAAATATACACAAATGGAGTGAATGTGTTTTTTTTGGTATTTAGCAATTAATTGATCAAAAGTGCCATGTATCGGTGCATTTACAAAACAAAAAGCAGCATAAGATAACAAATATTTCTTGAGCACCAGACCAGCAAATGAGAATGTAATACTGAAGACTGAAAATATTCAGCTTTGCCATCAAACTGTGATATATACACTCTCTGTAGGCGGTATTGGAGAGTGTTTGGAGTGATCTAGAGCAGCGCTGTGGAGTTGTGCAGTGGAGTCTAGATGAGCAGAAGATGAGTGAAAAAATCCTGAAGGGTCTGCAGATGCTTCTGACGATTGGAGGAGAGAAACTCAACTGCACCTCTCAGCTGGAGTTCAAGAATCCAGCACAAATACAGACACACCTCAACACACACACGGTAAACATATCACACACCTTCAAACATCCTAGCTAAATACACACAAGTTAATCAGCTGCACAAATACAAAAAAATCCCGAAACTAACATACATTACATCACACTTAAATCATGCACAATATAGCACCATTACTAGTCTTGCAATCTCTCATTCAGTTCCTAAACTTTGCAAATCTACAGGCGTTTTTCCTGTCTCTGGGTGCCCACCTGAGGAGACTGCAGCAACTGAGTGTGCGGATGCCAGACAGCGCCTCCTCTGGCTGGAAGACCGAAGTGTCTGAGGTTGAATGTCAAGTGTCCAGTGTCCTGCAGCAGGCTCAGGCTGTTGGCACAGTGCTTCACTCAGCGCTGCAGGTATGACACTTTTTTTTTTACAGTTTTTCTGTATTGAAAGCTGCATCAGCCAAGAAGATACAGGAATGGAAAAGAGATGTATAAATAAAAGAACAAATGAATTAACTTGACTGAATGCAGATTTTAATGTATTTTTAGTTAATACTCCTCTGCACTTGATAAGAACTTTTATGCATTTCAGGTTTGGACTCGCTGGGATGAAAATCAGTCCTGGTTAGAAACGCTTCTGCAAATGTTAGAAACTCAACTTCCCATAACACCTCTGCAGGACCAAACCGAGGAGCAGCTCAGCAAGAATATTTCTGTCTATCAGGTAATATGTATAGTGATTTGACACGTATGTACCTTTAAATCAGAATGCATGGATTTTTGAAGATCCTTAAATCCCTCTTGTTGTTTGTGATAGAGTGTGCTGGCAGTTCTGGAGAAGAACAGAGCTCGGATAAGTCTGGTTCTGGATGAAGGACACAGACAGCAGGAACAGATTTTTAGCAGTGATGTGGGTGTACCTATATGCAAAGTGGGTGTGTCTACTGCAAGATCAGAACAGCGATTGGCCGCACTGCAGAGGAGGGTGGAGCAAGGACTACACTCCACACTCCATCTTAAGAAGCTTTGGAACAGGTAAAAATAAATGATGTGGGTAAATTTAAGCCATCCAGAATTTTCACTCTGTAAGAATTCTTGCCATTTCATTACACAACCTTCAGAGATCAGCAACAAAAGAATGTCAGAAAGAAAAGTTGTGTAAAGTGATTAAGTGCATTAGCAGTAACTTAGTGATTTTGTGCGTCTTGATTGTCTTGTATCTTTTACCTGATGGGAAGGGCACAAACAGTCTGTGTCTCGGGTGGGTTGGATCTTTGATGATGTTGCTAACTCTCTTGTGTAACCGGCTAACATAGATCAGTCCCAGTTTGGGAAGCTTGGTTCCTGCAATCCTCTGAGCAGTTTTACTTGTCCAAGTCAGATCTCTCCTGTTCTCTGTGGTGCAGCTAGTGTGCCACACTGTGATGCAGTGACAGAGAATGCTTTCTTTTGTACTCTTGTAGACATTTACTAAGAGCTGAGAGGGTACTTTAGCTATCTTGAGTAAGCCCCCTGGTGCTTCTGTATTTAGGGTGATAGTGGCTGATGTGTGGTTTCTCAACCTGACATTCTGTGGTCTGTAATATAAAAATCACAATATCCTGAGCTATATGTACTCACTTAAATTAAGAGAGAGTTGTGTAAAAGGACTGAGAGTTAGATATTTACATAAAGGAAAATTATACAGAGTTATCACTACACTTTTTTTCAGGTACCAATGCGATTCAGAGGCTCTGAATGAGTGGATAAGACAAGCCAGAGAGCTCCTTCATACATGGAGAGATCACATGACCACAGCTGAACAGGAAGTGGATGCCGTCTCTCATTTTCGGCACTTCACAGTCAGTCAACCAGTTATTCTAATCATTAATTTTTAGTTCAAATTATTTTGAATAATAAGATAAATAAAAAACGAAAAAAGAGCATATGCTGATTATGTGTGTTTTGAAGCATGACAGTTTGCTTTGAGCTGGTTGAGGCTGGTCCTGTTGGTCATGTATAAACTAGTCCTGAGCTGGCTATAAGCTGGATATGAGCTGGTTCTGAATAGGAGTTAGTTGTTGATCAGCACATTACCAGATGCCATGCTTCAAAACATACCTAACCAGCATATGCTGATTTTTCAACAGGGAGACCTTCATTACGCAAGTTAAAAAATAATATTTCAGTTAATACAATTTTAACAAACAACACTGTTTATAGTAGAATATTTTTGTATCTGTGATGGTTTTGACACAGGAGTTCATAAAAGAGCTAGATGTGAAATCGGTCCTAAAGGCATCAGTGATCAGTTCTGGCTCTTTGATCCTGTTGCTCAATGAAAAAGAGCAGAACGTTGAGACACAGAAGATCAGCAAAACCACCAGTGCTTCAAGAACCTCCACTCCCTCAGGAAATACAACAACCTCTGAAGACCTACAGCCAAGTGAAACTAACACCCGGACGTCCGTTGCCCTAGAAAACAACCCTGAAGACTCCTCATCTGTAGATGTCACCTTACTTTCAGAAACCAGTGTTTCCTCTATACAAAACATCTTTTCAGAAGAAAATATTTCTACCACAGAAGGATCACATGTAAAGATCACAAATGAAGGTGTAATATTTAAGGAACCCACCTCATCTGTATTGGATTTATCAGTAAAACAAGAGATGGTTCTTTCCCCAGTCCTTCTGACTCTACAGTCCCAACTGTCTCAGATGGAGCAAGACTGGGCGGAAATACAGACAACCATTCCTGCTGTCCAACAGGGACTGCATCAGGTACATTTAATCTATTACTATCTACATCCTGGATGGTTGGAAAAAAGACCTGCCTGTTTCTTGTTCTTCTGTTTGTAGCCTTGTCTCTTTGAAGGAGAACATCATGTATAAAAATTTATCATGGAGGTCAGGCAGCCATCCAGGCATGATTTCCTGTATTACTGAAAAGTTGATGAAATCTTTGAGGAATAGAGTCTGTCCTTTTTATTATCTATTATCAGGTCTCTCTTTCTTGTTATCATCCCCTTTATCTTCTTTGATTACATGTGTCACCCCTCACCCAGCTCCACTCTTTTCTTTCCTCTCTATTCTCTCCCCCTCTGTCTATCACTTTTATGTTTCTTTATGCCCATTTCTCTGTTCTTTTTCTCTCTCTCAGAGTGTGGTTGAGAGCTTATCACCTGAAGGACTGCTGGCTGATGTGTGTGGCTGGATTACAGTTGCTGAGAGCAGGTTACAGGCGTCTGAAAGAGAGGGTCACAACACCTGTGCTGCTGAGGAGTTCACACACCTGCTCAGAACATATAAGGTACCTTGCTTGCGTTTTATCTCTCTATCAATGAAAAAAATACAAATACAATAATTATGTTCGACTTGGATTTTATCAACCAAGTGCAAAATAACAGATGTGTTTATTTTTATATGAAAGTAACTAAAATGTGCAAGTAATTTACAGTAGAATAAAATAGAAAATAAATATGGCTAAAAACAAAGACATTACAAATCTTGTAATAAATTAAACATTTTTCTGTTTTCTCATCTTTCTGGTGGCTTGTAAGTCAATATTGAAATAAAATATTTTTTAAAAAGTTTTGATCTTACCTGTCTCTTATTCTCTGTCTGTCTAGGGGATGAAGAGAGAGATGGCATGTCAGCAGATGTTTGTTGACTTTATTAATCAGTGTGAGCTGAAGCAGGTCGGTTTTGACTCTCACACCAGCAGGTGCAAACACACTACTTTTGCTGAAAACCTGGGACAAATCAATCTGCGCTGGAAAACTCTACAGGCTTACCTGGACGCACTGGTGTGTTTATTATTATTATTATTATTATTATTATTATTTATCATTATTCTGCAAAGCAATTCAGATTAACATAGTTTGCGTTGTGTTACTCAGATCCGACATGACGAAGATGAAGTGAGGATTTGTGCAGAGCAAGATAACAAACTACAAATCCTACAACTCTGGGTCAAAGGTCAAAAACAATGGATGCGATTGGCTGAAAGACCCATCAATCGCTCGTTTGCTGAGAGGAGCCTGAAGGATTGTGAAGTGAGTCGCTGATATTTCCTGGTTGTGTTAACTGATTATCTCGATGTATTCCTACTTTGTTTTTATTTGAATGTTTTTATTAGCTTTTTAGTTTTATTTGAACGTATTTATATTACGTTGTAGAGGAAGCTTACTTGTCTTTCTGTAATTCTTAGGAGCTGGGGGAAAAGTTGGAGTCTAAATTCTCAGAACTTGCTGAGTTGAGGAAGAGGAGACTTACCACTGATGAAGAAGATGGGGATAAAGACTTCCTCTTAAAAGTTCACATTCTTTCACAATCCTTGACTGACCTCTCTCAACAGGTATGGAGACAAAAAAACATCTATGTTAATTAAAACAAAACCAACAAATATTTATAAACACCTCTTGAATGTGTTTAATTAGAAGTTTAATATTTAAATTTTTAGAGTGCGGTCCTTGGGCATACCTTGAAAGAGCTGTGTATGGTGTGGTCTCAGTTTGAAAGTGGGAGGAGTCAGGCAGTTTTAAACACTATAAGGATATGCCAATCACTAGAGTACTGCCACGCCCCTCTGCCCTCTCTCTCTGCCCTCCAGAACAACATTGATAAGATACAGGTGCTGTCAATCAATCACATTGTTCTTTTTTTCCCAAGCCATTTCTGATTGTTCACAGTATGACATATTTTATTGAAGTTAAATAAATGATTACAAATTTTTAATTGTGTCAAGTATGTTAACTTAAAAGTAAACATTTGGCTTGACAGAGATGTGTATTAGAATGTATATTCACAAATTATATCTGCAGGTCTTAAAAGCAGAGACAACGGAGATTGACACCCAGTGGGAGGATCTTACCAAGACAACAGCAGCTCTTATTGGTGGAATTAGTCCAGACTCTGCCCAGGTGTTATCGGAGCACCTAGAAAAAGAAAAAGCAAGGTTAGACTTCACCAATATCAGCAAAGCAATGTGAATGTGTATGTAGATGTTCAAACACCTACACGCTGTGTAACCCTGTAGGTGGTCAGAGGTGAAGGAAAAGGTCACACACACCTTGCAGAGGTCACAAAGTCTTCTGAAATTGTGGCAGAGATACTCTGATGTGAGATGCTCCTGCGCAGAGGAGCTCCAACATCTCAAAGAGCAGCTCAACAGCCACGATAAAACACCCGCTGACAATAAACAACTCACGCACAGCATCACAGAGCTGAAGGATGTGAGTACAGTGCACACTCAAATATTCACAAACTTCCAACCATTTAAACACAGACCACAATGAAAAGTTTTGATGTAAAAGGAAGAGTAAATTATTATGCACTATTTCTAGATAACTGGTCAAACAGGCAATATATTACAATATAAGATTACTTTTAATTATTGGATTACTGCAGAATCCTAAAAAAATATATAATAAAAGTATTAAGAAAAACTCCATTACATGTGCATGTTACAGACTTTGGTATTGTCCTTATTTCTTTATTTTATGTATTACAGAAATGCTCAGAGATTCTACAGACGGATTTGAATGAAGTGCTTGAAGTATCTAAAGATCTGATTGAACAGATGGATGACGAGGATGCCGTTTTCATTAGATCAGAATGCCGTTTGTTAACACGTGGTTACCTGCAGCTAGAACAGACTCTGAAAGGAAGAATTGAACACATGCAGGTAAGACTTACACTGTTCTGTGTTTTAATAAACATGTAAGTCTTTAAAGCATGTACTTTCTCTGATTTCCTCCAAAATTCATCTGTTATTTCTGGATAATATATAAAATTCCAAAAAGCACCCCCACAATAATAGCACCATTAAGTATAATAATAGTAGTCTGTATGTCACTGAACAACACTGAAAAGTGTGAGTAACTGGTGTTAGAAATTGTGTTTGTCTATTTCTTTATTTCAAAATATGTGTGTCTGTTCAGGAGGATCTTGAGCAATTTCAAGAATTTGAAAGGTTATTCCAGTCCCTCGAAACACAATTACAGCAGTGGGAAAGCAAACAACAGATAGTCAGCGAACTCACAAATATATCCCAGGTAATAAACACACACACACACTCATGCATAACTCAACCACCTAATTTTATTGAAGTAACCAATAAAATGCATATATATATATATCCTTGTATACAGTCAGGTCTGATGGAGATCAGTTCTCTTTCTCCTGATTTGGATCTGATAAACACACTCAGCTACAGGCTGACTCTCAGTGACCCCGTGACACAGAAGCTTCAGCACATCAACAGGAAGTGGGCACAGGCCTCCGCACATGCTCAGGAGAAATGCAGGTGACTAGCACTTACAATCTGATCACCTGAGATAGATGCTAATATCAGATTCAACACACAGCATATTACATGTTTATGTATATATTGCGTGTGTTTAGTGAGTTGCAAGCAGCCTCTCTCCAGCAGCAGAGCTTTGAACAGAGATGTGAGAGCTGGCTGGCTTTCCTGCAGCGCATGGAGGACAGTTTGGCTGTAGAAATTGCTTCCACTTACACTGGACTGAGAGAACAACAACAAACGCACCAGGTACAACAGCTGACACACCCATAAATGCAACGCATATGGATAAAATATCCAATAAAAATCTACCTGTCTGTGTCCTTCTTGTCTAGTGTTTTCAGGCTGAGTTGTCTTTAGGCCATCAGATTCTGCACTCTGTGATCAGTGAGTCTCTCCTCCTGTTGCAGAAGGGAGATGTGGAGGACAGGTGACAATTATAACCTATTTTTTTTCTTCAATCTCTGTTTTGCATGATTGCTTGTGACGTACAATATCATTCAGAGGTTTGGGGTCAATATGATTAAAAAAAATTTATTTAGCAAGGATGCATTACTTTTGGTAAAGTGAAAGAAAATACATTTATTATGTAAAAACAAAACCTATTAATATGGTTCCAATATTGATAACAATGAGAAATGTTGCACCAAATTAGCATATTATATATTTCTGAAAGATCATGTGACACTGAAGACTGGAGTAATGATGCTGAAAAGTCAGCTTTGCCATCACAGAAATAAATTACATTTTAAAATATATTAAAATAGTTGTTCAAAAGGATAAAAAATATTTTACAATATTACTGTTTTTAATGTATTTTTAATTAAATTCAGCCTTAGAGAGCAGAAGAGACATCTTTGAAAAACATTAAAGAAATTGTAATGACACCAAACCTTTGAAACATAGTGTAATGTAGTATTTTTTCATGAAATATCCTACGTTTATGAATATTAAGCTGATACTTGTAAAGTTTTATATTTGGAATTCAACACTGGATTTGTAGTTTTACTAACCACCCTGCCTGCTCCCTCAGGAGTGACTTCCTGTTAAAGCTGGCACAGCTGAGAGAGCACTGGCAGGGGGCCGTGCAGAGAGCAGCTCAACGGCGCGCTCTAGTGGAAGGGCTCATACAGCACTGGCAGCTTTATACACACACAATGCAGAAACTTCACAAACTCCTCACACTCACACACACACTCTTGTCGCCCGCTGGTCCCACACACTGTAGTGTCCTGCAGTTGCGCCTCTTGCTGGAAGATCTGAAGGTAACAGAATAATTTTGAAATATCATTATCATCATCAGTAAGTCACCATTTCTTACTGTCACCATGGCTGCTTTTATTTGATGAAATACTTTAAGAACAAGTATAACATCAAAAAATATTATTATAATTGTTTTATATTTTAAATTTTTTTAATATATATATATATATATATATATATATATATATATATATATATATATATATATATATATATATGATTTATTCCTATGATGGCAAAGCTATATTTTCAGTCATTACTCCAGTCTTCTGGAGTATGCTGATTTGGTGAAAAAAACACTTATTAGTATCAGTGTTGGAAACAGTTATTCTGCTTAATCTTTTTGTGGAATCTTTTTTGAATTGAAATTTCAAATGAACAACATTCTTAAGATAACATATGACTTCACAGCCTCTTTGATCTTTGCTAAATAAAAATCTTAATATGTCTAAATCTTACTCATCCCAAGCATCTAAACACACTTTATTTTGTTTTATATGTTCAAATTTGAAGATATCTATTCTGGTAATCTTTTTAAACAGTTATTGCTCTAGAAATATTTAGAAATATATTTTAAAATACTTTAGAATACGGTACAATCATTAATGAGTAACTGCACAAGAAAACATTAGTAATGCAATATTAGCACTCTAGTAACTACCACTAACGAACAAGAAACTCTGATTAATGAATTAGTAAGTAATAGTACTTAGTCAAGTGTGCTAGTTCACTATTAGCTAATCAGTAACTACTATTTTTTCATACTTCCCCAAGAACTACTAAGAATGACAGTATACAGGTTCATAATTAATATGAATAATGCATAATGTATAATTAATTCTAAAGTAAAGCTCATGGTAACCCACTAGTAATGACTCAAGTATAACCAAATGCTTCAGAGGGAGTTACAAATTATTTGGATCAGTATTCTAAAGTGAAGATTATGATAACTCACTAGTAATGACTGAAACCATTGTAAGCTTTTGTGTTTTGTAAAGTATTGAGTAGTAGTTATTCAGGTGAAATTACATCCTTCTAAAGGAATTACTCTTTTTTTGGATCAGTATTCTAAAGTGAAAATCGTGATAATTACTGAAGTCTTTGTAAACATTTGAGGTTTTTGTAAGGTTCTGGTTAGTAATTCACTTTGCTAGATTTTTTTTTTAATTAAGTGAATTACTTGATTTATTCGATATTTACATTTTATAATTTAAAGTATTGACACATATCTTGCAATTGTTATAGAGTCTGTTTGTTTCACTATTTCTCCCTCTCTCTTTTTTGTCTGTCCCCTTCACTCTCTCCCTCCTCTCCCTCTCTCCCTCTGTCCCTGTAAAGCGAACAGAGCTGTTGTTTCAAAGGTCAGTCTCTGCATATCTATGTGTGATGGAGGTAGGCAGGCAGCTGTTTTCAGTGAGTGACACACAGACACAGATGCAACTGCAGACAGACCTGGCAGCCCTGCAGGAGGACTGGGAACAATGTCAGTGCATGCTGGGAAAGAGAAAGACTCTCACATCTGACATCATAAAGGTAAGATGGATTGAATGGGTTTGAAATGGGACCTTTGAAATAACTAACTCTTATGTTTTATTGCTTAGCTCTGTTGCATTTACAACTTATGATAATGATGATAATTTTACAGCATTTATCCTTAGGTTAAAGGTCACATGGGAAATCCATAAAGCTATGCGAGTGTGTTAGGCTTTTTTCTAAAACAGGATTCTCCTGATAACAGAAGCATGGAAACATTAGGCACTTTTAAAATCGTGACCTCTAAAACTAGGAAATGTATTGTTAAAACGTGAGGGAAATATCCAGAAAAAAACCCCTGATAGACAGTAAATACATGTGCAATTTTTTGATGCTCAGCTGTAAAATGTTTTATCATCTAGAATTTTTCCAATTCTGAGTGAGATTTCTTTTTTTGTATGTGTATGTGTATTTATGAACAAATAGAAAATTAATTTCAGATCTGTATATCTGCATATCAGCGTTTATGAGGGTAAAGTTTATTTAACAAAACAGACTACTGCAAAGTGAAATTCGCCCTTGGGGTTTTATAATTTGATATGATTTTATGATTAGATAAGAAATATGAGCTTAGCTAGGAAACAGCAGGTTATAGACTGTCAATCTTATGAACACCTGTTCAGAGATTCTTCAGAGAACAAACACTATTAACTGTCTGTCCGAGTATAGACCTGTCTAAAACTTCACCAGGAATGAACTCTGAAAGGTTTATTATAAACTAGGCCATTATATACTCACATACTAAAATGATGCAGGACAATACTAAGTGTTGGATTGTGTGTCTAAAATAAGGAGATTCTGTATTATGGGGGTTTTCTGCAGGAGTTTGACCTACATTCCCTCTGATTCCACAGCTGGACTAATCCAGATCAGACCTTTGCACACACTAATTCTCAAACATAGAAGCACAATCATTTTAATATCAATGTTACTGACCTGAAAAGTCTCCAACAAGACCCTACAAGTACAGTAATACCAGTATATTTTGACCTTGTGGTCACATTTTTTGGGTCTTTAAAGGTTTTAAATCAAACAAAATAAAGTGTTTTGAGAATATAAAACATACAGTTTGTACAATAGAGAAACCATGGTCTATGGAATGTCTCCATAAAAAATGGACACTGTGTGTGTGTGTGTGTGTGTGTGTGTGTGTGTGTGTGTGTGTGTGTGAGAGTAAGTGTGTGTGCACCTGGTATTTATCACGTTATGGGGACCAAATGTCCCCACAAGGATAAGAAAGATCAGTAAATTTTTTAGGTCCCCATGAGGAAACAAGCTTATAAATACATGCAGGATTACATTTTTTGAAGATCTAAAAATGCCAGTAGTTTCCTGTTCTTAAGAGGTAGGTTTAGGTGTAGGGTTGGATTGCGCCTATGGAATGTCCCCATAAAACATGGAAACACACAAGTATGTGTGTGTGTGAGTGTGTGTGTTCATGAGTGTATGCACTCGTCATGAGCTAAAGGGTTTATAGTAAAGCCTGTCTGGGGATTTACAGCTCTCTCTGTCTGTCTCAGCCTTTCTGTCTCTCTCTCACAGCACTTTGTCTGTCTTCTCATGCAGCTCCTTATAAAATGAATGCCACTGCATTGCAACATTTTGCAATATTCTTGAGAGTTTCATCAGTGCAGTATGTGTTATTATAATGTGATTTTACTGTATTATATTATTATTTATGTGTTATATATTACTTGTATATGTGTGTAGAGTATTAGCTTGTAGATGCATGTGTGTTGTTGTGATAACCCCACACTGTTGTGTGTTTGTGCATGGATGTGTTTTCATTGCCCCAGTCACGTCTTAACTTTTCATTTGTCTCTGAGCCGAGACATTGGTTTAATGTAGTGCACACTGACCTTCCACACTGGATGCCTGGACACCTGTCCATAAGTTTGTGTGCGCAGATCTACCCTTACATATATACTGTCTATGTTTTCTCTGCATTATTTTTGCCTTTCCTGACTAACTCCGTCCCCATACAAAGAGGCTTATATAAGATATTATATCCAAATTAAGCTAGGGCATTACATTAGCTTTATTTGCATGCTTTTAAAATTATTTTGCAGAAATGGGGGACCTGTGAGACCAGACTAGCTGATCAGGCCCAGCTCCTGGAGGAGGTACGAGCCAGACTGAAGCATTCGATCCCAGACCAGCAGGAAGAGATGGAAGAGGAACGCCTCCTTGTGAAGGTACATTAACTACTTCACATGCTGGAACAATACACCTGAAATATGACTGGGGTAAAGAGTTACTACATACCCAAAATAAAACATTGATAAATACTCTACTCAACAGTTATGGTGTTTGGTAAAGTTAAAAGCATCTATGGTGAAACTTGTGCTAAAACCACACATAACAGCTTTTGTTTGTGTTGCATGACACTTTGGATTTCCCATCCTCCCGCTATAGGCTTATTCAGCTGTGATCCTCCTCCCTCTCTCTCTCTCTCTCTCTCTCTCTCTCTCTCTCTCTCTCTCTCCTGCCCTCCCTCTTTGTCCCATGGGCTTTAATCTCGTTGGGCCAGAGGGTAAAAGAGAGAGAGATTGCGTGAGTCAGAGCTGGGACGTGTGGTAGTGTTTTTTGTGAGTGTGTGACGGTGGTGTGTTATGTTATGCAGGAGGTTCAGGATTGTTTAGAGGACTGGGCCGTCAGTCTTTCTGAGCTCAGCACCATGAAGACGGACCTGTCCCAGTACATCCTCACCGATGACGTCCTACTCCTGCAGGAGCAAGTGGACCATCTGCACTGCCAGTGGGAAGAGCTCTGCCTTAAAGTAAGACACACATAGATATGTTTACCTAGCAGACATAGCAAAGACTTTAGTATTTTCTTTAGATGTTTAAAAAGTGGAAAACGGAGCAAATATATACAGGAATCATGTGTCTTAACATTTACAGCTCTAAATTATTTAGCTGACTGATAAACCTTTGTGTGTGAGAAGTTGAAGGAAATATTCAACAGTAAAAGATAAGAAAAGAATTTGTATCATCTGTATGTGGTGTAGATATTTAGCATCTTTTTTAATAAAACACGTTGCTTATTTGAAAACATGCGTTTAACTACATATATCTAAATGAAGACATTGAAGACATTAAAGTTTTTTTATAAAGCAAATTATAATTACATATATATTTATTTGCTTTAAAACAATGTATTTATTTAAATGATTAAACATTAATAAATATGTATTTTTTAATAATTTATTCATTAATTTATTAAACATGTTGCTTTTGACAATGAATAGATAGTAAGGTAGTTGTTAAGTTTAAGTATTATATGTTAATAATAGGCACGCTAATAAGCAACTAGTTAATAGTGAGAATTGGTCCTCATGCTAAAGTGTTACTAAGGGGTGTTATGTTATATTTAACCATTTTGTCTCCAGCTACTGCTAAATAAATGTACATACACAGACTACATGCTCAAAGGAATTCCATTTATTTTAAATACAATGTTAGCACACTATCACTACCCAGAAAACAGATGTGAGGATTTGTTTGATGTTTTCTCCTCAGTGCTCATTGATTCAGCTGAAGTCATTGTTCCCGTGAAGTTCCTTGATGTATGTCGTTCTAGTGACCATGTATTGATTTACTTTCAGAACCTGTGCATGACTCATATTAGGGTCTTGCTGCTTTTTTAATGAATGTGATGCTGGATCAATCAGCCGGAGTCTCCTGGGGTCATGTTTTGGGGGTCTGGTGTGAGTTTTGGGGTGGGTGGGGGTCTTTAACACTGGAACGACAGAGCAGATGGTAGAGAGTGAAGGACATAGAGAAAAGACACACAGAAGTGAATAGAAGCAGGAGTCTTTAGCTCTTTGTTTTGGAAATCACTCCCAGTGTGTGTCTGTCACACGCCGGAGTGTGTGTGTGTGTGTGTGTGTGTGTGTCTGTGGGGGTGTGTGAAGGTGTTGCCTGGTAACAATGAAGTCCACATGTGGCAGCTGTTGAGTTTTCTGGATTTTAAAACTTTCTAGTGACAAGGTTCATAAAGGTGTTTTGGCTAGAGACCTTTAAGCAAATATGGGTCCTTTGTAACGAAACTGGATTACCCTACTTTGCCATAAACTTGAAAAGAGAAGAAAATTAATGCTTTTATTATTCCCATTAAGAACCTGTGTGCATGTTAAAGTCTCTTTAAATTAAATGTTTTAAGTTAAATTCTGAGTTTACATAATTTGAGTTTAATTTTAATAACTGATTGTGTTTGGGTTGTTACAAAAACATAACTATATCATACTGTAAGAACACATTTGAAAAAAAAACATATACATGGAATTACAATACATATTGTATTGTATACAGTACAGTATACAGTATACTGTATGGACATACATACAGTATTTCCATAATTAATACGATTTATTTATTATCGTTTCTTAATCATTTATTATTATTTTTTTAATTTACAAAATGATGGTACTTAGAGTTGTGTATATTATAAATTTTTCTTATTATTTTTTTATTATTAAAAAAATGTATTGTATTTTTTGTGAGAAATATGGTCTGCAAAAATGTACAGATTTTGTGATTCCCTGTCTGTGTGAGCTGCAGTCATGCTGTCATATCTCTTTTGTATTTTCTGTCTCTTTCTCTCTCTTTGTAGGTGTCACTTCGTAAGCAGGAGATTGCTGATCGACTGAATGCCTGGATCATTTTCAATGAGAAAAATCGGGAGCTGTGTGAATGGCTGACACAGATGGAAAACAAGGTGGCACACAGTGCTGAGCTGAGCATTGAGGAAATGGTGGAGAAACTCAAGAAGGTGAGACAAAGCATAAACCACCTCAGATAGACTGTACCGTCTAATCCAGCATTTCATTGTATTTTGATAAACCTGAATAGCAAATTAATATTTATTCCACATTTATTTGCTTTCATTTGCTTTCCACATTTCTCTATTCTGCCTAATGTTCTAAGCAAGCAAATAACAGATATTAATCATCGCTACTTTCCTCGCCCCCTTATACTCAAATATTGATCCTCTACAGGATTGTATGGAGGAGATCAACCTCTTTAGTGAGAATAAGACACATCTGAAACAGCTAGGAGAACAACTCATCACTGCCAGCAACAAGACCAAAGAGACAGAAATCAATGACAAGATCAAGGACATCAATGATCGCTGGCAGCATCTGTTTGATCACATTGAAGCCAGGTGAGACCTTAGAGTAACCCTAAATCAGATGCAGTACATAACACTCCTTAATTAGGAATACAGCTAAAATGTGACCATAAAACACATGCACAGTGACTGGATAACTGGATTTCTAAAAGCGTTTAAGTCATGGTATATGATCTGCTTGAGTACTTGGTAAGTCATAGTGATGTTAATCTGACATTGATCCAATTCATCTCAGTCACACTTTATTTAACAGACAGTTTGTCACATTCAGTGCAGCGTAAACTTTAGCTCCGCCGAGTCAGAAACTGCAAGGGAGAGATTTAAATGTAGATTTGCACTTGGTGTCGGTCTAGATAGGCAGTATCAGGGTGGATGTGGCGTATGGGGGGTGGTTTGCCTTGTACTTTGTTTGATTGACAGCTCTTTGATTAGACAGATGGTGGCTGTAGCTTCATGATACAGCTTGTTGGCTTCTTGTTTCCAAGTCTGCTTTTCTTTGGTCTTCGGATTCTGGATCTCTGGGATCATCATAAACTACATTCAATGCATCTATATTTACTTTTTCTCATATTAAGGGAAAATACAGTACCGCAGACTAAAGATTCTAAAGAACTTATCCAATATCAATAAAGAACTTCAACATTCAAAATACAAAATAAGCAGATCAGCTGGTGGAATGTTGTTTAATGAAATTGTCAGGCCTCTTAGGAGAGGGTTATAAGGGGAAGAAGCAAGTAGCCTGTTGCACTCTTTACCTGCGGCTTCCTCTTGCCTCATAGCAGCAGATAAATTCACATGGAGATCTGCCACTGAGCAAACATCTCAGCATTTGCTCTGATACTAATTAAAATTCTGTAAGTAGCCGGGTCTGAAAAACTGTCAGCGTTATTGTATTAGTGGTATATTTGTTTAGGTTTATCTGGTTTGCAGGCGGCAGACAAACTATGCCTTGATACAAACATTTGTATCGTAGCTCCCAGCTGAGCAGGTTCCTGAATGTCTATAAATGTTTTAAATGTTAACTCTGGCTCCGTGCCACTAATGTCAAGGTTTTAGAGCTAACACTGGCTGTGCAGGTGCATGTAGACACTAAAAGTAGCTTTGTGGATCAGTAGGTAACCAGGCACGAGATCTGCCTGTTTGTCGGCTCTCACCTTGAGCCGGAGCTTTACGCCTGTCAATATTCCTTCCCATCAACTACTGAGACGAGCACAAGTTTAACCAAATTGCATACAGTCAACAAGGTTGTTATCCACCTTCGGGATGATGCACGATAACCATGTCAGATATAATGATTTGTCCAATTATGTGTATATTTTGAGAGTGTTTTAGTAAAGGGTTGAGTGTGTGTCAATCATGCTGTTAAAGTTATTTGTTTCCTCTGTGTATGAGGTCAAAGTTCGCAAGCATGACTCTGGCATCCCTGGACATGTCTGACCTGGTTACTTTGTTTTCATTGTTGCTATCAAGTGTTTAGAGATTATTTTTTACTATTTTATTATTTGTAATATTTACAAAGTTTGGGGTCTAAAACATCTAAAAATGCTGTTATTTTGAATTTCATATTCATTTTAGATTTAGATCTTAGATTTATTTCTGAAGGAAAATTTGGCGTTGTCATCACAAGAATAAATAAAAGTTTGAATATATAAAATTTTAAATGTTTTAATTAGAAAAATGTTATTGTAATAACATTTTACAATATAACTGTTTTAACTTTAACTTAGCATTGCAGCACATTACAGACTTCTTTCAAAACCATAAAAAAAGTTCTAAAAAAGTTGAATGTTTTAATTAAAAAACCTTTATGTGTATATATTTGTGTGCTTCACTCACACAAACTTGCAAATGTGAGTGTGCGATTGAGACAAGACTCTAAGCAGGATTACAGAAGTTGACACAGACACGTCCGACTCTTTTGTCAGCTAAAATCACAGCAGAGTTCACCCTCACATCATCTGCACACGCGGCAGCTGCTGTCTGCTAGCACGGGCCTTTGTGTCCACTCGCCATCCCATAAGTCTTCTGTCTACACTTATTGTGTCTCTCGACCAATCAGCATCAAAGCTCTATCCTTCTGCTCTTCTGCTATTTGCTGAGTGATGGCAGCCATTGTATTATTGAACCCTTGGTGTCTTACAAAACTCTGCTCACTATTGCTGGACAAAGGACCAACAGGGGACAGATGTTATTTTGAAACACCCCCGCTGAACACACTCATAAATGATCTTGAAGATTGCCACTTTATTAAAACTTTCTACTCCCTGTTTTACGAACTCTTTTATGGGAAAGTGTTTGAGGAAAATTGTTTTCCAGTTTCCAAGTTTAGACACCTGTAGCTGGAAGTGTTTCTATGGCCTTAGGCACATTTTAGGGTGTATGGCAGCATTGCCTGTTTGTGTGTGTGCTTTTTTTGTGTCTCCTCACAAATAAGATTCACCGTGCCTATAATCCTGAACGGATATCATATACTGACTAACCGTGAAGTGGGACAATTGAATTAAACCCTTCAGATAGCTGAAGTGTGCTCTAAATCTTTCCAACACCCGTGAATTACTCTCTTCTAAAGACTGAATAATTTTGGCAAGCAGCTCAGCCTATGTGGGGCCCACCGACGTGGTTCTCTGTGGCCCAGATTTATTTTAATTTAACTCATTTAGCTGAAGTGCTTGAAATAAGCATGCAAGAGAAGTTTGAACCTGAAGCAATTACTAATTAGTTTTATTTTAATATGAGTGGTACTTTTCTGCGCCAAAACGTTTGAAGATACAAGACCCAACGTGCACCAAATTGTGCTACATTGTCTATGTCTTCTGTATTTATGTTGTCATCCAGCATCAGATTCTGACAGCCTCTGGCTTTCTAATATATAAGGTGTTTGTGAAGTGTCCAGCATTCCACACATTTTTTTTCTTCAGTGAAGTGCATCGTATTTGAAGTGCACTTTTACTCCTTGGAATTGTTACTGTGCTGTTTTTCTGAGTGGATTTTAGCATGTTGCTAGGTGGTTGCTAGTGTAGCTAGGATGTTGAAGACCTTCTTGGTGTTGTTTCTGTGTGTTCTTTTAAGTTGTCTTGATCAGTAGTAAAGTCCCCCATCTGCTGCTTAGAGAAATGGCACAGTGTTCTTCTGGAACTAATAATCTGTTCAGGATAGGTTTTGATTTAATTAGCTTTGGCCCTTGAAACATAATCTCAGACCACATAGGACTGTATGTACAGTAGAAGTCCCTGTTTGAACTCTTATGTTCTCACAAAAAGTCAAACATACACGTATTCTTTTCATGTAGACCTATTTGTACACTGTTTTCTTAACTGTGGTTAGGCAAGAATTTCCTATTTGAAAGAAAATGTCTTTCAAAAGTACATGATGCTGTCTAACCTGCGGGTAATTACTACCTGTTTACAGCGCATCAGTTTTGCACATACAGGCTCACACTGTACACCTGTACAACAAACAATGCTGGAGTTTTTCTCAAAAATAGCTTAATATTTCTAGTCCTATACGTGTGTTTGTTTTTTATTTGGTTAATTACTACAGCTAGACATTAAAGGTAACTATTGATATTGAGAATGAAAGGGATAAGATGAATTCTTTTTGTTGAACGTTTGATACATAAATATAATTTGGATGCCTTTGTACATTACCTACTGTGTACACAACTCAAGATAATTTTGCTTTACATTTAATATGCAGATTTTGATATCTGTATCAGATTTGTATTTTAAAATACATAACATTCTCCACAAGATTCCTATAACACATCTCTAAAATATAGACTACTTCTTCATTATGTCTGTGATATGACAATCTATAAATGTTCCTAAATATTTAAAACTACTGGCTGTAGCCTAATTGTAATGCTTTTGAAGAAAGTGATGGGAACATGGAGTATCGTCCCCATCTCCACTGTAAATGATGCATTTCCTGGCCATTCAGTGAGAGTGAGAGAGAGGGGGGTTGAATATGAGAGAGGGACAGGAGGGTGGGAGTAATGTATACAGCAGTACACGGTCTGTGAGAGGAGCTTGTGTGAGATCAGCCACAGCCGTTAAGACAGACATGCTAACGCTAACACGAGAGAGCCATGGAGCCTCACCAGTCTGCGAGTAAGTGTTTGCTAATTGCACACACACACACACACACACACACACACACACACAGGGCTTTCGTGTAAGCATGCATGTTTTGTGTGAGGGGGATGGGCAGTGCTTTTGTCAGTGTGTTCTGTGGCTAACACTAGCTTCAGTGCAGGACTGATCAGATTCCTCTTTGCATGGAAACACACTTGTTTCTAGGGAGGACGTGCACGCTGGTGATGTGCAGATGGTGCATGTTCTACATTCTAAAAAGATATGCACCAAAATCAGGCTTTGAAGAACATGCCAGATGCGTGCATTTGGAATTATGCAATCGTGCATTTGCTAATGCTTTATTTATAGATTACATCTTTTTAAATTGATTATTTTTATCTCTAAATTGATTATATTGATAGAAAGGACATCTTATTGCATTATTTTATTGCACCAAATATGACTTCATGCATCTGTTATTTTGTTTAATTTGTGTTTACCCTTCATTTTGCATGTGATAAATGCAAATAATGCTTATGTTTGGTGCAGCAAATGCGTTAATACATTGTAGTCACGTGCAGTTGTTGTGTGATGTCACTTCTTCCACATCAGCACTCTGGTTTGTTTTGGTCGGACCTCCATTGGAAATGTCACATGACTGTGAAGGAATGCCCCCATTCTCTTAGTCACATGACGTCACTCTTAGAGTGTTGTGAAAGCAGTCTGCATGCTCAGATAGTCCTAACACTGAGTGTTCTGGTCTGGGTTGAATAGATTGCGACAGAAGGACCAGATGTGGGTCATTGCACACTCAAACCTAATAAAAAGCCCTTTGTCCTGCATTGTGTCTTTTGTCAAGCTCAACTGGCAGGCTAGTTATAGGAATGACACTATGTCAAGGAATGTTTGCTTTTTATGTGAACTGTTCCTCATGCACCACACAGAACAAAACTCATTGAAAGTATCAATTTCTATATCTATATGCTTAAAATAGAGAACACTTATTTGCTATTAACTATGACATTTCCCCCAATAAATTAAACATTTGCAGCTTAATAACAGTTTCAAGGTATTTAGGTAGGATTAGGGCTGTAGAATAAGAACTAAATATGCTTAATTACTACTAATAAATGACTAATATTATAGTACTATGCATGCTGATAGGCAACTAGTTAAGAGACCGTAATATTAAGTATTACCATATCTTAAATATCCAATTAATTGTCTCCATAAGATTTATTAGTGTTAACTTATGAATCTCTAAAGACAAACTGTATTTAACATTTCAGCAATTTTTTTTATATTTTTTAAACTACAGATATTGAAAAATGGAAAAAAAGGGCACTGTTGCAGAACTAGTGACTCTGACTGAAACCAAATCAGTGTCCAACCAATCAAACCTAACTGCTTAAGTGATACACACAACGTGATACACAAAAGTTGCGATACACGAAAGAGATTGAATACCGGCAAAAAAAAAAATATGTATTGAAAGACTGGTTGTATTTCAGGGTGAGGAAGCTGAAGGAGACGCTGGTGACAGTGCAGCAGCTTGATAAGAACATGAGCAATCTCCGTTCCTGGCTTTCCCGTGTTGAGGGTGAACTGGCCAAACCCATCATTTACAGCGCATGCCACAGTGATGAGATACAGCGCAAACTAGCAGAGCATCAGGTAACTGGTGCATTCATTAAGAAAAACACAATAACTAATATATACATTAAAGTGCACAGTGAGTTATGGACTCCCCTCGTCTCATTTAATAAGGACATTTGATAAAACATTATAGTTATCATTAAGTTCCTGTTCTTGGTGTGAGCAGGCCTTTAGAGTGTGATTTGCTATTCTCCACTAGGACTTGCAGCGAGACATCGAACAGCACACAGAGGGTGTAGCGTCTGTTTTGACCCTGTGTGATGTTTTGCTGCATGATGCGGACGCTTGTGGTAGTGATGGAGAGAACGACTCCATTCAGCAGACCACGCTCAGCCTGGACCGCCGCTGGAGGAACATATGCGCCATGTCTATGGAGAGGAGAATGAGGTCAATACAAACACCCAAATCAGCATGTTTTGGTTGCATAATTATACTGAATTGGGTTTTTTTTCACTTACCACTGTGCTCTTTACTGTCCCCTGCAGGATCGAGGAGACATGGCGTCTGTGGTGCAAGTTCCTGGATGACTATTCACGCTTTGAAGAGTGGCTGAACACAGCAGAACGTACAGCAGCTAATCCTGCCACCAAAGATGTACTCTACACCTGTGCTAAAGAGGAACTCAAAAAGTTTGAGGTCTGAATCTGTTTAAGTTTTTGAAGTGTTCATCATCTGAGTAATAGCACCAGAATGCTCATAGAGATTAAAATGAATAGTGAAATACACTATTAAGGTTTTTTTTTTGCTGTGATGCCAAAGAAAAAGGAAGGAACATTTTTGTTCTTGTTGCAAAGAATATTTTATTGATCTAACGAACATTGTTTAAGTATAAAGAACCTAAAATGAAATGTTCTGTGCAATGAAAATGTTCTGTGGATGTTGAATTGAGTTCTTTTTGGTGGATTTAAACATTTTGATTGTCTAGACATAATTTATTGGGCTATTAACACTGTTTCTAAACATGTGCATACAGGCGTTCCAGCGCCAGGTCCATGAGCGCCTGACACAGCTGGAGCTGGTGAATAAACAATACCGACGTCTGGCACGTGAAAACCGGACAGACGGTGCCAGTAAGCTGAAGCTGATGGTGCACGAGGGAAACCAGCGCTGGGATACATTACAGAAGAGAGTTGCCGCAGTGCTCCGCAGGTTAAAGGTCAGATTTCAGTCATACATTTTTGTTAAATTAAATAATATTTTAAAAATGTAATTCATATATACAGTATGTGTGTGTGTAACATTTTTCTTTTAGTCAGTAAAGAGACAATAAATTGATTAAATTTGACAATACAACATTCTGCAACACTTTACATTCATTTATCAACCCTGAAAATATGAATGAAAGTTTACATTTAAATATCTAGCAGCACAACTGTTTATAGCTATACGAAATGTTTCTTGAGCAGCAATTCAGCACATTACAAAAACATTTGAAGAATCATGTGGCATTAAAGCCTGAACGTTTAGCTTTGCCATCACGTAAATAAATCTAAATATATTAAAATAGAAAATAGTTTTACTATTTAAAATAGTGATTTTAAATTGTTAAACTTTTACTGTGTTTTTAATCAAATACATGCAGTCTTGGTGAGCCTTGGAGAGACTTTTAAAACACATTACAGTGAACATTACTTTTTATTATATATTAAATTTTCAAATACTGACTGGTTTGGAAATGGCACATAATAAACCTAAAAACCTGTGAAAATGTTAAAATTAATTGCATTTCTGACCTTCAATTCTTCGTTTCCATGATAACAAAGTGTACTTTTTTTTGGTCAAAGCTCAATTTTCTCAAATGTTACTGAATTCTAAATGCTTTTCCTCTGTGCAGCACTTCACATCTCAGCGAGAAGACTTTGAAGGTACACGGGAGGGGATTCTGGTCTGGCTGACTGAAATGGACCTTCAGCTCACCAATGTGGAGCATTTTTCAGAGAGCGATATCCACGAAAAGATGCGTCAACTAAACGTCAGTACACTCTGATTTTACGTATAAAAGTCTGGTTACACAATCAGAATGGAAAATAATTTGCGATTTGACTTCCTGTAGGCGTTTCAGCAGGAGATCACTCTAAACACAAATAAGATTGATGCTCTGATTGTATTTGGAGAGAACCTGATCCAGAAGAGTGCTCCGCTGGACGCCGTACTCATCGAAGATGAACTAGAGGAGCTGCACTCATACTGCCAGGAAGTGTTTGGCAGAGTCGCCCGTTTCCACCACCGTCTTATCAGCAGACGCCCGGTCAGTTTCAAAACACTCATCTCACAAACACTGAACAATGCTCTCATGACTGAGTACTGACTTTAACCCTTCCCACTTTTTTCTTCTTGTAGGTGCGAGAGGAGGACCAAGAGTTCTCAGACAGAGACACAGATCCAGAGGACTCGGCTGATTTCAGTGGGGTCTGGGAGAGAGAAAGGGAGGAGGAGGAGGATGAGGAAGAGGAGGCTGCAATGAGTTCTGATGTTGCTCGGACAGTGCGCCAGGCCATGTCCCAGCTGATACCACCTGCTCTTGAGCGCTCAGGGCGTGAGACCCCCGTCAGTGTGGATTCAATCCCACTGGAGTGGGACCACACCGTAGATGTGGGTGGCTCTTCTTCTCCAGAGGATGATGAGGAGTTGACGTTCTACAGTGCCCTGTCAGGTAACCCCCTTACAGACTGCTCTCTGCACCTTTAGTAAATTGTTTCTGGATCTGACTGTCTGTTTTCTGTTTTTGGTATATGTTGCACTATCAGGCTATGTTTAGATTTCTAACTATCTGGGCACTGTAATCTGCGGCTCTTTTCATTGCTTTATCTATTATCTACTGCACTTTCAGGTAAATGTCAAGGTCTTTTTGCTGCTTGTTTAAAGAGAATCTAGATCTCTGTCTGTTATTGGATTCTCTATTTGAGTGTTTTAGATTTCAACTTGTCTACTACTATACAGTGCTGTATTAGTGTATATACATGCACTAATAATCTGTAATGCTGTATCTAGATCTCTCCGTCAATTATTTGAGTCATTCTACAATTTAAGGTACATTTCATGACAATTGAATCAAATTTCTTGACATAAAAATATATTACTTGGAATTATCTTGGTGTCCCTTAAATTACAGTTTTTGCAGTGTCCTTGTTTTGTTTCACTGGGTCTTGAGTTTAAAGTTTTTTTTTGTTTTTTTTTAAATGTTGAGGTCAATATTATCATATCAAAAATATTTATTTCTGGAACTTTCTGTCTGCTAAGTTAGTACCTGTACAGCCACATGCAACTATAAGCACAAAACCATGCACCCAGAGAAACAAATGCTGTTGAAACAATTCTCAGTAAATTTGACAAACAATTACAAATAAATGGACAGTAACAGTAAATAAATAACCAATAAATTCAGTGCTCTAGTAAAGTATATGCTTTTCAACTTCTTCGTGTCTGCCTCTCTGTTATACTGTATCTAGATCTGTTATATATCTAGATCTCTATATCTATTAGTCTAGATTCTTCAGTCTGTTATCTGTCTCTAGATCATTGTCTGTCTGCTGCTCTTCTGTTGCAGATGTAGAAGTCACTGCGAGCTCTCAGTCATTTATTAAAGCTACAGCTAAAGCTCAGAAGGCTGTGTCCGGTAGGCATCAGCCTGCTGCATGCTGTCAGTACTGTCACTGCACATAAATGCGTGCTTTAGCATATGCTTCCTTTACTCATCTCTAAATATAACAGTAATTGTATGCCTTGTGCTCACTGCCTGACTGTTCAATCAAATGTTTTTCATAATGCACGTCGGTTTTGCAGCCAATTGCATCTTTATTCTTTTTTTCTGATTCTGTAGTATGTTGTGCGGCTGAGTGATGACTTCCTGCATGCTTGTTTTAAGTGAGTAAATATTTCTCTCTTTCTCTGGCTTAGGAGGAAGATCACTGGTGGAGCCGTGGCATTCTCCTGATGCGCCAGACAGGAAGCGAGCGAACAGAGAGATCATACACAGTCTGACATCTTCACCCACTGACACCAGCGCTCAGTACCACCCACAGGCCTATGTGAGTGCCCACACATGCATCAAACTCGATAAACACACATTGTTAAACACACACATCATATGTTGTTTTTCCTGTTTCACCCCAGGATAAACTCATGTCTGAGTGTGCTGGCAGTATAGACAGCATAAAGCGAGTGAAACTGATTCTGAATGAGGAAGAGCAACTGGACGATCACGGTTTGACGCTGCTTTCTGCAGCAGATAAGACAGGTAACGCTATTTGTAACACTTTTACAGAAATGTTCATACGTGAGTTGATATCTGACCTTTGACCCGTGGCCTCAGGTGTGATCGAGCGATGGGAGCTCTTGCAGGTGCAGTCGTGCAGCGTGCCACAGGATCTTCAGCAGTGGCACAAACTCAACTCTGACCTCACTGATGTCATGGCATGGCTGGACGCTGTGATGCCTGAGCTAGAGAAGCTTCAAAATCTAGAGCCAAAAATCACCATCAGAGACATGGAGAGCAATATCCACAAACTAAAGGTACTTACTTACAGAGACATTTAAAGAATTGGAGAATCAAACACTATAAGTTAGTAAAACAATGCACTTTAGAGAGTGCATTTTTATTCTGAATTTTAGATATACACTGCCATACTAAAGTTTGGGATCAGCGCTATTTTGAATGTTCCTTCTGCTCATTGAGGTTGCGTTTATTTTTAGTAATAATACACAGAAATATTGTAATATTGTAATATTATTGTGATATAAATTTTCTGTTTTCTGTGTGAATATATTGCAAAATATAATAATATTGTAAAATATAATATATTGTAAATTGTAAAATATAAAATAAAGTATAAAAAAGATGCAAACCTGATCACAGGAATAAAAAGTACAAAAAATTCTAGGCAACATACCATCAATAATAAATCAACATATTAGATTAGAATGATTTCTGAAGGATCATGTGACACTGAAGACTAGTAATAATGATGAAAATTCAACTTTGCATCACTGGAATGGATATATTTTTAAACTATATTAAAGCAGTTCATTACACAGTTTTTTTCTGTGTTTTTATCATAAATTTTAACAGCACTGTATATACTTCTGTAATGACTGTTTATATACTTCTGTAATGACTGTTTTTGATATTTGTAATAATATGAATGTAATTGAATGGTTTTTTTCAAGCATCAAATCAGCATATTAGAATGATTTCTAGAAAACTGGAGTGATGGCTGATGGCTTTGACATCACCTAAATAAATTACATTGTAAAATATATTAAAACAAAAAAAATTGTTTTTTTATTGTAATAGTTTTTCACAATATTATAGTTTTTACTGTATTTTTGGTCAATTTGCTCATTTTCTTGTTTTTGTTCTTTCATAAGGACATGCAGAGGACCTTTAACGGCTACAAATCGGTGATGATTGGTGTTAATCTCAGTGGGCGGGGCTTCCAGCATGGCGACAGTGCCGAACTACGTGAACTGCGTGAGAATCTGCAGTCAGCCAATCAGAAATGGGCACAGGCCTGCGCAGCCCTCGACAGCTGGGAACACCGACTGCATCAAGCTCTCATGGAGTGTCAGGTGAGAGAAATACAGGCTTGAAAAGAGACTCTGATCCCAGAGTTCAGACGCTACAACAAACTACTTTTGTTTTGCATCTGCAACAGTAAGCTCATGTCTGTGCACCTTCACAGAACCTGATTTTGCTGAGTTTCACGTGTTCTTGGATCAACATTTTTGTTGACCCTGGAACAACATTGTGTTTAACCAATCAGATTTGAAGAGCCATTTCATAGTTTTTGTGACGCTTAGGCTTACAATCAGTGTTTGTTGCTTGTACATCAGTGTCATTCATCTATCATTTCCTCTGATTTTAGCCATTACTCATGGATAAGTTTAGGTGTAGAGATATGGTCAAAAAAAAGATTTTGGATTAAAATGTTGTTCCAGGAACACATGAGCTCATGCAATATCAGCAGTGCGTGCACCTTCACACATTTCGTTTTGGTGAGATTTTATCTCAGGATACAAAACCATTGAACCACAAGTTTAGTTGTTGGCTGAAAAAGGTTTCAGAAATGCTGGATACATGTTGTTCTTAAAGCTACTGCATCCTGTGACCAAGTTCTATCAAATGAAATTAAATGTAACAATCTTTTTTTTTTAAGACCATGGGCGGGGGTGGAGTGCAAATTATATGCCATTTTTGGGCTTATGTAAAGGTGATATAGTGAAGCCTAAACCAAACACACAAGCATTAAGTAACAAAGAAACGTTTTCTTTTTCACAGGAGTTTCACGAGACTCTTCACTCTCTGCTGCTGTGGTTAGCTAAAGCTGAAAGCCAGCGCTACATGGTCAACATTCATGACCGAAACACAGACCTCAACATCCTGCAAGAGCATCGTGACACGCTCAAGGTAGAATAGTATGCTTGTGTGCTGTAATTGTACAATATCTAATAAATGTAATGGAAAGAACGAGTGATTGCTTCATATCTAATATATGACATGTTGTCTGTGCATAAAAGGCTGTTCAGCAGGACTTACAGTCTCGTGAGAGAGAGGTGCACTGCCTGCAGGAGATCTCCTCACAGATCCTGCTACAGGACCAAGGAGAAGACACTCTGGAGGCCAAAGAGAAGGTTCACGTCATCAGTAACAAGTTACGACTGCTTATCAGACAGATCGCACACGATCTGCACACGCTGCAAAACAGACTGGTACGTTTCATTCGGTCTCACACACACACCAGACGGGTTTCACTCTCAAACACTGATGTCTTGATGCTTTATGTTGTGTTGCAGGACTCAACTGGTCCAAATGTGGGCAGAGCGGCATCAACGCAACACCAGGTACACAAAGTATTACAAAGCTGAGATTTAGCTTCTGGTGAAATACATTGGTGCTATTTACTATTATGTGTAGTGTATTTCATTTTCTTATTTTTGGTATACGAAATTTTTATTGTGATTGCCACTGTGGGCCTCATGATGTAGATTTTGCCTCTAATGCTGCTCTTGAGGAGTAGCAGTTTTCTGAGAATCTCTAGATTGTGTTTATCATGATTGCTAGGTGGCAACAAATACTGAGTGTTATTTTTCTCTCTGTAGGAAGCCACAGGAATTCAGGCTGTTACACGGGGATCTCCCTCAAGTGCCAGGTACACACTCATAGTATTACTGTGCATCTGTGTGAGTTTGTGACCTTGTATGATCTTGCTGAAGTTGCTGCCGTATATTGCTCTCTTCACACTCTCTCTAGTTTTTCTCACTTTCACACATCTGCTGCACTATCACCTCTCAAAAGATTCAACATGTACTTTGTTGACCTTCACAAACCACAAAGTTAGAAAAGAATTTGCATTGAATTATGCATAATTGATAAATAGCATGTTAGTAACATCCTAATTTTGGGTTAAAAGTAAAAAATTTTGGGATCAGCGAGATTTTTTTTTTTTTTTTTAATTAAAACTTTTAAGAACCCAGGATGCATTAAATTGATCAAAAGTTATAGTAAACACGTTATTAATGTTACAAAATATTTTTTTTGTTAAAATAAAAAGTTGCTTTATATTCACCAAAGAACATTTGTTTCCACAAAAAAAATTTTAAGTTTACCTAAGCTACATGTATTTAATCAAAGGTACAGTAAAAAGCAATGACGTTAAATATTATTGCAAATTTAACATTGTTTTTACTATTGTGAAATATTTGAAAACACTTCATTTCTGTGATGGCAAAGTTGAATTTTCAGCAGTTCATTTCAGTGTCCCATGATCCTTTCCAAAATTATTTTATATAAATTAGTGGTAAAGGAACATTTATTGTATTTAATAAATTATTTACAATAAATTGTACTGTGTAGATCTATTAGATATATATAAATACACAGACATGCGTGCATATATTTAAGGAAAATGTTACGTTTATATATTAAGCGTATTTATATGTGATATAATTTATAAAAATATATACATGAATATTTTCAAAATATATGCTGTATGTGTGTGTCTTTATGTATACAATATAAATATACACAGTACACACCTGTATATTATGCAACATAAACAAAAACTAATCATATTTACAATAATTTTTTATCAGTTTAAAGCATCTTTATGTTTAATTAAAAACTATTACTAAACTCAAACCTTTTAGCAGTAGGTTAAAAACCTTTAACTGTCTTTTAAGCAGGGTTAAGTCTGATTCGTCCCCATCGAGGCCGTTCCTGTATCGTGTCTTACGAGCGGCGTTTCCTCTCCACATCCTCTTCCTGCTGCTGCTGGTTGTGGCGTGTCTGGTGCCTCTCTCAGAGGACGACTACAGCTGCACTCTCTCCAACAATTTTGCCCGATCCTTTTATCCCATGCTCCTCTACACCAATGGACCCCCACCCACATGAGAACAACTACACATAGCCTGCACTTACACAGCTCAATCAATAGAGGAAATGGGACATAGTCCAAGCCTCCCGGTTTACTCTCCTGTAGCAGATCCAGAGATTAATCTGGGTGAAAGCCCTTGTGTTTCGGATTGAGTAGATTTTGCTGCAACAGTACAATCCTGTTTCTGGATCCGAGGACTGCTGCACACGGAGAGGGATTTTTTTTTTCCTGAAGCAATCCGAAACTTCTCTTTAAGAACCTTTCCACATGATGTAAATTTTATATTTTTAGAGAGCGGGCAAGGATTCCTCATCAAAGGTGCACTCATTTATGAACTGTATAGTATTTAGCAGCATTGAAACATTGAAATAGACCTTCACACAAATGTATTTATTTTTGAAATATAAAACACATAATTGAACCCTAAATCTCATTCGTAGGCTTTGAGTCAGCCTGTATTTTTTAACTAGAAGCCGTTTATATATATAAATGACAGATCAGTTATGTTTGTACCATCTTGTTTTTAGGAGTCAGTGTAAAATGACTTGCAATGGTGAATATATTTTATTTGTAGCTCTCGTAGCTGACATTTTCTTGGTCAAAGCCATGGAGGAGAGACACAGAGAGGCGTCAGGGTGTGTGCAAATGTTGTTTAATTTATTCAGCCTAAAGTTTGACGGCTGTGCTGTTTTTGTGCGTGTATGCTTGTGTATATTGTAAAACTACATGAAATAACTTTATTATAATTGGTAAATCATCTCATTGGAGATATAAATTATATCTGATCATACTTTATACAGTATGTACAATATCATTACCTCCGATTTTCCAGAATTTTCCCCAGGGGCCTCATTTATGAAGTGTGCATTCGCAAATTTTAAAAAAGTGCTTAGCATCACGCCAGGTTCTGAACAGACGTACGCACTTTTTATTGTCAAAGTATTGTAGTTTTTTTCTGTTCTTGCAGCTCGCTGCTCTAAATTATGAGAATACTGATGATATTTTATATGTTAATGACATTAATTGGGAGTCGTTAAGAAAAACTTAAACCATTTATTTGCGTGCAAGTTCAAGATCATTTGCTATTCATACATTTCACATCTGAAAGTGAGGCATACGCACGTTTTCAGTTCATACGTTCATTCTATGAAATTGGTTTCTGCACAATATTTTAGAAATGAGGCCCCAGATGTGTTTGTGTCTGGTGCTTTTTTTTTGCTAAATGGTTAAGGTGTCTCTTAGAAACACATTTCAAAGGTGTCCACATGACTGCGTGTGGCTTTTATTTTATTTTTATCCTACAGAAAGTCTGGTGAAAGGCCATTAGTCACTCTTTCACTCTTTCACTAACTGCCAAAGTGTCAGAGACAGTTTTATAATTCATCACATTTACTAAAAGAATGCTGTTCGTCCTATTGTTTGATGTTTTTAATTGAACTGTTAAAGTATGGATTACATTATGGGTCGACTAAAATAGATATGAAGTGTCAATTAATAACAGAACACATTTACTTTATTGTAAATTTATTTTGCAGCAAACCTTGCACTGCCAATGTCAAACACTGGTTGAAGTTAATATAAAGATGTACGTTTTTTGAGTTTGAAGTAAATTTTCTTACAAATAAACATCATGTACAAATACGCACGCGTTCACTTATTTAATTCCCACATATTTATTTTGCAGCCGCATACAATAAAACGGATTAAGTTTTGCTACCTGTACAAACCTAACGTTGGGTCAGTGTGTCGGTACAGCTTTTCCTGTTTAAAGTTGGTGTAATTTCTTTTAACCAGATAACTACAGTAGGTTAATTCCCAAGGTTTTTTTTTTTTTTGGTCCCCTACACCATCCCTTTGAAGCACTGGCTCTGGAACTTGCGATACTACTTTGTGACATGCAAAATTTATACACTGCAGCTTTAAAATGATTGCTGCTTGTTTGGACACTTGAAGTGTTTACACAAGGATGTACGGTTATTAGCTCGTAGCACCAGAAAACTGCATTCGTAATTACATCTTATAATATAATTTGATATAGACGTTTCATGTGTTGATTGTGCTTCAAAGCCAGGCTTTAAGAAAACATCTGAACGAGGCCTCAACACTCCCAGATATTTTTAAAAGCGTTATATTTACTGCCAGTGACAAGTACTTTATGAACCACGAGAAGCAACACAGAGCCGCAAACAACAGCACTCCAATGTCTTACAAATGCACAGACGCAGAGTACAAAATGCATAAACTATTAAAAGTGTGCGTTTCATTTATATTGGCCGGTCTTCAGAGAAACAGTCAGGTTCAAGTCAGAGGTTCTCTGTCATCTTGGATGGCAAACCAAATATTTAAATGTGCAGTGTGTAATTTCGCCAATCTGTTTGAATGGCTCAAAAGAACACAACATAGCTCTTGATCAACCAATGGCATGATTTAGGGGTGGTGCTAGCTGGTTGCTGAATAATGACAGATGGGGGAGTGTTTAAACAGTTTCTTGCTACTGTGTTTAGCACAGAAATTACACGCTTTATATTTAATGGAACCAGCCATTAAAAGGATTCCATTTGTGAATGCTGAAAATGCGATTGGTTTGAATAAGATGTATTCCTCTTCAGGTTGACATTACGGCATAATAGGAAAGCAACAGTTCAAACTGCATTGTGTTAGAGCAAGACTGAGAGCCAGTTGAAAGCCCTGTTTGGTTCAGGTTGTCGTTGGTCAAGTTTTTTTCCAGCTCTGGTTTGAACCCCCTCGACCCAACATTGGACGATAAGTGGCTCAGATATTGGATTCATATCCATTGCTGCATCCAGGGAGATTTTTACACCACAGAAGGGATACTGTCAGTCTGTGTCCATCCCCACTCGATGCATGCTACAATGTAATGTCTTATCAACTGTCTCTTCAGCTCTAAAGAGACAGACACAATACATGTTTGCTTAGAGAAAAAAAGCCTTGTATGAAAATGATACATTTAAAGAAATATATGATGATTCAATAATTATTGTTTTTCAAGGAGTGGAACATTTAGAGAAAAGGCTATAATGCCTTAATGCTAAATGTTTAAACGCAAAGAATGGAAGGCAAAAATCCAAAATCTGAAATTTTCAGACTCAAATGAATCTTTAGAATTTTAGCATGATTTGTTAACAAGTTGCGTTTGTTAACATTAGTTAATGCACAGTGAGCTAACATGGACTAACAATGAATGATTGTATTTTTATTAACGTTAATAAAGATGAATACTATAATAAATGTATTGTTCATTGTTTATTCATGTTAGTTAATACATAATGCTAGCAAACATCGCATTGTAAAGTGTTACCCATAAGCTTAATTATCATTCGCTTATCTTGTGATAAACTTGAGGGTGGATTTCTTACTATATACACTCACTGTGTACTGTCCCAGGTCTCCAGGTTGCTCTCTTTCAGTGCAGACTGTCTGGATGGGTGGTCTGTGGTCTGTGTGTCCGACCGGAGAGAGGCTTCCGTGTGAGCCGCCAGCATCCGGCTGCTCTGGGATGTGTTGGCATCCAGCATCTCTAGCAGAAGATCATACAGCAGCACCACGTTTTTTCTCTTCATGGTTGACAGATGCTCAATGCCTTTGTTGCTATGGACGACAGAAGAAAGGAGCAGTGAGCCAGTGAAAATTAAAAACATGAAATGCTGTGAGAGTCTAAAAACAGGGTCTACTGTGGTACCTGAGGTGTCGAATATGTGAGAGCAGCATTAGCAGATGAGCGAGACGGATGGATTGCTGCTGCGAAGACAAGCTTGTTCTTGAGATGGTCCAAACTAGAGCGTCAGTCACAGAGTCCAGCAGCCTCAGAACCTTCCCACGGCTCTCTACATCTTCAGGAGTCTGTGACAAGCTTGAACAGTTATCTGTTAATGAACACACAACAGAGGTCATTCACACGCTGTTAAAAAAAAAAAAAAAAAAAGTTGTTTCAACTTGAAATAATTTGTTACGGTGCATAAGATTTTTAGTTTAGTCAACTAAAATGTTCCAGTTGTCACTTTAAGTAACTTAAAATTTCAAGTTGACTAAACTAAAAAAAATTTAAGTCAGCGGGGTACAGTGCAACATCTGATGTGGTTAAAGAGAAAATGGTTCATTTTGTGATAGTGTGACTGAAAAAAGGTTACCATATAGTCACAACTTATTTCACAGAGTCAGCAATAAAACTGTAAAGTCTGATATATAAAATAATAGCCTGCTAAAATATTCTTTAAATTATTTAAATTGTGTTTTTGTGTCAGATTTGATGCACAGGCTTTTATGGCTCATATAGTGTGATACAGTGAGAATACAGAGCTTATATTTAAGGCAAAAAATATTTTATTTAAAGGGCTCAAACTATTAATTGTACATTTTAATCCAATCAAAGTTCAAATGGCATGTTTTTAGTAAAGTTTTGATCATGTATAAGTTATTCACGTATCAAAGATGATAAGCTTTATAGGGTTAAAACACAAGAGGGCGGCATTGGCAGGAGAGCGCTGACTAGTCATGTAAATATAGTTTACATGTTATAATTAGCATGCCCTACAGTTATGTAGAGGAAAAAAACAACATACAAACTGAAATTTAATCCCGCACAATAACATACACACATGCACATGCACACACACACACAAACACAGAGTAGTGTCATACTGGAGTTGAGAAGGATCATGGCTTTGAGACAGACGTATTCCTCTCTCTGAAGCTTCAGCTCTCTGAATCTGGAGGTGGTGGCCAGCAGCATGTCAAGGATCTCCATGAAGCCTTCAACACAGTTGCCTTCTTCCCTGAAAGAATTAGAGAGAGAGGAAGAAAGAAAGATAAGTACGAAACAGATATAAAAGGGAAAAGGCTTCACTTCAGCCATAAATAATAAATAAAGCCATAAATTGATTTTATTATTTCATTATATACACAGTATACCAATAACAATAATAAAAGCATGGCATCTTGTGGCATGACTCAACTGTACTGAAAAAGATGATCTAAGTATCAGTTAAAATAAATATATAATCAATTCATAGAAAAACTAGGTAAAGATAACACTTGCTAACATACACGGCTCATTTTGAATGAATACTGATGGCCTTAAAGTGTCAGGTGTAAGACAAAGGAAGTACATGCTCTCTCATACACACACACACACACACACACACATAAACTCAATCCTGTGTGAGAAATCAGTAGTGCAAACTAAGCTTGTGTTATGAGAACACATCAAGGTTTGTTAAGACCCTAGAGATAATCACCAAGGAAGAGGAATATTTAATTCCCCACAAATGAATAAACAGGTGTACACACACACACACACGCACATGCCATGCATACACAAAAGAGAGCAAAAACATAGCATTTTTATACAAATACTTTGTTTTTGCATCTCACAATGTGAGTATGCTGGACACAAAAAGTAGAAGATTATCTAAAGGTCAATGAATAAATCCATTAAACATCAGTGTTTTTAATTTTTCAGCTCTAATCTAAAGAATTCTACATATTGACAGCACAAATGCATTTTTGGCATATCTGGTAAAAGCTGTTTTATTATTTTATATTTTGTCTCCAGAACAGAATAAAACACTGACCTGATTTGAACAAATTCAGTCCAAACCACACTTCAAATCCAGTTCAATTAATTGTTCGAGATACCAAAGTTAAGCACCACATATGCAGACTGATATCTATACTTTTTTTATTTTTATTGTTTTCTTTAAAATTAGGATATTAACAATAACAATAAGCTCCAACAATAACGACTACTAGCTAGGTTAGCTAATTAACTTAAAAGGCACATAAACATGTTAATCAGTTCATACTGATTTCTACAAAAAACATTTTTTTGTAGAAAAAACACATGCTTTCCAAGTTTGGTCAGGTGACGTTTGACTTATACCTCATTTTCAGTTTTTACAGTTTTTAAAAAAAAAAAAAAAAAAAAAAGTAACTTGGCATAGAGCTGAATGCTGCAAAGCCAGCAGACGGTCATTAAATATGGATAAATGAATAATAATGGTTCAAAATAAAATCAGTAAGTGTGCTCTGCAGTTCCACCTTCTTTAATGTTTCTTTAACCTCCTTCAGTTAATTTCTTATGTTCAGTTAAACAAGGTTAGGCACAAGTTAATGCATAGTTATAATTCAACACAGCACTGTCATGTTTTGTCATACTTTAAAAAAAGCTTGCTTTTAAAGCCAGGTTTCTCATCACTCATCAAAGAGTTTTGCTCCAACCCTAATCATGCACAACTGAACAAGCTATTCAATGTCTTCAAGATCGCTAGGTTACAGGGAGGTAAGTTTCAATAGGGTTAGGGCTACAATCTACAGAAAAGTGGAGCATAAGTAGTTGAGAGCTCCTGCTTTAAAAATCTGTTGTAAAAGCACAATTAACATCCACATGTTCTCCCAATGGCAAAGGGATTTAAACTTCCTGAAAATGAATTTGTTGTAAGCATATCAGTACCATGAAGGTCTGTCTGCAACACATTCTGATCAAAACATTCAGTATGTTCCTCTTCAGTGTGTCATCTGTGCTGTGAAAGGAGCCATTTTCCAGCGTCAGTGGGAATTTTTACCTGTTGAGTTTGAGGTCAGGTGAGAAGATGAGCTTCCCGGGATGATCCACGGATCTCCACATCAGTCCCAACATCAATATATCCAGCCAGCAGCATTCCAACAGATGCACCTGATCAGACAAAGTCAGCTCCACAAAACCTGCCAGAGGAGTTACAAACACATAAATGTCTTCTGGAGCACACTCTTACACAGTTGCTTGCCCTTCAAATGCCAGAAAGGGCGTGCGCATGCACTCACACAAAATCATGCTTTTTAATGCATTTTGTCATTTCAGGAGCATCACAGCCCCTGCTCGCTATTTCACTGCTACTTAATGGAGAAGCAACATTCTGAAAGAGACTGAAAATCCTTCTGTTTTGGAACAACATGAGGGTGATTAAATGATGACTGAATCCCATTAACCTTTTAGAAATTGCAATAAAGTATTTATTTGTAACAAATCATTGCATTAAGAATTTTATAAAATCACTTCCAAAAAAAATAAAAAAAAATAAATGTATATTTAGGTTTCCATATATGAAACAAAACAGAAACTTGAGCAGTTTCATATATTATCATCTATCCCGTACAAATATGTATGTATAGTACATGTTGGACACACACACGTACATGTATATCCATTCTAAAACACAACAATACATATGAATATTGTATAATGTAAAAAATATATATACTTCTAAAACATGAATAAGCTTTACATACAGCAGATAAATCTTTAGTATATTTGTTTTATAAATTTGACATATATGGTTGCAACAAATGTAACCATATAAAAAAATCTTCATATAGATGTTTTATTATACAGATTTTATATATGTTATAAATTCATATCTTCATCTAACCATATGTATATAAAAATTTACATAGGTAACATATATAAAATATAACACTCGATAAAGAATGATGCTAGTCATATATTACGTTCAAAAGTGCAATGTGTGGCAAATTATGAATTATAGTATTTCAGGTATTTATATAAGCACACACCTGGTATCTTCTTCGCCCAGCTGATCATGAGCACCAGTTCCTTGTCAGCGAGGTTGGTTAGTGACATCATCATGCTGGCCTCCGTGTATGGCTTCTTTATTGGCTCTCTCAGGTAAATCTGAGGAGGCTCCGCCTCCAAAATACAATTGACCAACTGCTCTGGAGAGAGGCTCCGGCCACATCCCTCAGCTCTGTCCCCTGAAGGGAAGAGTGGATGAGTGGGACTGAGGGGAAATTCTAAATGAGGCCGGGAACGAACTCTGACCCCTAAAGCCCCGCCTGAGATGTCTCGGCTCTGGGAGTTACGTCGATGACGGGCACCTCGGTAACTACAGCGTTCCCGCCTCACACCTGTTTACACACACAATCACACACACGCATCAAAAGTGCATACTCAGCACAGCACACACTGTCCAATATGATAACACCTTAGTTTAGGGACCAGTTCTCACTATTGACTAGTTGCTTATTATTGGCTGTTTATTAGTACTTATAAAGCACACACAGTTATTAAGGGGGTTACTCAACCCTAAAAAGAATGTACTGAAAAAAAAAATACTGCAGCTGACAGAAAAGCACCCTGTCCTTTGCGTCCTGTCAGTATTCTCTAAACTGGTGCTATGTTGATGCAGAGAGACAAATTATTGAATAAAGTGCTTATTCTTATTTTCTTTGCCTAAAAAGTATTCTCGGCATTTCATAGCACTTATATTAAACAACTGATGGAAGATGGAGTATTTTGATGCTGTGTTTCATACTTTTTTGGACCTTGAAAGTTCATTACTTGGCAGTCAATGGGACAGCCACAAGCCTCCTGGTTTTCATCCAAAATGTCTTAAATTGTTTTGTGAAGAACAACAAAGCTTTTATGCATTTGGAAAAACATAGGGGTAAGTGATTAATGACAAAATTTTCATTATGGGGTGGAGTAACCCTTTAATACTTTATCCTGTATTCCCTGTATTAAACCGACTCCATACCTAAAAAGCTACCTTACTATTACTAAGCAGAAAATTAGGGGTTGATTAATGCAAAAGTTGTAGCTAACAGTGATGCATAGTGAAAACTGGTGACCCCCAGTAAATAGTAAGTGGCTACACACAGAAAAGGAAGAGGCGGCTGCCTACCACACTTCATCATGCCCACTTCATAGCACTTGCGGAGTCGACAGGCCTGGCAGCTCTTGCGTCGGCTTTTGTCAATGGTGCACTGATTGGTAGCTGGACAAATATAGTCATTATGCCCTAAAGAAGATTGGGAAAAATTTATTTAAATTAAACTCACAACCTAAAAATCTTGTTAAAAGTCAACAAAAAAGTCTTGTTAAAAGTAATAATAAAAACAAATTTTTAAATCACACACATTGACTTTATCATATTCATTTGTTATCTTATCTGACATTTGAAAAATCTAAATAAATATTCCTGTATAATCTTTTTTTTTTCAATAAAGTAATCTTGGAGATATTAGTAGGAAGACTGCAAACTGACTAAGAATTTTTTTTTTGCATGAAATTAATGTAATGTTTTTTCATTATTTGTGTCCTTTAAAGAATAAAATACTCTGTGGTTTTTATAGAGATTTAGTATTTGTAAAAAAAAAAATAAATAAAAAAAACAAACCAAAAAAAAACACATATATCTTGCTTTTTAATTGAAAGGTTAAAATAGTGCTATACATCTCCTTAGAAAATGGCAAAACCCTCCATTTATTAACATGGCATTTCAGAACACATCTGAGGATCATGTATTTATTATGTTAAATGGTTACATTGACCAGTGTTACCTTGAATGCTGCGTTTGAAAAAAGCCTTGCACCCCTCACAAGACCAGACACCATAGTGATACCCAGAGGCGTAGTCATGACACACTGCACAGAAGTGTGTGTCTCCTTTACTCAAAATGCCTGGTGAAGGATTCAAGCCTTCATCACCATCCGGTTGCTGCCCTACCAGCTTTGCATGAGTAAGGACAGGACTATAAAAGATAAAGGTACAGATAAAGAATTTTTTTTGCATGTATTTTCTAAAAAAAAAGTGAGGGATTCTTGCTAAATAACATTTTGAATTAGCTTTTATTGTTGTATATTTCATTATTAGTTTAAATTCAGTGTAAGTACTTTTGTGGTTTGTATAATTTTATCAGTGTTATTATTATTATTATTTTTTTTTTATTCAAGAATTTTAGTACATCAAGTTAAAAAAACACACAGATTCCAAAATCCTGGAAATGATTATTACTGTTTAATTTGATAATCGTATTATCTCATTTGCTTTTTAAACCATGAAAATATCCAATATAAATATGTATTTACTTTTTTTTTGTCCCTTTCAGATCTGTCTAATCTAGCTAGATTTTACAAAGTGACAGGTGAATTTGTGGCAGGAACATCAAAAACATCATGGTTATTTAACACAAATTATTTAATAATTTACATTACAGTCTTTACTTTAATAGTCTATTTATTATTGCCAAGCTATATGCAGAGTTCTAGGTAAATTTTCTCTATTGCATTTAAAACAATAGTTTCATAGTTTGACATACATTATCCATGTAATATTCTTTATCGAGACTGCTATTGCTACATATGTAACTTATATAATTTTATGGTTAGATAAAGATATGAACTTATAACATATATATAAAACATATATAACATCTGTAAAATATGTATATATACATGAGTTCAAAGTGCCTATATGAAGATTTTTTATATGCTTACATTTGTGATCTGCTGTTTTCTCACCTGCCCTGGTTAATGGTGTGTGTTTTGGCGTCCTCCCAGGTGGTGTGTGCGTGTGTTTCGCTGTAGACCAGTGCGGTGTGGGGAGGCCAGAAGATTGTCGAACTTAAAGGGACCAGGCTTTCGGACACGGGGGGATGAGTGTACCCCAGCACTGTGGAGGACACGGGGCTGTAGAGCGTTAAGGCTCCGTGGCTGATCTCTCCCCCATGCGGTGGTGAATAATCCTGACAGGCTTCCACATACGGAGATGGAATGCAGATGGTTTGGCTGTCCATGCCGAGCTGGGACGTGTACAGATGGGGTAAGGTGTTAGGCGAGTCCCCTCGACTGGCCTTCCCGGAGTCCAGGGCAGGGGTGGCTGAAGCAGGGGCCGGACCAGGGGAGGAGCTCATTCTGGAGAATTCAAGCGAGGTCCTGGCTTGACAGACTACTGCATTGTAGGCCCAACAGTGTCAGAGGAAGTGCTTGCTGAAGGACATAAAAAAAAGAAGTCGGATATCCCTTTCATGTTAAACATACAGTACTGTTCAAAAGTTTGGAGTCAATCTTTTCTTTTTATTTTTTTTTTAACTTTAAGAAGTTTCATGCAGTGTGTAACACAGCTCTAAGTGAGCGAAATCAAAGTTTTATATCTGAAAGTGAACCGTGTATAAAGTTAAAGTCTCTCAAAAAAATGAGTTGACTCTGAATCACTGAAGCGAGTCGTTCTTTAAAACACTCTGACATTAAAACAAAACATTAGCATATTTCCTGTCCACTTATTGGTCTTTTCTCGTTGGTCTGAATGAAAATGGCAATTAATCATTTGCCACTGGGTGCTGCTTTTGGACTTTTAAGAGTTCACAAACAGTGCTTTGAATGAAATATACCAAACAACGAAGTGGTTTGGAAAAAAATCATTAATTGAATTAATTGTTTGGGAGTTGTTGAACAAAAAAGGTAAGAGGAAAAAAAACATATTAGAAGAAAATTTAAGAGTTTTTGACTTTGCATGCATGTCAACCTGAACCAAAATATGAACCTCATAAAATATGAAAACTCATAATGGGGGAATCTTTATGTTTTTAAGGATTTTCATGTTTTTTCCAGAAACAAATCTTTGCAGACTACGTAAAGACAGCTTTCTCAAAAAGACCAGTAGGCCTGTTTTTTCTATTTTTATTAGCAGATGCACTTACCTTTACAAAATTTCTTTGAAAACGTGCCTGTCACAGAGGAACATGATGCATATTTTAATATAATTATTTCTAAATCTGTCCAAAACACATGATGCAAAGTGAGACTTGGAGAGGGAGGTAAATAGCTTTTGCAGTAGGTTACACTGCTCTCTTCTGGGAGATGCATCACTTCAAACTAGACAGATAACTGCTTTTTTTCATGGGGGAGTGTTTTGCAGATGACATATTGAAAGGTTCTACTCCAGGAAATGAGGTAGCCTGTGAATAATTTACTTGTGATTGAGGTTATAATAATCTACTGGTAACTGTCCAAAACTGCTGTCAAGTCATTTTGAAAGATTTCCTTTGGTTTGGATAACAGTAGTAACTATAAGAAGGATCTGTCACGTTCCTAATATTGTAGAACATTTAGAATAGTAACTTGTAGAAGCCAGTTTTGGAGCATACAGTAGAGGCACATCAGGTCAGCATTGGTTTTAATTCAAATGTTTATTTAGTAAGAGATGTAGAGGAGAAAGTTCTTTTAAACAGTTTGTCATGAAGGTCCAGAGTCCACTGTGCTTCATGTAACACTGAAACCAGAGATGAACAAACAGACTATGAGAATTGTCAAAAGAGCCAAAATCAACAGCAGGCTGTGTGTGTGTGTGTGTGTGTGTGTGGGAGAGAAAGCTGTTAGTATGTGACCACAATCCAGGATCATTAAAATAATGCAAGTCAGCATACAAAAAAATGAAGTGTCACTGAATAATAAAAGAAACACAGAACAATTAAATATGTGTGTGTGTGTGTGTGTGTGTGTGTGTGTGTGTGTGTGTGTGTGTGTGTGTGTGTGTGTGTGTGTGTGTGTGTGTCAAATAGTGCATTCCAAGTGTTATTTTTTATATTAAAAAAAACAAATGACAGGAGTTAGAAAGAGCAAAGAGGAAAGTATCAGAATTAATTGTTAGTAATAATAAATTTTTTTACTAGTATTTTGAATTCATTGTGTAGTGTTTTAGGGTTGAGGTAAAAAAAAAGCAGTAAATGATGGCTTCTTCTCTTTGCGCTGCAAGCACACATGAAGACATCCACCTAAAACCTCCCTGTGGTAAAAAAATAATAAAAAAACCTTCCCAACTCCAAAACCATCTTTCTGTGTCCATAATCTGTCTCTATATTAAATCAGAATCACAGGACACTCTTGAATTTACTGTGTCTTATGACTAAAAAAAATATTTTTTTATAATTTTTTATAATAATTGTTTTCTATTAATTATATGACGGTGAAATCACTCAAAAACTGTTCATTAAGCTCAGGCTTTTATGATCATTACTATGAATTATATTTGAAATGATGTACATTTATTTTTAAATCTACAAACACTCAAAACTACAGGCTTTACTTTAATACCCAGAGTTCCCCGTTCTCTGGGCTAAAGGGCATCTATGGGTCTTGGGTCAGAGATCTGGCCCGCTGCCTCGGTAAACACAAAGAATAAAGGTGAGACGTCGCTGTGCCAACATTATTACTGAGACAACTCCTGAAACATTGTGTTCTATCTGAGAGAAGAACACATGTCCATAAAGAATATACCCGGAAACATTATGCTGAACATTCTCTGTAAAAACATGACATGATAAAGCACACTGTGGAAACAGAACACATGCTGTAAACCAGCACTAATAAATACACCAGCAGCATGTGACAGACAGCAAAGAGGAGGCAAAGTCCACTGTCTGGGTTTAGGCTTTTTTAGATTTATATCATTTGAGTGTTGACAACAAATGCAAGAGGTTTATCATAAATTAAACACATTTCATAATAGTAAGAAATCACTTATGCTTATGAAATAATATAATTTAAAAAAAATTAAATAAAATTTTTAAATAATAATAATAATAATAATAATGATAATTTCTTTCAGTGATGGCAAAGCTTAATTTTCAGCAGTCATTACAACAGTCAGAAAACATCAGCTCAATGAATAGTTATTATTTATTATATATTTTTGAAAACTGTGATAAATAGAAAATTTAAAAAAAACAGCATTTAGCCTATTTGACATAGAAATCATTTGTGACAAATTTGTATAAATACCTTAACTTTTGACTACTTTAATGCATCCTTGCGAAAAAATTTTTTTTTTTTTAAAAATGTAAACGTATAATAAAGTTTAATATTATATTATGCTTTTTAACGATATTGTTAATTTTTAACAATCCAGAAGTACAGCATCTAGATTGGGAAAGAGGGGTGTTTGATTGTACTTCACAACACCGGGTTTCCACACTATAGCCAATGATTTTCTATGACATTTTCATCTGTTATTAAAGGAGAATTTTTGCTATTAAAAATAATTTCACAAAGAATTCACTCAAAAGAAACAAATCTGGCTGATGAAACCTGTTACAGCTAAGCAACTAGAAGTTAAATTCACTACAGCAATGCTTGTTCTTGTTCTACGGGTTTTAAAAATGACTATAATCTTTCCAGGCCTTGGAACTGAACTTGAACATCCTGCACAAGCCCCAGTCTGGAGAAGGTGCACTATTGTTCGAGGCACTCTAAAAATGATGTCTCTGTATTATTGCAATTTTGCCATCCAATTGATTCAAACATTTAATACCTCTCTGAGAATAAAATGAGTTCAAAGGAGGAAAAAGACACTGCCTCACTCTTTATGTTTATCTGCCACTGTCTCTACTGAAAAGGGGATTTTAGTTTATTTATTTAAATATAATATTTGGAAAATGCAGTTCATAAGCTATTTGGCTTCATAATTCTAAATATTTGTTTTGTTTCATGTCTGTATTGTTGATTATTGTCTAACACAGACCATTAGAGGAGTGTTTTCCAAGGAGTCTAAGTACAATTAAAAAAACAATTAAAATAAACGGCTTATATTTCACCATATAAAAATCTCACGTGCAATCATATCACAGGTTTATCATTATAATATTTATAATAACAATTTTACGCATTTAAATGTAAGCATGAATTTTTAAGCCATTTTTAAGCATATTTTTAGGCCATGTTACTAAAGCAACTTTTGAATGAACATTTCACTGGAAGACGGAGAAAGCACTTTCTTCTTGCCACTCTTGTAAAGCTCTGATTGGCTGCGATCCAGACACACATACCACCGAACAAAAGGCCAAGGACAGGACAAAGAAACCCCTACACATAGCACACACACACACACAGTCCCTGGGAGAACTTTTCTCCATCCTAATATGGTCCTCCTGCCAACTTGAGATTTCTTTGAACTTACACAAGAATTAAGTTTCCATTTATATCATATCGGGCATTCGACGGCCCACATCCCCCCAAGTAACTGAGCCTCGTATCTGCACTTGTAGTGAACCTTCACGCAAATAATTATGCACACTCTTCTGTGTATATGTACGCACATTCTTCACACTTGTAACCACTCCGACCGCTGACACTATTCATGCTTTCCTAATTGAGGCTTGCTTCTTTTTCAGGGAGTGAGGGATGATAAGAAAAACTGGCCTTCTGAAAATCTGAGGCCGAGAGTTCTCTGGCGCAAACATTAAGAGAGAAAGTTAGAAAGCGTGATTTCTGAAATTACTAAATGACACACCGTCTATAAAGTGTATATGTATATGTGTATATGTGTGTGTGTGTGTGTGTGTGTGTGTGTTTTGGTTGTGTCCACGGCTAAAGCCTGACCTAAAACCCAGCAATGTCTCATTTTATGCTAAATGCTAAAAAGGTCATTACAGCTCAGGTAGTTCTTTTCATAAAAACAACATTTATGTACAATATACAGGAGCTATAAGTAAACGCACATGGTTTATTTGTGCATACGTTTAATACTTGTCTAGTGTTTTTTTTTTTTAATGATGGCATCAGCAGAAATACCACTGATTTTAATGATAACAGGCCATTACATTATGTTCAGTGTGAACTGTCATTCATTGCTCAAGAGGACAAGGACCTCTGTCTAAACTGATAAACAGTTTCTTCCCCTCCTTCACATTCTCTTGGGTGTCTTCATGAGACAAATGAACTGAACTAAATTTTCTGTTCTATATGTCACTTTTTTAAAAGGATTTTTAAAAAGGTAAATAACTTGGATTAAAAAAAGTAAGATAACAGATGAAGCTATAATTAAAATATGAACTTGAATAATACGAGGGGTACAGGTGGTCCTTGCTGTAAAAAATAGTGCTCTCAAACAATTAATCAAAATTAATCACATACAAAATCTATTTTTTACATAATATATGTATATGTATGTGTTTATTTATTATATGTATATATATATATATATATATATATATATATATATATATATATATATATATATATATATATATATATATATATATATATATACAATATGGATGCAATTAATCGCTGGTTTTATTCATGTCAAAAACACTACATAAGACTGAATCAACTTGACTGAGTTGCACTTTGCACTTTTCACCGTGACATTTTTGTCAAGACAACTCCTGTATGCTTTACAAAATACGTAATTAATTAGAATATTATCTGTGAAAAGACATTCATAAATAGAAACATTTTGTATTTATCTGCTAAATTACCTAACTTCATTAATAATTTAATTTAATTTAAGAATAAGCCTTTAGAAAGTTTAAAAGATTATGAAAAATACATGCACTTGTAACATAATATGAACAAAAAAAAGTTAAAAAAAAAAAAAAAACAGATGACAAGCAACTGTTGCTAAAAAAATGGATTCTAAAAGGGTTTTAATTATACATTACTTTATATGCTACTTCTAAACAACTACAACTGAATGTTGTAGCAGTTCTTTATTTTAGTTACATGGGGTTGTGGTTTTGGATGAAGTGCCTGCAGAACAGAAATTTTGGAAGTTTTGAGCTTGGCCTCTGTGATGCAAAAAGCAAAACAGGAATACAAAACCACAACAGATGGTCATGTTAACACCACACTTAATGAATATGTTATCTAAAACGCTCTCTTTTTGTTATAAATTACGCCGTTCGATGTGTTGTCCTTTCTCATTTAAAAGGTTTGAACACCCGATTTTATGATTTCCTTCTGTCACTGAACTCATGCCTCATCACTAATGTCATTATAATCTTATCACGATCAACATTGAGTAATAGAAGTGTTTGTGCAGAGCCAATAAACACTGTCTGCAAAAAGTCTAGAACATGACACCAGCAGACACATAATAATCACTATAAACTAAGCTACAAATTAAATGCAATAGTTATTCCCAGACTTTTGTGTTAAACTTATATTATAAGTTATTAACTTTTATCACTGAACTAAATAAGTTTTAACGTACCTTGAGAGGAACTCCCTTCCTAAAATATAAACCATTTTTAACATATATAAAGCAGGATTATATATATATATATATATATATATATATATATATATATATATATATATATATATATATATATATATTATTATTATTATTTTATATTATATTATATATTATATATTTTTTTATTTTATATAATTATTATTTTACTTAAAAATACTTTTAATATGTAATTTTTTTATAGCACCCCCTTGTGGCTTTTTTGGGGTCCCTGGGCAAGATTATACTGAAGAACACTTGGGTATTCATCACCTAAACATCGAATCAATAAATTCATAATTCATTCATCCACGCAACACGTTTCATGAAGTGTTTTCCCCTCAAAATACCGAAACAACATCTTTGGCATCACAAGCGCCCTCGTTGGCCATTTCAAAGGTCTTTAAAGTTTTTAAAACCTTTTCTCTCGCATAAACATTATCCGTTAACGCTCTTTTTTTTTTTACAAAAATTGCAAAGACAACAGTAGCTTCCGGGAAAATACGCGAGTTACTATAGTTACTGTCACTCGCGTAAAATCACAATTCGGTGTCTTTTTCCTTTGGCTCGGTTTGTATTTTTAAGTCAGTGGCAACTAGCACTAATTTTGCGCATTTTTAAAGAAAGGGAAATATGGTTAACGTTTTGGTACGGTTTGACGGTAGTTAGAAATAGCACTTACCGATAGCAGGCAGGCAGCAGGTGATGTGAGCCGGAGAGCAGAGACCTGTTTGATCAGCCGTGAACGCGCTGCGCAGCCTATCGACCGGATTTAGGCAACTGCGCTCGCAAAGAGAAAAAAAAAGAGCACTGAAGTTAGCAACAGACGCAAGAGAGAAAAAGTGAGAGACATGCGAACACCTGGTAGTGTCCTAGAGCGCTATGTCTTATTGTACTTTGGCAAAAATCTGTCTTTGGATATAAAGATTAGAAACGCGCGTCACCGGCAGCCGCGCCCTCCCGGAGCCGCCCCCAGATTAAAGCTGAAGCTGAGATTTACAAGTTATGACAAACAGACTTCAAACTCTTACTGAATACAGTGCTTTTGTTATCACACGTGAATGCATGCAGCATTTAAAAGTTTTCCGTTGCCAAGCTGTGGGAACTTCTTGTTATTATTTCATGCATTTTTATATTCTGTCTAGAATGAAAACGGGCCACGAGAAACAGAAGTACAGTTTGTCAGGAGCGCACGTGCAGTTTTTTTAATAAATAAATAAAATAAATAGATCCGTGGTCAGGAAAACGTAAACATTTGGGAATGCTGAAAATTGCGTGTGAAGGCGGCCTATCCCTCATAACCTCATTTTCATCTGTGAAATATAAATTATGGCATATGCAAAGGTCTAATGAATGTTGACCCAACAGGTGCAATTGGTCCTACCAACTTTTTTGAACTAACCTTGCTCCGAATGCATTTTTATGCTACATAATGCAACTTTCTCAACTTCCTTTAACTCACCCCGCTGACTTTTAAAAAATGCAAACTAATTCATGTTTTTTTTGTTTCGTTTTGTTGTGATTAGATTAGATTTTACGCAACAAAATATTGAAGCACCCTATATACAATCTGCAAATCTTGGCATTTCTTTATAGTCCAATAGGGTTGGTCAGCTCCAATTCAAGGCAACAGTGAAACACAAGCTGAAACAGGAGACAAATTAAAGAACCATGTGTTCCTTTTCAAGACCTCTCCACACTCTTGCAGGCTGGGGAACTGAGTGGAGAGAGAGCGAGTAAGAGAAAGACAGGGCAATGAGTTGAATCTTTCGTTCCGTCATATGCTGCTTGTACCGCTTCTCGGCAGGCGAGGCTTAATTTTGCAGAATGCTATTCGTAATTATTTCTGAATTACAGTTATTTCTCCAACTGCTTTCCATACGGTAGCAGTAATGGCAAATGCCAGGTGGAGTAGGCAGAGCTGGGTTTTAGGAGAGTCCATTATCTCCTGTAATAGACTGACGGTGGAAAAATGAGCTGGCATTCACTTTCCAAAATGGAACTATTGGTTGGTTCAGTTAATGGCTCAGGGCAGATATTTCAATAGATAACTGGGTACCCCAGTATTACATCCTGGCTCTTCATTTAAGCCAGTTTAGGTCTGATCTTAACATCATATGTGAGGAGTACAGAAGTATAGAAAAGAAAAAATAGAAAAGGAAATTGAAAAATGTGACACTGACAAATGACTACCAGCAACGGGGAGCCGTCAAACTGGCTCTGGGATTTGGTTCCACGTCCTAATGGACTTTTTATGATGCCCTAATGCCTAATTCTGCACAAATGAAGAATTGAATCGTCCGCCTATAAAAGATTTGCCAAAGTCTGTTGCAAATTATTTCAGGCTTAGATTTATGTGCATTTGCACACAAGTAGTGATCCAGAATCAGATTCTTGATTGTCAGACACTGATCTCAATCAGACTTTCCAGGAGAGTAAAGTGTTTGCCTGAATACATTTTAATGTAATTTTTCAGTTCAAAGAGTTGAATCCATCAAGTCAGCCGTTAAAAAAAAGGACTTGTTTTAAGGTTGCCGTGTCCGTGAACCAGCTGGTTAAAGACCTTCTCCTGTCTGAATAATAGACTGCACTCAACCTATCTGTCTCTATAAAAGAGCAACGCACACTCTTTTTTTGGAGTAAAGCAGCCTTTACCAAGGCCAGAAGTCAATCTTCTCTTTTCTGTTTCTGTGTAATGCTAATGTTCTCACTTTATCTATCCATTTAGATTTAATCATTTATGTTTTTTTTATCCAAGGCCACCTAATTAAATCAAATTTGAAATAAATGAAAAATAACATTTTACAGTTAAATGGCACTCCAATGAGTTTAATGAGTTTCAATGGGGGGCATTTCTGTCCAAAAGGTTCAGAGTGGAACAATTTTGTGTAGCGCAAAGCCGATTAATTAAGCGAATTGGAAGTGAAATAATAAAAATGTATAGATCCGGCGATAACACTGAAAAGGACGAAGGCCGCGCAAGGGTTAAATGCTCAGAGAAGCGGTGTGTCTTGAGTCTTGAAGCTCGTGAGATCTCAGCAGATGGAGGTGGAGGTGGAGAAACTCCATCATCAAAGAGAAACGGAGAGAGTGAGTGAGCCTGTGTGGGACAGTTCTATTGTTTTTACTGCACAAGTAGGTTTAAGTTTCTTGAACAGAGCTGTTATCTGAGCCCACTTAAATAAAGATACTCGTAGGAAGACATGAGTTGATTCATGCTGGAGAAAGCACATGTTGAAGATGTTTAAAGGGTTACAAGATGGTTAGAGAGAGGAACACTGGAGACACTGGTCTCCAAGAAAGAACGAGCAACATGCAAATCACTTTCTATGTTTACAATTTTATTGGCTTATCAAGAAACTTATCAAGTCAAACTGATTGCAATGTGTAGTTTGTTGATTGTAATAGAAGCAATCTAGTTTTGAGTTGTTTTGTGTTGTCCCGCACTCCCTGGCGTTTGATGATATTGTTTCCTGGTTCAAAGTCAGCAAGCTAAAATCACCATGAAATCAAAATTGATTGCAGCAATTAACAAACATCAATGATCCAATGAATTCCCAATCAACAAAATCAAAATCCTGCTCCACCTTGCATTTTTTTCTCATTTTAGGTATGTCACAATAAAGACAAAAGTTACAGTATAACAGTAGTAGCAATAGATACTCTCATTTGTCTTTTTTTTTCAAACGGTCTGTTGTACTAGCAAAAGATTGAGTTATGATATTTGAGTGAAAGATTACGAGGTCAAAATATTTATTTTTATTAAACAGTAGGCTGTGCACTGTTCACAATATAATAAATAACACGGTTTTCATCGCCAGAACCAAATTCACTTTGGTAAAAATGAATTGAGGTGTTCGTGCTTTAAAATCCAGTATGATGGAGTAGAATGTTGTGAGAAGTCTCTGGCTGATCTGGCGTTATTCGTAAGTGACCTTAGCAGCAAAAACTTGGCAAAAGAGATACTTCCACTTTAAACCATGTATGTGCTGAACACAAGGAAGATTTTTCCATCAACCCTCTGAAGAAGGACAGACTGTGCTGCCATGGCAACATGCAGCTAATTTCCCAAACCTTGGCTGCTGAGGTCACGTGACTAAAAGAGTTAGAACCATGCAAGATGCTGTTTGGAAAAAAAAGTCATTATATAGCAATAAAAAGATGCTGGAGCATGCAGTTAAACTTAGTCTGAGTGAATCTAAAGCACATTAAATATAAAGATAATAAAGAAAAAGTAGTTCAGGATTTAATATTATCATTACTTAATGCAGTAGGTTGCAGTAGAATTGTTGTAAGTTCTTGTAAGTTCGCAATAATTAATACATTTATTAAAGTTATCAAATTTCAAATTATTGCAAAGTTCTGCTTAAAAGTAACTCTCAGTTTAAATGAAATTTTACCTATATAGCTTCTCTATTACTATTGCTTCTCTGTTACTATTGCTTCTGTATTATTATTGCAAAAAAAAATGACTTCACAAATAAATTCACAAATAAATGTAGAAATACATAAATAAATAAAGAAAGAAATAAATTAAGACATATGCAGAAATACATAAATGAATGAATAAATATAGAAATGCTAAAATAAATGAATAAACAAAACAAAACAAAAAAACCCCAACTGGTTTGACCGTATATTTTCAAAATGCGTAAGTATTTCTTCATTTATTTATTTATAAATGTATTTCTTCATTTATTCGTTCACGCATTTCTACATGTATTTATTTATTTCTACATTTATTTGTGAATTCATTTCTTCATTTATGTATTTATTTATGCTTGAGTATTTTTTTGTCCTCCATAGTGATGGGAACAAACCCTTTACTCTACAAATTAACATTTGCCACATAACTCAATCTTTTTTTGCACAAGTGACATGAGTGATACCTTGAATCATGCAGCTTATTGAGAAGAGGTATTCTCAACCCAAGAGAAATCATGGAGATCAAACATATCGCATGGCTACTAAATAAAGTAAAAACAGATTAGATTTTGTGGTCTGTGTTTCTAAAAGAACAGTAAAACGGTCATATTATTTCAATTTAAAATAACCTTTTTCTGTTTTAGTATGTATTTAGAATGTTATTTATTCCTGTGATATATTCAGCAGTCAGTAGATGAATAGACAGTTTAAATAGATTTATATTTATTTAAAATATTTTTTAGTAACATTATAAAAGTAAATACATCCACATGTGAAGAATTGATGAATTCATAATCAAAACCCCATAAAGATACCTCTGAAGATTTACTTGTGAAAAAAAAGAATGAGAGAAAGCAGTGAGAGAAGGATCTTTTTCTTCTCTTTTTCCTTTATTGGAATAGGTCTGACACTGTAATGCACAAAAACTGGCTCTTTTTCTTCTCTTATACTTCATTCAGCGCAGCTGTGTTTGGATTCAGCGTCACAAAATGCAGGTAAAGCCATTCAGACGTTTGAGATACTGGGATGAGCTTCTATAGTTTTTGCAAGATGTTTCAACTCTCTGTTAGGTTTTTAAACTCTCGTTCAATGCTGCTTCGCTGGACTTGCTGAGCTTTTCTGAGTCCAGATGTTGTTGAAATTGAAATCTGGGACAAAATCATAAATTTTCTTGAACACTGGAGGGGGGAAAGGGCGTTGAATGCCGGAGCTTCTTCTCAAAGACTACTTTCTGTTCTAAGCCACAGTTTATTAACAAATGAGTCTCGTTTTCAGTTCATTGAGCAAATTCCATGTGACTGCTGCAATGAAAGTTTTCTTTAGAGTTTTTATTATTTTAAGAAAGAGACCCACTAAGACAAAGACAGAACTTTAGTTTAGTGTCTCTGTGTGTGTGTGTGTGTGTGTGTGTGTGTGTGTGTGTGTGTGTGTGTGTGTGTGTGTGTGTGTGTGTGTGTGTGTGTGTCAGTATCAGAACGGAACACCACTGCCACATACTGGACCATAGCAAGTAGGACACCAAATCAACAGCTAGAAAAAAAACATTGAACATCACGGCTGAGTTTTCTGAAAAATCAAAGCGCACGTAGCTTCCAGGAACCACTTGTACATTAACACTCACAAACAGATTAACAGAAAACAGGGAAAGCATGTGCAGACAGAACACACACACACACACGGGTGCCCTTTAATTATCAAATATCAACCTGGAAAAATATTATTATAACATTATTATATAAAAATAATCTGGAAATTATTCAATATGTTTGCAAAGAAAAAAAAAATCTTTTGAAACTTTAAATGAACTTTGGAAAAGGTGACTATTGAAACCTTCGGTTTCAATAACTCTGTCATAACACGAGAATACTTGAGACAATATGAGAGAGAATTCTTTGTTAAATAAAATATTCATATTCATATTCCTACTGCTAATTACATGGTTTGATATTATTCAGATTTAATAATGCATAAGCAAATAGTATTTAAGCCCCAGAATCTGCCAAAATAAAAACTCATTATCAGAAATATGTTTGCATTCCCAAAACAAAGAAAAGACATAAAAATGCTATGCTGATATTTAACCTTTTTTATTTCATTACATTTTTAACTTGTTTCAACTTGTAGTTAAAAATAACAAGCTGCCATTCTGTTCAAAAGTTTGGGGTCATTGCATTTTTTTTTTTTTTAAATGTATTTATATATACATTTTTTTATAATTTTAAGGACAAATTAATATCATTTCATTTCAAATTAATTCTGGTTGGGATTTTTTTGTTTTTCTTTGTTTTTTTAATTAAATATTCTTGAAAAAAATTAGCACAGCATTTTTTAACATTGATTATAAGAAATGCTTCTTGAGCACCAAATCATTATAATGGATCGTGAGAGACTGAAAACTGGAGTAATGGCTGCTGAAAATTCAGCTTTACTGTTATAAGAACAATTCACATTTTAAAATATATTAGAAAACAGTCGTTTCGAACCATAATGACAGTTTTTACTGTAGCCAATGTGTATAAATAAGAGACTTACTGCAAAAACATAGCTAGAGATGTTTGTCAATTACTATGTAATTTAATAGTAAATAAAGTAGCCTATACCTGTCCTACTATAGTGAATGCCAGTCTGCTGTCTGTCCATGAGCGGACCTGAGCTGGAAAATAAACACAAAACAACCAGGTAAACAACTATGCACAGTAACAAACAACCACAGCAACAGTGAACACCTAGAACTATTTATCTAATAAGTACGCACGACCTTGTGAAACTATCTAATTTCTGTCTGAGTAACATTAAAGTGCACCTCTTATGGGTTATGAAACCCAACAACAGGTTGAGATGCCTGCAAGGTAAAAAAAAAACAAAAAAAAAAAACACTTTCATTTACTTAACATAATATTCTTTATTTTTACCTTATTTGCTCAACGACTCCCAAACGATGCATTGAAACTTGAACGATTATTTTTTTCCAAACCCCTCCTTTGAATGTGTCTGCTTGACGCGACGCTAATCTGCGGCGTTTGGTCATTTCATTTAAAGCAATGTTTGTGTGCTTTTAAGGCTCCAGAAATGCTCCTAAATTTACATTTTCATTCAGATCAACGCTCATTTTTATTCAGACCACCAACTCACGTTTTCCCGGGTTATATGCTATATGCTAACATTTCATGTTGATGTCAACATGAAAACGACTCGTTTCAATGACTCAGAGTCGACTCTTTATTTTGAGAGACAATACTTTTATTCACGATGCGCTTTCGGATTTAAAACATTGCTGGGTGTTTTCAATCATTTAGGGCTGTGTTACACACTGTTATATGATTTTTTTGGCGTGTTTTTTACGCATTTTTATAAATTAATCAGCGGTTAATGTAGCTTTAACTGCTATATGAAGTTGAACGTAGTTATAAATGCATGATGTAGTTATGTCGCCCTCTGCTGTGTGACACGAAAAAAAATGGTGAATTAGATTCCCTATGAAAATTATTTATAGACAGTATATTCTTATGTCCATTTTATTAGCAGTTTGAAATCTATCATTCTTACCTTGTTTAAAATATATTGTTTCTCTGCCTCCTTCTCAAGGTTCGTGATAATCTGCCCAAGTGTTTTGTGTGTCCAAAACAGAAGGGCCTTGATAAACCATTCACAACCTTGACAAAGTGAAGATTAATGTCTCTCTTTATCATAGTTTACAACCAGGGAGATATGACGGCTCCAAAGAGACACCACAGATGAGAGCAGCACAACCTGGACATCAACAGGACTCTTCAGTTTGAGTAGCAAATTACTACAAACAACTAATCTTTAATAATGAGAGTAGCAGTAGTGGTAATAAATTATAAATTAAATAACATCACAACAACATGTTTTCTCTGCTGCTACAAGCCTGTCTAAAAAACATTTACTTAACATTTAATTCGCATATCAGATTTATTATAGAAGACACATACTCATTGGCTTGAATTTCTATTACGCAAACTCCATCTTACAAAATATTATATATTATTGCTTTATAATTTTTCCAGATTTTATTGCGTTTTTTTTTTCTATCAAGGCTGTATGAGCCAACATTTTGAGCTACAATTGTAATATACATATTAAAAAAATGTTATACAATTTGTATTGTGTGTGTGTGTGTGTGTATATATATATATATATATATATATATATATATATATATATATATATATATATATATATATATATATATATATATATACACACACACATGAAATATAACGTATTGAACTAAGGTTTTTTTTTATAGTTCTATTACTTCCATTTTAATAAAAAAAATACTGTGGAGGAAAAAAGTAATGTAAACTCCAGGTCAAAAACACTTTGGAGAAAGAAAAAAAAAAAAAAAAAAAAAAAAAAAAACTGTTGTAATCCATATTAATTATTGTGTTACTCATGAACACCAGGAAAGAATGACTCATGGGATTATCTGGAGCACTTATATAGTTACATTTCATTTTAAAGTACAGCAGAAAAAATAACATGAGACAGCTTTAATTACAAATGAAGGTACCTTTTATTGCAAACATTTTGAGGACTTTGGCACCTGCAAGGCACAGAATACACTGTAATGAGTGAGCAAATGAGTCGAATGGGTCTGCAAAAGAACTGGGGAAAAATTGTCACATAGGAAATTCCTTTCACAGAAAGGACAAAGTCTAGCTGCAGACACAAAGGGTTAACAGTACATCGAGCCCATTTATGATTGGTTGCACGCAGAACCAATGCAAGTGTTCAGTCATCATGAACTCCAACAGAAACCAAAATTATTATAAGACGACTTGGCCATTTCAAATTCATTGCTGCTTTTCAAAGGGGCAGAAAGGTGAATGTGATGACAGGAAGGACTCGATAGGTACTACACTAATGTTCAGCAGAACGCACAAAGTCATGACACGGAGATCCACATGCACATGAGCTCTTAAGTGCTGTTCATCCAAACTGCCCATGCAAAAAAAAAAAAAAAAAAAAAAAAAAAAAAAAGGGAGCCATTAATTAGAAGTGTGTTTATCTGAACTGATTCTTCATCTTTAGTGTCGGCCTTCCTTTAAACTCTTTTTTTGTTTAAATGGAAGAATTGCATGTTGTAACCTTTACATAAGGTTTCTAATACTGTCTCCCATTAACAGCTTAATACTGACAGGCAACACACCATTAAAACACACACACACACATAGCTGTCTTTCTTTACAAAACTACATAAAGAAATAAACTTCCAGTTTGACAAATAAACAAAATCATCAGATGTATGAAGAAAATGGGAAACTCTAAAAAGGAAGGTCTATGGAAGACAGATTTTTTCCCCCCTTGATCAGCAACAGTATTTGCTGTGTGCAAAAGTCTTTAAATCAAGAGCCTCGGTGGCCTGAAATCCCATCAGCCGTTCATCCTGCGGGGCGGCACACCCGGCACTGAGCCCTCTGATTATGATGCTCACATGATTCAGTTACCACAATCCCAAAAAGCTCATTAGGTTTAGTGTTATTCTTGGAGTCAAGACTGGGGCGCTTCCTTGGAGATGAGAGTGGAAGTAAACAGGGGTGCAGAAACTTCAGTTTTATGTTCTGAGAACCTGCATAGTGAATTCAAGGCACTGAGGGTTTACTAAGGGTAGCGAGCACACAAACACACACACACACACACTTTAGGAAACTTTGGTAAGGCAGATTTTTTTCTAGATTTTAGTATTTTGGCATTAGGATATTGCAGATTTTCTTGCTTATTTTGGATACACATGCATACACGTACTAAATGACCTTAAAGGGATAGTTCACATAAAAATGAAAAATTCTGTCATTTACTTCAGGCTGCTGTTTTTTCTCTGTATAACAAAAATAAATGGTAACCAGGTCTGTCAAACTTCTATAAAATGACAAAGAGCAACATAAAAGCAGCACCATCCAGTCATAAAAGCTATTATATGCCTTAAGATGATTTTAAATATAGACCTTAGCCGGGATATGATGCCATACATTTCATATAATTAAATAGATTCACCCAAAACATGAAAATTGTGTCATTAAATCAGTCTCATGTAAATTTAAAACCTGTATGACTGAATCACAAAAGATATTTTAAAGAATGTTGGCAACTAAACAGTTCTGGTTACCATTGTCTTCCATTATATGGGCAAAAATACAATGGAAATAAATTGAAACCAAAACTGTTTGATTGTCAGTATTCTTCACGATATATTCAGCAGAAGAAAAATGCATACAAGTTTAAAAACAACATTAGTGTAAATACATGACAGCATTTTCTTTTTTTGAGTAGACGTAAGTGAGACTTACATTCTTCATAAAATGGCACACTTTTAAAGTTTAAAGTTCCTAGATCATTTAGAATTATAACTCACAACTTTCAAGTGTCTGTCTTCGTAAAGTGTTTTTGGATGTTATTAAACAAGTACAGTACATTGAACACTCTGTACTTTTATCCGTTGCAACCTCGTTTTCATTCCTGCCAAAAGAAAAAAAAATGTCTCTACCCTGACTAAGGTCTATAGCACAGATCATTTATTACTTTTATGACCCTTCTTTTCATTTATTGTAACAGCATAGAAAAGTGCAACCAGCAGGGTTATCAGAATTATTTTTTGTAAATAACAGAATTTCTGTTTTTCGTTTACTATCCTTTTAATTTGTTCTGGGGCTCATTTCAATACTCTCTGCCTTAAACCACAAACTCTGGTTCAGCTTCGGTGGTCAAATGTTCTGTGGTCAGATCTTCCCTGTCCAGATCCAGAGAAAAATACTTGCTGGTTCTCTTGATGGGAAACGCATGCTGGTTTTTCAGGATGCCAGTGCACTGATCTGCAAGTCCCTGGTACCCACAGCCGACCGTGTCCCCGAGGTCTGGCTCGCAGCCAAATGTATAGCTATGTGCGGTGTCCTGGCACAGTTCCGCCCACTCTTGACAGTTCCTCTGGAAAAGTCGAACATCATCCAGTGATTGGCTGTGGCGGTCTGTGGAGCTCTGGCCCTTCCTGCCCATCGCCGTCTAATAAAACGAAGACAATAAAATGCACATCAGCATTTAGGTAACGAAAGAGCCACATAAAAACACAGAAATCACAGACTACACTAACTCTCAACTAACCCTAAAATCTCAGAGAGCGTTTAGCTGTACACTCACATGAATTCACAGATGAGAAACGACAGTGCTGTTGGGTGTAGGGTAAGGCTGCCCTAAACAAATACTGTTAAGAGGAAGTGGGGTTACCAGCACTGTTAAAAAGAGATTACAGGATTACTCAACAGAACGATGCAGCTCAAAATGCAAAGTGGATGTCCTTGGACTTCAGTAGTTGAGACAGTGTCATTTAACACCTTTAACCTGTTGTGTATAAACGTGTGTGTGTGTGTGTGTGTGTGTGTGTGTGTGTGTGTGTGTGTGTGTGTGCATTTAGGTGCACCTGGGGAAGACATTCAATGCTCTGGCCCCTCATTCTCACAATCGTTTCTGATGAGCTGGATGTGGACGAACTCACTTCCTTCACCACTAACCCTGAAATGCACAAACACGGACAACACATGCATCATTAGCAATCATTTTCTCTTGTCAGAAATTTGAAGTTCACTAGGGTCAACAATTCAAACTCAATCACACTTAAGACAAATGGATTCTCATACTTTCTTTAGTTTTTCCAATGATTATTTCTATGACTCTTTCATGACATTTCCATCCATTCATGATTTTATAAAGCACCCAAAAAGTCAATAAAATGCCATGGCTTTCTGGAAATTATCAATCTCCAATGACTTTTCCAGGCCTGAAAATCTTCAAAATTTGACTGGCAAAGCGACTTAAAAAGATGCACTAAAAGGTCAAACTACTACTGCCTGCCTCTAGTGATGACACAGCTTGAATTTATCCACCCGTCAGCAACAGGTGCATTTGATACACCTAAGACTTTTAGAAATCATTATAATATGCTGATTTGGAGCTCAAAAAAACATTTATTCTTATTAGTTTTGGGGGAGAAAACAACTGTGCTACCTAATATATTGTATGGAAACCATGATACATTTTTTTACAAAATAAAATAGGAAGTAAAAAAAAAAACCTGCATTCAAACAGATCAGAACTTTTAAGCAACATTATAAATGTCTTACCCGTCACCGCTGATCAATTTAATGCATCCTAAAATTCTTAAGAATGGTAGTTGTAATGTAATGCAATGTAATGTAATATGATTGTACATACCGGAGCATCCGTTGTTCTGTGCTGACAGCATGTCCTCTGTGATGTGAATACACAGTTCCTGGTTGAGATCTAAATCGTGAAGATCTTCACAACTTTTCGGATCATCAACCAACATCTCAATCTCTGAAGAAACACAAACACACAGAGACTCTAAGTGCTGAAACTGCTACTGCTTCAGTACTAAGATTAGTGCAAATGACATTTGCTCAGTGCACCCATTTTATCATACAGCATTTATTATTGATAGTGTTATCACTAATGTAATGAGCCTGTGAGTTACAAATACTCGCTGTGAGAAAAGAGTCATCTATTCATACCATCCTCATCCAGGCAGTGCTCCTTGCTGCTGCTCTCGATGCCAGACGTGTGTGTGCTGGCATGGCTGGTGTTGGAAGACGAGTGTGTTCTCAGTGGTCGGTGGGGTGTGTTGGTAGGTGTTCGGAAACTGTCAGTATCGACGCCGGATGTGCGGGAGCTGCCATGACTCGTGGTGGAGTGTCGTGAAAAGGGATTGGGTCGTGACGTGCTGCCTGCACTGCTGCCGCTGGCACGTGAACGCTGCTCTAAATGATCCACGTCTGCCTCCAGAGCATCGCTGATATATGACTCCCTATACTGCTTCTTTTCTGAGAACACACACAGTTTCATAAATGTCAACCATATGTTCTGGGTCCTTTGTAAAACAAAACAATAACACTTCCATGACAACACAGCTAAAGAAAAAAGAGAGAGAAAAAAAAAAAAAAGGTATTCTGCCGAGTATGTGCACGTTTGTCAAGTCATTTAAATTGTTAATATTTCATCTAATGAATTACACACTTTAAAAAAACACTGTAGAAACTATTTTCGGTCGGAATTACTAGTAATTTCACAAATAATTACAAAATAAATGTCAAATAACATTGAATTAAATGTGAAATGTTGAGGTAATGAGGATTTTCTTGCAAAATGAATAATCATTACAGTGTTTAAATTTTTTTTGTGTGTATATACCATTAAACTTTTTTTTTTTTTTTTACCTTGCTTGATTTAAAAGGTCGACTTGTCTGTCTATAAATTACAAATTGTATTTAAATTTCAATTACTAGCTTAAGATATTTTCCCATTTCAGCTAATTTATTATGCGTATTCTCAAGATACCTTCATTTTCCTCCAGTCGTCGAACCTGTTTTAGCACTGGCTGTAGGTTCATATACAATCTGTGGCTGTTGCTGAGCAGCTGCAGGAGGTGTCGTGAGCGCAGGGGACAGCCTGTGTAGTAGATGAGCTTCCTGGCTGAAGGTAAACCATCAGGAAGAATCTCAAACCTCTTCCCCTGTGGGCAGAAAATGAGTCAGTGGTTGATTCCTCTGAAAAGTGTAAACACTGTGACCCTAATGAGACAGAATTATGTACTACACCTTTAAATCAAACTAATAAAACACTGTAATACTGACCACAAACACCAGTTTCCCCACATTGGTCCAGGGAAAATCATACAAGAGTTGCCTGACAGTTCCCACATTCTAAAAAAATAAATAAATAAATAATAAAATGTTACTATCTCTACATAAAGATACACTGTATAAGAGCTGTGTAACCTCTTTAAGTGTTCAAAAAACATACCTGAAAAATCTGAATCCCACGTAAGGTCAGTCCCAGAGTTAAAGAAGCATCCAGCTCTTTCTTATCCTGAACCACCCACAAAAAAAATTAACATTGAAAAATCACATAAAAAGAAATCTGTCTGACACATGCACACACATACATTCAATAGTTCTTCTCTGACCTTGTAGAGGCGGTAATAATGGACAGTCACGTCATCCAACAGTGCTGCTTCCTTTATATATTTCAGCTGGGCCTCTGATGCTGTAAGAGCAAACTGCTCTTTGTGCATGTTTGGGATATGACGGAGAATATAGTCACATCCTCTCTTCGCTATTACCTAGAAAAGATAGAACCAGAACAATAATAAAACACCTCTTTACTAATAAATTTACCAGTTATTCTTATTAATTAAAATGAATAAAAAGTTAAAGAACAGTATTTATTAACTATTTTGTAACCAGGTACACAAAAGTTACAGCACCATTTTTTTAAGAATTTATTTTATTTTATTATTTTATTTAATTAATTTATTAAGCAAGGATATGTTCAATTGATAAAATGTAATGGTAAATTTGTACTGTTAGAAAAAAAGGAATTATATTTGGAATAAATGCTGTTCTTTTTAACATTTCATTCATCAAAGAAAAAAGTTCCAAAAAATATTATTTTCAATTGTACAAATATTTTACAATTAAAATGTTTTACATTTGTGAGATACATTTTCCCAGTGCACTCATTGACAGGTGTGGAAAAAATGCTAATGTTAAACCGCTGCTGATCAAGCAACTAAAAACTGGAAAAGCAATAATACAGATATACAGCCGTTATAATCCTAGTCGTCAGCCTTGTCTTGTGATGTCCCTGAATGCTTAACATTAATAAAAACACAAAAATCCTCATCAGAGTGCTGTCAGGACTGTAATCTCTCAGAGTTCAACAGTGTGGTCTATCTCTGACTGCAGCATCCTGCAGTAAAGCAGTGTCTCACACCATGTGAATCCAGATGAGAGCACAGCTCAGCAGGCATAAAGCTAATGCACCCAAGATTCCTTTAAAAGCTTTCGACTATTTTTAACCCCAATCCCCTACATACACTGATGAACAAAGCATCTTTTTTACAATGGGTTCTGTTAAATTCAAGGACGGCACAGTGTGGCCTATAAACCACACACAGAGCGCGGTTGAAGAAAATGCACTTTTAACAGGTTTGATCAGCATAATGATTTGCCAGGAAGCTGTTTAATGGGGTGCTGAGCAGACTTACCCAGGAGGGAAAATACGCTTCCGGATGGAAATAGGCACCAAAGTGTTTGTTCCGTTTGAAGTTTCCCAGGTCAGCCTGCAGCGCAAATGCAGCCATAAGGAAATAAGCCTCTTCTCTCTGGATGCACTGAGACTGCAGTACCTGCTTCCGCAAATGCCAATAGTAATAATACCGTGCCATGCGATCGCTAAAAGACAGACAAAGAACATATTCATTCCTGAAAATGATTAAAGACAGTAAAAACAAGTAATATGTAAAAATAAATAATAATACAATTAAAAAACATTTTCAACAGAATCATTTTTTTGTGTTGGCAAATCAGAATTTTCAGCAGTCATTACTTCAGTTACATGATCTTTCAGAAATCATTTTAAGATGGTGATTTGGTGCTCAAGGAACATTTAATTATTCTCAATCACTGGTGTGAATTGGCACTAGATTCACAATTCTATTTTATTGCGATTAGCATGTCAATGATTCAATTCAATTAAATATGCATCACGACTATATCAAAGTTCTTTTGAGCATTTTTATTCAATTTTATATGAGCAGGCCACCTTCTAAAATAATTTGTGTTATATTATTATATTAATATATAATTCATTATTCATTGTTACAAAACATACAGGGGGAAAAGACAATTACAAGTGAAAAAGCAAAGAAAAAAGCCAAGCTCAGTTTTTGAAATAGAGAGTGCAATTTTAATGCTTGTGTGACAAACACATATGCAAATATGGTCATAGGTTATAATAGATTATGGTTTATTACGCGATGCACCGATTAATTTTGACACCCCAATTCTCTATGTAGAAAACTGTTATGCTGCTTTATATTTTTATGGAAACAGTGATACTTGCTTAAATACTGAATTAATGAATGAAAAAAAAGAATATTTTCAGGAAAAAGATGTGTGTATATCACTTTTGATCAATGATTTTAAATGAATTTAATCTTACTGAAACCCCAAAACATCTCAGTGATAGTGTGGATGTGTGTGCGTCTCACCTGATAAGTCTGCCATTTTCAACATAATACTGTGCTCGGAAGTGAACAATCATAGGAGGTCCAAACTGGTCAATTCCCTGCAGTAGCCAAAAATACAGTGAAAATGTGCAAAAAAAGTTTTGTTTTGTTTTTTTTAAGACGAAATGAACTCTGTGTGTATAATACCTTGCTGGCTTCCCGTTTCCACTCTTTTGGACAATATTTAGACAGTTTCTGTCCCAGTTCCATGTATATGTGTTCATTGTCTAGGAAAAACAGCACAATTCATGTTTGTGTGTGTATATTATATTCAAAAATATATTCAGAGCAGGCTGTATATTATCCCAATAAAAGCATGGTTATTTAATAGTTTGGTTAAGATATGGACACAAGACTGATATTTGAATTAAAATCTTGAGACTTCCGATGCCTGGGATAATCAATAGTGTGCGCAATATGTGAACACAGAGCTGACGAATCAGAATCAAGTACAGAGAGCAATGTAAACTATGTTATGTTGTTTTTCAATAAACAAGTCAGTGTAAAAAAAAAAAAGTCGTTTTAGCCCATTTGTATGTGTGCCAGTGTTTTTGTGCCTTACTCTGAATAACACTGAGACCGAACAGGTGACAGTCCTTCAACCTGAGCAGATCACAGACCTGCACCAACAACTCCTGACACACAGTCTTAACCTGAAAGAAAAGAACAGATGCATTAGTGAGAGAAAGTACATACTGCACAATTTTCAGCAGTGGGGAATGGGAAACTATTTTCACTTATCAGTGGGAATGTTTTGTATCATTTTGCACTCTGAAACATTTGCTTCTCAAACTCTTACCAAACTGTAAAAAAATTTTTTTATATATTATCTTTCCAATGCAAGCCCACAACATCCAAGCAGGACCCAAAAATTTACTCACACTGACTATAACGTTGAGAGTTTCATCATTCGGGAGAAACACGCACACACACCGGCGGTCCTGCATCGTCTTGTTATTGTGGAAGGTCAGTTTGCTCATGTTTGAGAGGCTGCAGCCTGTAGATTTGTGCCCCTCACTGGAGCTCCACCCCCGAGTACCTCCCAGTCACGATGGGATCAGATAACTCATACACACACTTTCAGGCCCCTATGATATGAGAAATTTAACCTAACTGTTTCAAACCAGCAGTTTCTCTTGGACCAACACACAATCACACCACACAAACACACTGCAGCCCCAGCGCCCGATTCTGAAAAAGAGAGAAAAGACAAAAAAAAAACTAGAAAACAATCCTGTTGCACAAGTATAATACATTGGATTTTGTAGGGAACACGAGAACAGCAGCACTGAATTTGAAAGTCAAACAAGAAAAGCTGTACAAACACACATTCCTTGCACTGCATTTATATTTAGGTTGAAAATATGGTGCACTACAAATTTATCACTTATTTCTGAAATTTGTTTTGTCATTTGCTGCATCCTTACATAAAGGATAATGTACCTTCAGTCAGTTGTTACTGCAAAATACAGCTTATATAAACATTATAATTATTGTGTACACTTTATCCACAAAAACAGTACACTATCCTACTTACTACAAGGCTGGTTTTCAAATAAACAACAAATGTCTTGAAAACTTAATGTAAGCTGAAATCAATTTCTATTCGTTTTTAAATGTAATTAATGAATTTGTTTGATTAATGTTAAGCACATACAAATAAAAGCAGTACATAGCAATACAGAAAACACTCTGCATAACATGACAAGCAATACAACAAAATTAATTTGAATATTATTCATCTGCAAGCTACGTTACTTTCTGCTGATGACTGAATAGCATGTTTAACATGCTCTCATCCAACTGCAAAAGTACAAAAACTAATGTCAGGGTTAAACATTATCTCTGTGATTCTAGATATTTTTGGGACACAACATCTGCTTGCACAGACATGAAACACTAACAGACCGCTCTCTGCTTCTATCAGTATTTGTAATATGAGCAGAGGACAGAAACAAAGCGAGAAAGAAAATAACGGTGAAATATTACCATGATTTATGTCTTTGATCTCTTATCACAACTTAATATCTTAAATGACAACAAATATGGCATATCTAATACACACATAAACAAACACTCTCTCAAATTTAAAGGAATATTCCAGGTTACCAACCTAACCTAATGCACCACAAGTGTGTACCATGCAAACGATTAATCTTGCCAGACAATTTCCTCAGTGTATATCAAAATTGATTTTAGTTTTAGCAAAGCAAAGCATAGTTAACCACAGTATTTAAACTATTTTCTTCAAAACCTATTTTCCCTACTGACATTAATTGATAATAAAATATTCCTTGTGGTTTTTTGGACCACTGCTATGTTATTTTCTCAGCTCGCTTGGTTGGTCATTATTAAAGCTTGTTCTATTGTAACGTTAAAATAAATTATTTGCGCAAGTATACAAAAAAAAATGTCAGGCAAATGCAAAATGGAGTAGTAAGAAACCTTTGCATGATCGAGACACAGAAACAAGAGGAAAATGTGCAGCAGTCAGGAGAATTCCACCCAACATCTGCTTCTCATTCCAACAATAGAGGCCTTTGATTCTCACACATACACACATACACACTCTGCTACACGTATTACAGATGTGTGACGTTCAGATGCATACATCAGATGACAATGACGTGGATTTTGGCTTTTCATGTTATGGTTAGGAGTTCATAAGGGATTGACTTTAAGGATTCTAGAAACTGGCCTTGCCTACATTAGTTAAAAGGCAAACATCCCAAAGAGGCTCAATAACAGCTCTAAAATCATATAATCTATGACGCAATTTTTTTTTAATTACTTAAAAAGTCATTTTAAGCTTGTACTGAGCAGGATGAAACAGAACGGAAGAGAGGATTGCATGAATCTGCATTTGTCAGGATGTGTGACGTTATGTGTGACGTTATACGTGGCATTTCTTTGCTGAAAACATGGTGAAACTTCCCGGATAATTTTAGAGATGAAAACAACCCACACGAATATAAAGTCCTAGTCTCAGACAGTTATCATCTGCTACAGTATGCTATGCCTGTCATCCATGTCATCCTGCTACCGCCTCGTTTTGCCTTCAGGGATCAAATCTTACCTTATCTGAAAAGACGACTGCCGAAAGTGCTGGGGTTTAGTTTTTACGAGCCATCTTACATCATCCACATGCGCGTTCACTTCTCAGAATGAAAACATCTAAAATCCACGCAGGCAGAAAAGCCTTCCAGCAAAGTTGAGGAAAAAGTGCTAAGAATGTTCCAGTAAAAAAAAAAAAACTAAAAAAACTAGTAAGCAAACATGGAAGTACGAGAGGTAAGGAAATGCCACTGATAGGTGGAATCTGCATGTCCAGACCTGCTCAGACACTGCTGGTCCACAGTTATTTAGTGTGATTGTTATCCCAGACACATTCCCCATTTCACACGCACTGAACTGTTTCTTTATTCCGCAGTTGAAGACACAACTATGGGAGTAGATTATCTGAACATATCTGTACACCTGTTATTAAATCCATTGTATTAATTTCTTAGCTCATTGAAGAAAGCAGATATGTTCTCCTTACACAAAAGATACGGAAGAGCCTTTGGCAAAGGAGGGTTTGAAGTCCAAAATAAAAGAACGTAACGAAGGATGAAAAGAAAAGAATCTGGAGCATATAAAACAGGTGTAAACAGTTCAGCTAGAGGTCATTTGATACACTTACATTTCTTGCCAGCTATAATACAGCTTATCAGTAACAATAATATTAGCATAGTAGTATTTTAAGCAAACATCAGGAAAAATAATAATAGGTTTTTTTTTATTACATTAAAGGAAAATAAGAAGGTTAAATGAACCAGAGGGAGTCAAAATATTGTTTAAATGTTAACTATTCATAGGAAAACACACACACACACAAACTTATACACAGAGGACATCAGAAGGACGTGATGTGCTCAAAATGTCAGTGAGTTTGGGCTAATTCAGCTGTGGTCAGGATGGAGTAAACACATAGATGAATTTTAATATCATGACCTAATTTCACGTTAAACCATTTTTTGACCACACCTGTATGAATAATTACTAAAAAGATCATAGAGTAATTTTTGTCTTTGAACGTTTGCTTTGAAGTGTTAAAGTTTAAATTAAAAAGACAATAAAAGAGACAATATATGATTACATTATTATTATTCTAGGGGACATAATTATTCTGTCAGATACAATAGCAGATGGCAAATCTATATCGACATGTACACTACAAAAGTCTGAGATAAGATTCTAAAGAACATTAATACTTTTATTCAGAAATGATGCATTATGATAAACAGTAACAAAGAAATGTATAATGTTTAAAAATATATGTAATTTTTTTATTATATTATTCTGACCTTTATTCATTAAATCATGGGGGGAAAAAAACTCAAATAATTATTTCTGTAAGTTATTTAAAAATTTTAATTCCACAAGTTTTGGAATTATTCTCAATTATTCCACAAATTAACACAATATGGTTAACATTGATTTTATTTTATTAAAAAAAAAAAAAAAAAAAAAAGTTCAACTGTGGTCCATGCCATGAGCACGTAACACTGTGTGATGAACCGTTTCTGAGTATATGCATCATAAGATTACCTTGATTTATAAACATATTTCAAAGGATTAAGATGGTTTAACAAAAGGGCTGCTGGCTAAATCTGTACCACTGTTCAAGACACTGAACACAAAGTAACGTCTTTAATTTACAATTAATCATTATTCATTATTCATACAGCATCTTTACTGTTATTCTGAGTAACCCAAGCTCAATCAAGTCAACTTTGTACTAACTAAAATATTTTACAGTACTTCCATCCATTTGATATGTAATTGTTTGGCAACAAACTCTGACATACTAATGCACAAGGGTCATTGTAACACAGCTGTTGGAGAGGCAAATAATAAAGGCAACACAAAGAACTACATACAAACCACATTAAAAGGACTAGGGCGCTGCACACGCAATAACAACAAATCTACAAACAATAGCCGCCTCAGCTTAACTTACCCGAGCGAGCCGGTAAACTAATCCATCTCTACCACTCCTACACTGCCACCGAGATGGCCAATCAGAACTCAAGCTTTCTTTTAAAATGTTAAAGAGTGACCAAAAGCACATGTCATGCGAGAGATACGGTTTCTTTAAAGACGCAGCATGTTTACGAAGAGAGGGATCATGAACATGCTCAAGCAGGTGCACAAGGAAGTTCATAACTGATAAAGTTTGCATCACTGATTGTTATTGTGGTGACAACAGCCAGTTTGGAAAAATGACGATCAGAGAAGGACACACACACACACACAACACTAAAAATCTAGCAATACATGAATTTCAATGTCTTTCTCAACAGCATTGACTAGGCCTGGGTTATCAGTCCAGATTCGTAATCATGAAACATTCTTTAAAGGGACATTTCCAAGTTAGCATAATCAGATGAGCCATTTACCCCAGGATCACGTAGATGGGTTAGGCCAGAGACGGCGGAGGAATCTTTACTCTCTCTGGAGAAATCTTTTTTTGAACATCTATTCTAGCTGCCTTCAGGCAAATAAGACTTCACGAACACACCCACAAACATGCGCACACACACACACACACACAAACACAAACACGAAGAGCAGCTCAGCAAAGAAAACATCCTGAGGTTAAAAAAAAAAGAAAAGGAAAGGAAAGGAAACAAAAGGAGAGTAGAAAATGCTTCCTGGCACCAAATCACCACAAACAAACACACAAAGCAAATTTAACACTATGCCCAGCAAAACTAGACCTCATTATACTTCAGGCATGACATGAGAACACACACAGGATGTGACTACAGATCGACTCAGGCAAACCTGCATCAAAGCAAACACACTGACAAATCTTCAATGACAAAGTCGATTTGACACGTATGACTGGAGGGATGGAATTCTACTCTGGGTAGAAATCACAAACACTTTTAAGATTCAAATGATAAAATTAAAAAAACAACTTATAACGAGATTGTTGAATATATTAATTATTCCAGTCCAAATTTGAGGTTGTCAAAAGAGCAAAACTAAACTAAAGGTTAGAAAATACAAATGACTAAAAACTGTTACTAATAAACTCTACATTTATTTTATCTCTTAACATGTTATTATTGAGGGGCCGATGAAACTATCCCCCTACTGGTAACAAACAGAAAGACGGTATTAACTGCACCAGAGACCTACACTTCAACCTTACACATTAAAGATTTTCAGTGCTTAGAGAAAATCACTGTAACACAAGAGAGGATAAACGTGAGAGGCTTAAACACCGGTCGGTGTAGAGTTGCACTGGGCTAATATTAAACCCGCCCTGACCGCAAAGAGGAAATTGTGAACATTCCTGAATCCTAAAGAGACCAAAAGAGAGAGAGAGAGAGACAATAAGAATGAATCTTTTCCGATTCATGTCATGTTGTGATGCAATTAATCTGCATGTTCTGTTGAGATTGACATTTCCTGAGGGTTTGGGCTCCCTTATGCTGTCCATCTAAAAATTCGTGAATAAATTAATGTCAGTTATCCAGCACAGTAAACATACTATTTATATTGGAGTCAATTTTAACACATTCTCCGAATACAAATAAATTTACACAAACTGTGTACACCAACCACACAAATGTAGTAATCATGTTTAAAATATATCTCCCAAATATCAAACTGGCATAATATTGTCATAGCAGTTTTGCGAAGAATGTTTCACTAAACATAAAATTTTGTTTATAGTAGTTCTCACAAAACTCTTTATCAGTACCCAATATTTTAATATTATGAATGTTTATGAGATGTTAAAAAAGCCTCTTAAAGAAGTAAACATGCCTACGATGCTCTAACATATCCAGATGGGCAGCACATCAGGTTTTGAGACACATCCAATGGGTCTTATTACAGCAGACCTTAACTTGGACAAACCCCACATAACCCTCAGGGTTATGTAGGCCATTGAGCTGACTGGGTGCTATAAACCAACCAAAGTACCAACACATTAACGTTACTCCAAAAATAGCCAGGCAATGCCACATTATGGTCTAGAAGTAGTTTTACGACCTAAACATGGATTTAAGCAGTACAAACTCACCATGGCAAAGAAAGTTTCCGCCAAAATCGTCGTAATATAAAACTTACCACGATGAAACGATGTTAGAAGCTCTCAGAATTTTTCCTCTTCGTTGCGAAACGTCTCGTAACGTGGTGACTAACGACAAGTGACCAAAGTTTTACTACAGTAAAATTAACTGTAGCAACTGGCTCCTTAATGGAAACTATCGTTACCATGGTAAATTTGCAAGGCAGAAAGCAAACACACTGCTGTGTTTTGGTCAAGCTCCATCGGATAGCGTGCGCGCGCGCGCGTATGCGTGATTCTGCGGGCCAAGCGCTGCCACGTAGAATAAGTTATTTGGGAAAATCAAGGAGACTAAACCCTCTCTAAACCCTGGCAACCTTTACAAACGAAATACTAAAGGTAAAACACCAAAACTCACCTTCTCGGTGACGGTAATGCCGCGTATTCCCAAAGTATCCCCAAACACACCTTCTTCCATGTAACTCTCGCTTTGATTCCTCTACCGCGCTCGCCAGCCTAGCACATAATCCCGAGCTGCGAACTCAACCCCATCGGGCTCCCCAACTCTCACAAATCACTATACATGTGGAGGGAATTTCCCAAACGTCTGTAGGAGGGGTGACGAACTCCAAAGGAATCGACCGGAAACGCGTCTGCTTCACGGCGCCTCTTTCCCTCAATTTCTAGCAGCAACGCAGCGGCTGTGCTATCTTTGTGCGGTCGAGGTGTTTACATTTAACCAAGCGTGGACAAAAGACCACCCCTCTGCAGCTGACGTTGGTAGTGTCCACGGCTGCTCAGCATACCTTTCCCTCAGCCTGCAGGAGAACCGACGAATCCCGATACTAAAGCGAGGGATTGCGTTATGAATATTAACGAAGTCCTGCAGACGTTGCCTAGTAACCCTCCTGCAGCGTCGAGTCACGTAGCTAACTTAATATTCATGAACCAAGCCTTGTCCACCGCAGGATTCCCTGATTCGCCGTCGTTCTAGCGCCCTTTGCGTTGCAGCCAATCACGTACGCGTATTAGAAAAACGCAACGTTACGTGATTAATATTCATTAGCCGAGCCCTCGCCCTAGTAGCCTGCTGAGAACCAGAGCTGTTTTGCGCATGTAGCCTACTAGAAATTCGGAAAACTGCAAATGAGGCGGGAGTGGAATTGAATCACCGAGCATATTGCCAAATCATCGATATACACATCAAACTAAGCGCCATATTTGTTAACTTTGTTATCACTCTTTTGATTTTTTTAAGCTTTAAAATGCCTAAATTGTGCAGACATACTTATGAAACACTTATGAATTTGCTTGAGGACTGGAGGAGGGGAGATCTCCTCAGAGCATTTGATTGGTCAAAAACCTGCCCAGAGCAGGATGAGTCATCAATACTTTGGTTTGTTTTCTAGAAGAGAAAAATATATATATATTTATGCTCGCCTACAAAAAGTGAATTTGTCAACGTTTAGCTTAGGAGGATTAGAATCATGACATAAAGGCCGCGAGCAGAGTTTAGGGTGGAGGAATTACGGTTTCTTTTTCTAAACTGTTTGGTCTGGGATTGCACAGGTTCATTGTTTACCCTTGTGTTAATATACACTTTTGCTAAGTGAGAAGGTGCGAAGGGGAAACAAATTGAGGAGAACAAATTGAGACGGTTTCGGGTCATGACCCTGTGTGAGATTCTCAGGAGTGTGAGAACACACAGACTCATTGATGGAGTGAGTGTTTGTCCTCATTCTAGCTGTGTGAACGCGAGGCCCAAACGTGTTGTTATGAGATTCCTCATGATGAGTCCTTGATGTTAACACAATCACCCAGGGCACTGCACTTTAGTAACAGAAAAGAACAAGAAGAGCCAAGTAAAGTCAAAAAAATATTTTTTGTTCATTTAAATACGGGCAAAATAAAATTAATTATCACTTAAAAAACTGAAGAGAAATATTATTTGAAATCACAAAAGTTAAAGTTGTACTTAATAAAACTAAATCTAAACAAATATATTATATGCAAATATAGAAACTGTCATGCAAGTAAAAAGTGAACAACTGACAGAATTTTTATAAATGAAGTCTATGTGGGGCAGGCCATTCCGAAGCGCTTTAAGCAGAGGTTTTTGTTAAAGTGCATTAAATTATCCATGGAAAAATGTGCGTAAGTTGGCTTTGAATATCTTTTAACAGTGTGTCTACTGTTTTGGGTGGATTAATGTCTGAATATGAGTTACAGATATAGCTCCTGTGGTTTTCCTTAGCATAAACAGTCACTTTATAGTATCTTTGTACATATGAAAGAGCTGCCTTTACAAGGTCAAGACAGGAGTTCAAAGGAGTTTGACTTAACTTTGCACAGACAAGATTAAAAATGATGTAATCATTTTAGTCTAAGGTAAACATGTAACCTTAAACAGAGTGAATTTTATCCTCTGTCCAGTGCTTTTCTCCATAGACTTCCATTGTAAGTGGATTGCAAAAAACAGGATTATTTTGTTTGTTTGATTTTACATTAATATTTGTCTTTAGCTAACATAATCCATGACATTCTTTGTTTTTGCATATTAGGATCTCTAAGACAAGCAGGATGAGGCAGCTGACTGCATGTTGATTTTCGGCAACATATAGTTACTGTTTATCATCGTCATGTTCTGATGTTAAAGAGATCTGATATCAAGGAGCTTCTGTTTTATATCACACTGTCTCTTTTGATGTGTCTCAGTCTAATTTTTAAAGAATGAAGAGCTTGGCCTGGGTAACACAAAATCAGGTATAATGGAAAAAGTGGGTTGATTTTGTAGTTTATGTTGCAGGGGGAAATAGAGAAGATTTAAGTAAATATTTGGTCCTGTTTGGGTTTCTGTGGAGAGTCCAGAGTCCAGAGACATTACATGCTTCTTATTTAGTTTCACTGAAGACAAAGCGTAGTCGTACATGAAGGTCAAAAACCTGCACTTTCAGAAATAAAGGTACAAAAGCTGTTTCAAAAGGTACATGCTTGTACCTAAAGGGTCCATTTTGGTACCTTAAAGGAACAGATTAGTACTTAAAGTGTACATATTTGAACTTAAGTGTGTTAAGACATGTGTCTGGTTTTGGTCACGTGGTCCACACATGTTTTGTGTATTAATATTTTTAAAATAAACATATTTGCTTCTGTTAAAATCTTTTAATTTAGTGTCATCATTAATAATTTACATCTGTAATTTCCACTACCTCTGACTGTGCAGGTGTAATGCTCTTTTTATCATTTCCCCCCTGTAATATCCATAATCCTTTAAGTCACGCTGTTGTTGGTAAAGATCAAGCAGATCAGCTTTTCTGTAATACACAAAACAGCTTTTTATTTTTTATGTTAAACTGCTTAAAGACGCCCATCGTCCGTCTACCATAAAAGATTAAACGCTATGTGTATGTGTGACCTGAATTCCTGTGCGTTTGTATCATCCCTGATGAGCTGGATAAAAGCAGGCTTCTGTTCTTTAGGGATTCTGACTCATATTTGTACCTGTTTGTGTGGACAGAAATGGCTTTAATCAGAATTCTCTGGTCCAGATTATTGATTGATTTGTTTTCAGATTATTAAATAAACTGAAGTCATATATTTATCATGATGATTAATGATTTTGTCAGGAATGATAATGTGTGAACAGAAATGTCTTTTCAGGCTTGGGTTTCAAGTTTTGTTTTTTTTTGTCAGTAATGTAAACTCGTTTTCTGAATAAAATTGCACTAGCCTGTGCAAATCCTATGTGTTGTGAATTATTGTTATGCATTTGATATAGTGCTTGTTTTAGCATATTAGCTGCTTTTTTGGTTTTAGAATTAACAACAAAACTAAGTTTATCCTACAATTCTTTTTACGCACTTTTTAAAATGATAAAAGAAGCCAAAACCTCTTTCTTAAATCCTCTGCTGTGTTCAGAATAGAAAGTAAGACAGTGCCTGTTGTCCTGAATACACCTTTAGAAGCTATGATGTTCTTTCTCTTTCTTTTTTTTTTTTTCAAAAACTCTAATTCTGTCAGCAATCCTTTTAAAGCACTTTTAATGCAGAAAGTATTTGCTGTGTGGCAGTTTGCACACTTTTAAATTTGCTGAATATTTCAAATGCTAATCTGAATACATACGCAGTCAGTCAGAAAGGTCAGCAGCATACGAATTCCATATTGGATGTGGTGGGCATCATCATCAAAGAGAGTTTCCTGTTGAAAAGATATATTGTTCATGACCACTGTGTGATCTATCTCACAGACATCATTTTTAGAAGTGCACTGAAAAAATCATCTGAAAGATTTTATCTGGAAAAGGCATGCAACATCACTACAAAATAAGTGATCTCAGCAAATATATAAATTATTTTCATCATATTTCATCATAAGACATCATACAAGACAGTAAGTTATAAGAGAGACATTAAAGTAATAGGCTGGCAATGCATCGAACCCAGTCAGAAAAGGTTTGAAATCACACTGGAGCTATATATATTATAATATTCTTGTCTTGGACAAATACTCCAGTGTCATGTTATAGAGCTGTTTATGCTTCTGTTTGAAACTTTCTCCAAACTGTCACCAGATCAGTTCGTTCTGCTACAATCCTGTATTCACAAATGTGTATGAGATGACACAGCATGCTGATACAAACTGGTGCTGCTCTCTCCTCCAGTGGTTCGATTCTCGAGAAGAACAGTGAAAGCTCAGAGGGGAAAGCAGCATTGTTTTCTCTCGAACAATCAAGACTTTTAGGGTCCACAACAGTTTAGTCATTCACAAACAAGATCGGTGCAGAACACTTCTCATGTTTAGTGTTGGTCCGTGCTTGACCTTCTAGTATCCCAGCGGCCCACAGCTATGTGAAAGCAAAGCCATGTCCTTACCGCCACCGTGACACCGCTGATTTTGCAAAACAAGACCAGGACAAAATCCCAGTGGGGTAAAGAATCAAGCCTAGGCACAGGAAGCTCTAAGGAGACCACTTCCTTTCCCAGCATTTCCTCCCTTTCTGTTCCACAGCGCTTTTAGATGAAATCACAGCTGCTTAAGTGCAAAAACACTGGTGTAAACAACCCAAGCAAAAAGATTTTATTTAACAGATAAATCATCTTGCCGAGAATTATATTTCAGAAAGAGAATAACGCAACTTTCAATGCCTCTGAGCTCAGACTGCACTCTAGCCGGGCAGAGCAAACAGCTAAATACATCCAGATGTTTTTGCCGTTTGTAACTGGAGACCACTGGACCTAAACAGATCACTCAGACCCTTAACATGCAGGGACAAAACTCAAACTTTATAGGATAACCTTCACAGCTTTGTCTTTACTGGATGCATTCGTTTTGCCGTCTTTTTTAGCATACTGTTAAAAATAAAAGTTCCAAAAGAAGTTTTGAGGAGTGATGCCCTAGAAGAACACTTTTTATTCCCCCAAAGATTCTTTCAGTGCATGTGCATGTCTTGAAAGGACCATTCTCTTAGCGCAAAGAGCATATTAATAATCTATAGAACTTTTTTGTCCACTTTAAAGAACCTTTTGTGCAGTGGAAAAATTCCATGAGCGTTACAGATTCTTCATGTAAGCATCAATGCCAGTAGCAATGCATACTTCTTATAATACGAAAAATCACATGTGACTTGCAAAAATGCAAATGTGCCCTTCATGTAGTACAGAAGATTCAAAACAATATGTTTGTTTGTCCATTGTATTTTTTTCTGTAATCATATGTTCCCTAGTATCATATGCAATGTCACGGTCAGAAGAAAATCACTGCATTTTAGTGGTTCTTTCAATTCAAGCTTTCTTTTCAAAGTGAAAATTATGAGAGTGTGTTTGTATATTTATGTGTGAGCGCGCGCGCGCCTGTGTGTGTGTGTGTATTGTGAGGCCTCCTCAGGAAATGGGTTTGGGTGGGGTGGTAATATGGGGTTGGAGAGACAGAAAAAGTTCTAAATTGGGCAGTGAAAAGCACAATGTCTCTACAGCTCTATAGTAGTAAACAGTCTAGAGAGCAACGGCTGCTGTTTATTTTAAGATATGAAATTATATAAAGTCAAATACAGAAGTATTATATAATATATAAGGTGCACTTGAAAGTCTCTATGACATAATCTAGTCCTTAGATATGGTTGGGGTCCATTCACAAAGAATAGCTTGCTTCTCAAAAAGCACTTCTGAGTTTATATCCATAAACAAAATTAATTTTTTCTCACAATTCTGAGTTAGTTTATACAGTTATTTTTCTACAATGAAGTAAAAAATGAAAAAGGTAATAGCAACCTCCATTTTCTAAATCTTTCAATTGCTAAATCTCACAATTCAGACTATCTATTCTGAATTTCAAATTCATATACTTATGTCTAACAGTTCTATTATTTATTTTATTATTTATCCTTTTTTTCCTTTTTTTTATTTTATAATTTTTTTTTTTACTTTATTGCCGGTAATAAGCATCCATTAAAAAAAGATTGAAATTCCTAATTATATATTAGAGTATTAGAGTGAAGTGAACAATTTTTGACTGTCATTAAATAGGTTGTGTAGTGTGAGAGTTTGAGCGGGCCCATGTTTCGGTCATGCTCTGGCATCTGAAAATGTGTTTTTAGGAGGCACAGGCTCATGGGAAAATAAATCAGACAAGCACATTCCAACCAGGAACGTTGTGACTCCTGCACCTGCTGCTCGAATCACTGTCCTTCTGCAAATCTCTAGTTTCACACGCAGAATTGCAGAGCAGGTATAGTTTTGAATAAAGGAACATGGACTCGGATGCAGCGACTAAGATAATACTTATTTCCTTTCCTTCAGAGTGATGTCTTTAGTCCGCCCCGTGTGGCTCTGTGCGGCAGCGATGCATGCTGAGAATTACAGTAATTACCTTTAATGACAGTCGGCTCAGAACGAAAACCTTCCCTGTAAACAACACACATGATTCTCTCCGATGCCTTAGGTTTAGCCTGAGATCTACATTAGTTTTTATCCTTGTGATAAAGGGGTATAATCTTGGTATAATGGTTTCACACACTGAAAAAGCTGCTAATTTTTTCTATTTAAATTCAATAGCCTAAAAAAAAATCTGATCACGTAAAAATAAAATGTATTTTAAAATGTAATTTTTCAGAGAGTTGAATTTTCAGCCGTCGTTAGACTAGTCCAGTGACACATGATCCTTTAGAAACCATTCTAATTTGCTGAATTTGATGCTCAAGAAACAAGAAAAGTTTTTTCAATGCCGAAAACAGCTGTGCGCTGCAGTCGAACTGTAATTTTTTTCAGCCAGGTCTCCTGAAAATGCGTATAGATGGTACAGTAAATGAAAAAGAAAAATAGTGCAACTGATACGCAAAATATATACTTTGACTTGTCATATATACTTTGGCGTATATATGGCAAGCAGGTGTTTAGCTTGCATAATGTGCACAGTTTTTTATGCACATCTAACCCAAAAATTTATATCCAACCCATAGCGTAGAACAAACTTTAAAAATGTCTTAACTGTCACTTTTAACCAATTGAATTCCTTTTACAGCATCCTTGCTATAAAAGAAATGATTTCTTTCAAAAAATACTGATGCCAAACATTTGAATAATAAAAAGAATTATTGAATAATTTTATTCTTTGCTAACGGCACATTCTCACCTCTCACTGCTAAATTAGCACACTATGTTGTAATTCAAAACCACTGTTAGCTTGATCCAGCTGAACTGCCATTTTATTTTCACAATATTGAGATCAGTGTCTCGACTGTGGTACATTACATGCACCATTTGTATAAGCGAAAAACAGCAGTATGTTGTGTCAACATGAGCACTTTATATTTTGTAGACGTAGTAACATTATCCGAGGCCGTCACTGACCGTGCAGGAAAGTGTTTGGTTTCACGTCCACATTGAAAGAAACTTTATACGTCTTGCGCCTTCCAATAAGAAAAAAAAACTCTTTCACATTTTGCACGTTATCTCTGGTCTCCTGGGATTTCAAGGTTGCGCGAGCGATTTTTACGATCGTGAGCATTGTGCGTGTGAATGCTTAAAAAGTGTGGAGCAACATTATCAAAGTAGAGCATCTGAAAATGAGGTTAGCGTATCCCTGAGGACAAGAGGGAAGGGTATCAGACACGGAGAGCTCTTCTTTTGTGTTTGAGAGAGAGTTTCAATATCAGACAATGTCATTGGTTATGCAACTATAGGCACAAGTTAATGGCAAAGGCAGCCTCCAGCAATGTGTGTACATGCGTATGACAATGAATACTTCTTTTGAATTTCATCATCATTGAACAACATTCACAATACAAACTGACAGGGTAAACAAACAAGATATTTCCATGTAATGTTACATGTTAGTGAATTCACATATATGCCCAAAACTAGAGAAGGATTATCAATCTTATGAACATTTAACCATTGTTTTACAAGAAAACACTATTTCAGTTTCTTTGTCATTATACGGGCTATATGTGTAACCCTGGCCTGGACCACAAAGTCATAGGCCTAAGGAGCACGGATATATTGGTAGCAATAGCCAAAAATACATTGTATTTGTCAAAATTATATTAAGTATATTAAGTAAAGATCATTTCCATTAAGACATACAGTATATTAAACTTGATATATATTAAAATATGAACTTTTTATTAGTAATATGCATTCTAAGAACTTCATTTGGACTACTTTAAAAGTAATTTTCTCAGTATTAAGATTTTTTTTGCACCCTCAGATTCCAGATTTTCAATTAGTTGTCTCTCAGCCAAATACTAAGTTCTAAATGTAAAAATTACAAATTTTGAAAAAATGCATGCAGCTAGTGCAACAACGTAAATCATGCAATGATAAAAAACAATAATTAGAGCATGTGATGCATTGATAGGGTATTTATAGTGAAGAGTTTGTATAGCTTTATGGTAAAAATATGCAATGATCATCCAAAAAAGTTTAAGAAATTACGGATTGCGTATTACTTAAATGGTACTGATCAATCTACCAACAGAATTTCACTGCATGTCGTACCATGTATGTATGTGTATGTGACAAATAAAATTTGAATTTGGAATTTGGAATTAGGATCCATGTGTATTCTAGCTCAAACAAGTACCAGATGCATGTATAGAAGATGTGAAAACCGTTCAGAGTGTGTGAAGTTTCCAGCAGTAGCAGCTGTGTTTTCTGGAAGAGTGCAAGCGTGTGTATGAGACAAGAAAAGAGAAAGAAGTTTCCAGATGTTAGTCCTGGAGCACCAAGCGTGCACCACCCAGCCCTGAAGAACGTACACCGTTGCTTGGAGAATCCTTGAACATCCACAGCACTTCAAACTCCCTCACACATATTTCTGACATAGATTCTTAAATTCATTCTGTGGATTTCAGCCCGCTCAACAAACAAATAAACTTTCAACTAATTTGTGCAGTGAAGCCCAGCTCATTGAAGAGTCCATGACAGGCTGTCTTATCTAAGGCCACACGTCTAGTAGTGAAAACTTAAAAAATACTGCCCTCTACAGATGCAAAAGTATTTTAAATATTTTCTAAAGTGCATGGATGCTGTGAATATTACATGCACCTTAGAGCACCAATTCTCAACCATTCTGATTCCAAGACAAGCCTTTGCCCATCCTACTGCAATAAAACGAGAAAAATGTATAATAATCTTCAAAAATCCATTGAATCAATACTTTCTCATTCTTACACTAAATTATTCTATTTAAAATAAATGCTGTTCTTTTGAGGTTCCTATTTATTAAATAACAAAAAAGTACCATGGTTTTTAGTCAGCATATTAGAATGATTTCTGAAGGATCATGTCAAACTAAAGACTGGATTAATGGCTGCCAAAAATGAAAAAATAAATCAGCTTTGCCATCACAGGAGCAAAGTACATTTCAAATCTATTACAACAGAATCCAGTTCTTTTAATGATTTTTCACAATGTTACCGTTTTATTGTACCCTACATAAAATAAATGCTGACCTGGTGAGCATTTAAAAAAAACATTTTAATGAACAGAAAATGTCAAATAAAAGCTAACATATTTGCAATCAAGACTGAAAATACTCAACACTGCAGCTTTAAACTGTTTATTTTAACAGTCCAGATTCAAAACCATCTCAAATACAGATACATTCCAAAACCAGTCTCTCACATCCATACACACACACTTTAAGCAATAGAGTTGTAAATACAGACATTCACACATTAGAATTTTTCTGCTGCGGACAAATGAGCAGAATACATTGAGAAGCACTTTAATTTTAGTGGATCAGTCTAATGTCAGGGGTCAAACTATATAGCAAGGATGATAAGAAAACTACAAGAACAAATAAACTGCACCCAAAAGAGTTGGAAGACCAAGATACATCCCAAAAATCCACCGGAACAAGAAAACACGGCAGCTCTACTTAGTCATAGTTGCCTATGCGTCATTAAACTAACAAAATGTAAAGAAACAGGGTGTGGAAAATGAAACTCATTTAAAGCAAATTACAAGAACAGAAGTCACGTCCTATGTGAAACTGTCTTTCGGTGTCAAATAATAATCATCACACATACACACATTAATAAACAAGTGCTAATTCAGGCGTTTTCTAAGTTCTCAAACTTCAGTAACACAAAAAAAACAAAGCAAAAAAAGGAAGCTGAACTCTACTTGGAAGAAAAACCGTTTAAAACAAAAGCAAATTGAACATTCTGGCTTTATATGACAGGCATCCAAAAAGCTCAAATAATAAAATATTTACAAAGTAAAGCACAAATATCTTTTATATTCCCAAAAGCCTCATTTACAACAGATTCACAGTGATGTCGTTGTTCGATCGTGATTATTTTGCTCAGTATTTATTTGTTGAATACTGCAACTGTGAGTCATGAAATTCCTTAAAGTCCTAATATTCCTCACACACACACTCACACACACTCACACACACTCACACACACTCTAGAGATACTGCATAGCAAGGAGTGTAATAATTAAAACAGGACAGGTGGAAAAGAGAAAACACACAAACCAGCGGCAAGAAAGACAGAAAAGCACAACCACATCAATCTTTCGGAGGGAGCTATGACATCACACGTGACATCATCGAGCTCAAAGAGCGCTGCCAGAGCGTGCCGTAGCGCTGTGGTTTGTGTGGTGGTTTTGTGCACAGTGAGCGAGAGACAGTTCCTCTCCAGTCCACTAGGTGTCCTCCTCCGGCACACCCACACCTCTTCTCCTGAGCACATCGGCTCCATCCGTTCGCCGCCACTCTTCCGTTTTTCCACCGTAATCATCGTCGTCATCCTCTTCCTCTCCGTCTGCCTCCTGTTCATCTTCCAACTGCTGCAGGAGACGTACCTGCCCAGCAGGCAGCTTCCCTACAAAGACATTTATGCGTCATCTCATCACGGTTTTGTTGCTGTCATATAATTTTTACTTTAATCATCACGCTTATTAAATATCAGTTAAATGTTCTTGTAGTCGAGGAGACTGGTTAAACATTCACACTTACTGTAGTGATAATCTGGCGCAAACCGCCGTGATGGGAACACGAAATCTGCGATGAAAACCAGTATCTGAGAAAAAGAAACCAAGGACACAATTGAAAACAGTTGTAATGATGTAAAAGCACACTAAATTAACCTGATTATAGAATCATGTTACAGATACTTCATACTTATTTAGATTTTTAAATCCACAATTTTGGAAAGATGTGTTCACTGCAATGCATTCTGGGATTACCCACTCCAGAATTTACTTACTGCAGGACAGATGGAGGCGCGGGGCACTCACTTGTTTTTAAAATACCGCAAATTTTTGGTCAAAAAGATAAGAGTAATGCATCTTTCTAATATGTAAAGGCTATGTCTATTTGTATGCACTCAACGCAGAACTTTTGTGAAATATTAAAAGCAAACAGGATGTGCTTGACTGTAAACGAAAGAGCAAAACATCGCCTATATATTTGCTTCTCAGAAATTAAAAATCTCTCTATAGAAAGTGAAATGGACACTTTCAAATTAATCAGTTCACATGGAAAACAAAAATCCTCAGATTGTGTAATCCATATGAAACATACAGGCGCATCACTACCGAAGACGAGTCAGTATCGCCGACTTCAAAGAAAACATTACTTCATCAAAATGTTAATGCAGTTTCTTCTCTGACACATTCATAATCATCCCTCCTGCCGGTGTGCTGTGGCGAGCTTTATGAGTGCACTTGAGTGCTTATTAGGCTATAGGCAATTAAAGGCTCATTATAATAATTTTAATGGTTTATTAATAAACATGCGATCAGTCGACTAATGCTTAAAATAAACAGCTATTGGTCTATTTTCAATATACGTACATGTATATACTTTTATATAATATAAATACTTTATATATATATATATATATATATATATATATATATATATATATATATATATATATATATAATATATATATATATATATATAATATAAATACTAATATATATTACATATATATATTATATATATATACACACACACACACACATATATACATACATATACATACACATACACATACATACATACAGACACACACATTGTATGCGATTAATCACGATTAATCATTTGACAGCACTTGTATCACTTTCAAAAAATGATCCAGCAGCATCTTGATAAAAACAGGAAATGCACCAAATCACCATTTTAAAACTTTTTTCTGATGGACCAAGAAATTGCTTATTTACTGCATTGTTTCATCAACTAAGTCCAGTTATGGTGATCACAAATCATACAACATTAAACCTTTGAATATTAGTATGTTTTGTGTGTATTCTTACCAATCCAAGGACCAATCCTGAGATGAGCGTTGCTAAAGCAAATATCCCATACGAGCCCCAAACCGGGACGCCCAGCTGCTCTGTTAAGTAATTATGGCAATGCTGAAACACAAAGTTTCAAAAAAAACAAAAAACAACTCAATTTTAATTACTGCATGAAAATATCTAAGAGCACATTATAATACTATTAGGTCAGGTGTATAACAATTAAATATATTTCTTTGCATTGATTCAGTAAACATATCTTCTGGCTTTAAATTATGCTTACATTATGCTATGTCATATGCAGAATAATGATACCATCAACCCTGCTTTAGGTCAGGTTTATTTTGCATTACTGACCAGCTGACTATATATCTGTGTCTGCTGCTGGTTCCTTCAACATTAGCTTACGGTATAAATTATTTGTGCCTGTAAGCCATAACTCTAAATTATTCAAAGAATCGATAGGAAAAGAGTGTTTATACTTTCAGAACTGAATTAACAAAACTTTTTTAACAAAAAATTAATTATAAAGGTAAATACTAATAGTCATGCACACACACCCTGATGAACATGGACAACTTGAAGAGGGCTGACATTGCGTTCATCCTGAAATAAAATAACAAAAACCAGTCAGTCTGTCACAGAAATTGTATCAAATCAAATATAAAAATAGTCTGCCAGTATTACATTAAAAGTGAGCCAACTTCAGAAACAGCATTAACCACACGCTGTGGATTCTCCGAGCTCCTTTTTCTGAAGATATTGCTCAGAGCTATTGCATTATTATACAATTTGAAACCACCCCAGCACACACACCCACACACACAGCATGTACTCACAGGAAGGATGAGGGGCCGAACCAGGAAGAGACCGGCTCTATGCTCTGCCACTTCTTCTCATCAATGAAGCTCAGGAAGTCATTTTTAGAGCGGGCTCCTTGATACCGCCTAAAGACACCATCTTTACAGCTGCCACACACACACACACACACACACCTATGTTTAACAATTTATAACTCCTTTTACACCACAAAGATGTAAAAAAGACAACTGCCGGTGTCTATCCATCAAAGAAAGAAAACAAACATTTAGCAAAAGTGCATTAAACGAATCGAAAATGAGATTATTGACTTCAGTAGTTAGCAACCGTGTTTACTTTTTGGATTTTAGCAAATCTATCACCAGCTCACTAACATCTAAAGAAAGGGTTAAATGGAAGGAAACCCACTGGTATATAGTTGGGAGAGCCGTGATGATGAACCTCCCACTCAAACCTGCAGCACACAGAAAAAGAATCATAAATACAGGCCATCAGGAGAGAAGAGAATCCAGACGTGTGCTGAGATAGTCCTACCTGGCTGCTCAGTGACGTCCACTTTGGCAATATTCACTCCCAAATCTTCTCCCCATTCTGCAAACTCATTCCACACAGGCTGGAGCTGCTGGCAGGCTGGACACCACGGAGCAAAGCTGAAGCAGACAGGCAAACCTTTTAATCCAATAACACAATCCCAGCCAGAGGAGACACAAAGACACTGAGGCTCATTTGTTTTCCATTGGATCCATTTAACTGCAATCCTCTTGTTCGGCTGCTACAGCTGGAGGACATGCGCAGGGCAAACAACGCTTAGACGCTTCTGAATAGAGGGACAGTGGAGATTCTGACATCTCTATGGTGTTGTTAGTGATGTTAGGCAGAATGACAGTCACAAATCAGATGCAATTAACATCAGTTGTGAATGATGCCGTTATTCTTCCTATAATGTACCTTTGTGTTCCAAGGAAGAAAGAATGTCATGAGGTTTTGAATCAATATTTGGGGGAGCTACTGAAGAAATCATTGTCGTTTTAAGTGAACTATGCCTTTACCCTCAGACCACTGAACTTCTTCTATCATGAGCCCAGCACAAAAACACTGCAATAAAAAGTAATGTAATAATCCGAAGATGGATATTTTAGATATTTAAGTTAGATCTACGTGCCGAATTAACCAACATGCACTGATGAACACCAGTAAACTCAGACTTTTTTGCACAATTTAACTCACAATTCGATCATCCATTCTCCCGTCAGGATTTCCTCCCAGTTTCCATCTGTGATTACTCTTAGATTGGCCGACTTGGCCGACGCGGGCTGCAGCACCACACATGTTGCGATAAACGCAGAAAACACACACGCGCCGGCTGTCATCCTGACCGTGTGTGTGTTTGCGCACGCCATGTTTCAGCGCCCACTGCTTGCCTTCCGCTTCCGCCTCGACTCTGACGTGCCGCTGATGGGCGGAGCCGCTTCGTTGACGTCATGGCGTATAACGGTTGACAGAGTTTAAAAGAAAACTTCACATTTATTAGCAGATGGTAATTATTTTTGATCTATCTATCTATCTATCTATCTATCTATCTATCTATAGATAAGAATAAGAATATAATAAGAATATAAGAATATAGATCAACTACTTATAAACCAGTTTCCTGAAATAGCTCATTTTGAAATCAATATCCCACATACAGTAATGTGTACTTTTTTTAGATGGATATATGACACAAAAGAAATGCAGCCTTCTCCATTTCAGTAAAGTAACTGTCATCAAAGCTGCAGTAGTTTACATCAGAGTACACTGTTTTATTGACAACATGACTAATTTGACTGTCTTGTCCGTACACAGTGACACAAGGACTTGTCATTATTGATGGCACTGACATATATTTATTGACACAGATATTTATTTTTAAGAGATGAAGTAAGGAGACCACAAGGGGGCGCTATGAGCTCTTTATTGCTCAAAGCAAATACAATGATTTTATTGATGTTATTGAAACTTGAGTTTTGAATTGAGTCGATGATTTGTGAATCCATTAGGAGAATACAAAAATCACAAATAAATTAAGACATTTAGAAATGACATTTTATGGTTAAAAAAGTAAAAAATGTGCTTATAACATATTTTTAATAGTCTATAGCCCCATATATTTTCCTATATTTAGCTGATACATTTACTCGGTTCGTTTGCTCATTTCCTGAAGCAACCCGGAAGTCATTATTGTGTTAATTATCTTTTTACAAGCCAAGGTTTTTAAGCATTATACTAATAGATTTTTACTATTTAACTCTGAGATCTTGTGTGTGTGTGTGTGTGTGTGTGTGTGTGTGTGTGTGTGTGTGTGCATGCTTGCACAGAACAATAAGAAAGAGAATGCTTGGAAGTTTGCTACAGAAACACAATGAGGCAGAAATGCACACACACCCTCAGAGGATGTTATTACTCACTCTCTGCCGACACTAAATGAGTGCTAATGACAGCACTGATGTGATAATTGCTGTGCCACAGTGAGCATGTTAATGCAAATGTGCTGTGATGCGATTGTTTAGACTGATTTATTGAGGAAAGCGTTATGAATATTTATGGTGAAATGTTTAAACTCATGTTGTTGTTCATCTGGACTTTAACGTTGCTAAAAATAGCACAAAAATATGAAAGCAATGAAAAAAAATAAGAAGAGTATTATGTTTGATGAGTAAGTAAAGTTAAATATAATATGCTTTTAAATGGCTCTTTTCATCTAATACGTGTTTTGCACGTATTTAATCAAAAATCAGTAGGTCTATGTCTGCTCTGTGAATGTTTTATAATTAACCTTCACCTGTGTAATGAGATATGTTTGACAACATCCAGCGGTGATTATACTGAACTAAAATTATATTGAAACATTTTGGACTTATTCTTCTTGCTAGCGTTTTATGCATCCTGAATTTTCACACTTGCATAATTTGTCAAAATTACAGCTCATTGGAAATGACGTGCAATAAAAATATTCCATTCACACATTGTCAAGTGTCCTCACACATCATGTCTCATATTTCACCTCAAGCATGCTCTTCACTGATAATTTTGTTTCCTTGGTAACCAAGGACACAAAAAAAAAAAAAAAAAAAAAAAAAACTGTAAAAAAAATATAAATAATTTTTAGCCTAAACTATGCATTTCTAAAAATCCATTAATTATTATTTAATGGTGAATTTTATTATTTAAAAACAAATCTGTATCTGAGCTTGATACAGCAAAAACAATAATTGCTTCCAGCACAGTAACACATTTTTTTTTAGATATTTCTGTGGAAAGTTAGGTTATCTTTGTGTTGGTTTTTAAATTTGGGCTGGGCTTGCTTGTTTGAGTTTTAAAATAAAAAGGTAATTTTTCACACCAAAAGTAAAACGAATAAGCCTCAGACCTAAGGAAGTCCAAATACACATCTGTACAGTAGAGGGAGCATCTCAAACACATTTCAGTTGTGCTGCCAGTCTGGATTGCATGAAGAATAGTAAGTGAGAATAAATTCTGGACAGACAGATGTTTGTGATGTAAAATGTAGTTTTTGGACGGTGGTGTTGATTATAGGGGCCCACAGCCGAGGGGGGGCCCTGGCGATCTCAACCGACTGACTGAGGCCAACCTTAAAAGACGCTCAGGACAGTTGACGGGCCACTGCTTTGTCACAAAAGCTTATAATTTTGCACGTTTTAAGGCTTGCCACTTTTTTCACCTTAAAGCGCTCAAATACAGAATTATCCGGTGTCCTTAATGTTAATCCAAGAATATAAACGAAAGAAAATCACTTACTGCTCTTGACTGAATTACTTTGTAGTTTTAACAAGAATTAATCCACATAGTTTTTCTTTCATTTCTAATGCAACCTTTTTACAGACCGAACAAAATTAAGCATTGCTTGGTAATTGTTCAACAAAGTATTGAAAGTTATTTATATTTTCATCAACCGTTGTCTGTATTTTTGGTTTTACATACAAGATATATTTGTTCTGATACAGTTTAGCTCTGAGTTCTTGCCATGTTTTATTACCATTTTCTAAATTATAGCCAATAACTGATAATTTGAGAACATCTGAAGGTGTCTTAATAAATTTTGGTTAAACTGTATATTTCATTTTTACAGTGAAGTATTATTTTATATTAGTATTCACAGATCAAATAAATAAATAGAATGAATTTACAATATAAACAATTTCAAACAGGGCCCACTGGTACAACCTACCGATGATGGTTATTTTTTTCTTGAATCCATGGAAAGAAGCAACAAAGGCATGGTTTACATGTTTCACAGTTTTTAGGAAGGACTCAAATTCTGTTCACATCGCTGGGGTTAGATCAGACTGCTCAATAATGTGTCTTGGACCTTCAGTATGTATGTTTTAATTATACTGTGTTGTAAATAAAATACAACTCATTTTAAAAAGCCATTTTTCAGTCTGCTCACATTCTTTCTTACCTGTCTCTAAGTCACAGTCACTGGTGGGCTATTGTTAGGAGAAGGGCCCTTTGTCCCTCAGGTGAGAATCACTGAATATTAATAACTCCCCTGCATACACTGCCTTCAATTGCAAAATATTTCTTTAACAATTTAAATGTAAATGTTTCCTGTGTGTGTTTTCAATGTATTGTTTTCTGTGAATGAATAAGCAGAATTATTTTCACATAATCTTGGATAAATATTCTAGCTTACAAGACTAGATTAGTTCAATCTTATGCAGAACTATTATGAGTATGAGTTTTATAGCCTTATTTCAGCTACGTTTTCCCCAAAACGTACAAACCATGCATAACATTTCTAAAAAATGCGGACAGGTACATCCATCTTTTTCACATATTGTAGCACAGTTTGTGCTGAATACAAAATAATTACACCAATACTATGTTATAAGTAGAAGAAACACAAATGTCAGGGCATTTAAAAACACCTCAAGGGCCCCAAAATCACCTCAGACCCCAGAGGGTTAACTAGGCCTACTTGAAAAAGTAATCTGATTACGTAACCCATGTCATAATGCATTACCCCCAAACCTAGTTAGCAAAATGTTCTTAAACCCATTTAGCCTGGCATAAAAAAAATCTCAAATGAATTCACTTTTATGTAATTAAAAGAGTCTCTGTCCACCTCTCCTAATATCCTCACATTCCATCCGGTTATCACCATGTACGGTGTGTTACGCAGTGACAGTTCTCACTGACGTCTGTGCACACACACACACACACACACACACGACAGGATGCACGTGGGAGGAGAGAAAACGCCGGAGACAGCATGAATAGGAGTAGGTGGATAGAGAAATCTACTTTCCCCTCTATTTTTCATCCTCTCCCTCTCATCCTCAATCTGAAACTGGCTTTTACCTGTTATGCAAGGGGCTGCCTACTCTCAGCATCATGGAAGGAGCGGGTTCATTTTCAGTCCTACCAAAAATAAATTCCATTCTGTGTGAACTACTGCCACACACATATGCTAATGGACAGGCACACTCATAAAAACGCTATTATGGATGCGGGTTGTCTTCATTAGATTGCATTACAGCTTTTATATAACTGTGGATGATGAACAGCTTGTGCACAAAGACAGAAGAAAAAAATTAACTTAACACTAAATCCACACACAGAGCAGTCTGATTGATTCCTACTTGATGCAAAATCTCTGCAGCCAGGATGTCGAACGAGTACTCTAGGGACTGAAACCAAGCCAATTTATAGTCCAAATTCTGGACGCCTTCTCCTTCTGCCTGGAGATTTTAGGTTTCTAAAATCTTTCAAAAGATTTGGCGTTACCTCCTTCAGCGAGAGCAGCTCCAGATGGACAGGCTGAAGCCGAGAGCCAGAGAGAGCAGTTGCAGAGCTGTTGAAGGTTTACTGTGCAGCTGCGAGTACAATCACGGTCCCTGCAGGTATTTAGAGATCAGCAGCTTGAGGAAAAGCGCAGTTTGGTCAGAGGTCAAAAGAGGGTTTTTTGTTTTTGTTTTTATTAACATCGTACATGTTTCTCCTATTTGCTCTGAAGATTGAAGAAGACAATATCTAAGCATTTTATCAACAAATAATTCATATAACAAATACCAAAAGAAAGAAGAATAGAGTCTTTTTTTTTTCAGCTTGTTACCAAGGTAACATTTTTTATTTTCATTTAGTTTAACTTAGTATACTAAATAACTAACACTAACTAAAGTAAAATAAATAAATAACAATCAATTAAAAACTTCTTATTCTTCTTAATTTAAAAATGACAAAACACACAACAAAATTACTTAAAAAAATAATAATAAAAAATAAAATTTAACTTTCTAAATATTAAAGGGAATTATACATGTGTGTGCAGTGCAGGCATGTTGGTTGCATTGTGTCATATGCATCAGTTGAAATCATTTGCGTTAAGAAGGTCAAGTTCTAAGCATCTCCTTGAAGACGCGCAAATAATGTCACGCAAATATGGCTGACTCTCTGCTCTGAGATCCTCAATAACTACTGGCCCCAGTTTAGAGCCTGCTCTGTGACCCAATTACTGCAGTAAGAATAAAAATGATTAAGCAATTAATTTCCCCCCCACCAAGTCTCTCTCACACAGATACTCACGAGAGTGGCACATGGACAAAATTCACATGGCACTCAATCACAGGCCTTCTAACACACACACACACACACACACACACACTCTCTACAACAACCTCAATACACCCACACACACTCTCCTGCACTCCTCTACTAGCACTCACGTTTCAGATGCTCACACGTGTCTAAAAACACATGACACAATACAACACAGAGGTCAAAAATTTGGTCAAATCAATAGCAGCCGACAAACATCATCCGGATTATTCTAAAACACAGTATTACCTTACTGTCTTAAACATCAACATCATTATTATATACAGCTATAAAACTGTGACAATTCTACTATGAGTTGGTCAACTTAAGGCACAGAGAACAAAAAACTAAACAAAAATAATCAAACATAATCTAATGGCTTTTGGAAAACTCAATACCTATTTGAAAACTGAAAGTCTTTTAGTTGCCATTACATTTTGTCTAAGAATGAATTGCTTCTGCGTTGGAAGGTGAAAATAGCAACTGCTCATCAAGTCACTCTAAAAAAAAAACATTGTACATAAATTATCTACACCTTTTCGATACAGCGTTTTCAAACAAGTTCTTCTGAACAGATATCGTTTTTGTTGAGAGGTAACCATAGCAACAAATAATGGCTCATAGTCCATATCGGACGGAATCGACAAAAAATTCCTTTTATATCCATTTGCTCTCTTTTTGGTTACCATGGAAATTCTGCCTAGATAAATTATCACCGGTTAGCAATTAGTAGAGAACATTTCACCTTCAGCTACGACGTTTTTTTGCTGTCAAACACTAGAGCTGAATGACTTGTGATGCAGCCTGCACAAACACACCTTAAGCGGTTGTTGGATAGGAAAATCAGTCGCGCTGTTAGAGCAGGTGCACTACCACAAACATTGGCCGGGTCTCAAATCCATCAAGCACTTCTGCTATACTTTGCTTCACCAGTTTGATTGGACTCCTGGAGCTCTTCGCGTAAACTGACAGCGATTTTATGCAGTAGCTGTTGTCGCTCGTGCATCAGTGTTGGGTTTGGCCTACGCCCACCGAATTTAAACCGCCCCCTCCTCTATCCTCCGGTGCATAGGACGGAGAACGCGAAGGAGACGCGTACGTACAGAGCTGCGATACGGAGGGAATATTTCGTTTTCGTTTACAGGGAGCCTCCGAACCCGGATCGAACGACAAGATGGACGAAATGGAAGAGGAGTTAAAGTGCCCGGTGTGCGGCTCGTTTTTCCGCGAGCCGATCATCCTGCCGTGCTCGCATAATATCTGCCTGGCCTGCGCGAGAAACATCCTGGTGCAGACGCCCGACGCCGAATCCCCGCAGAGCAGCCGCGCGTCGGGCTCCGGCGTCTCCGATTATGATTACTTAGACCTGGATAAGATGAGTCTGTACAGCGAGGCGGACAGCGGATACGGCTCTTACGGCGGGTTCGTGAGCGCACCGACAACCCCGTGCCAGAAGTCCCCCAACGGGGTACGTGTTTTCCCCCCTACCGTGCCTCCTCCGCCACAGGCGCAACACCACCTGCTGCCTCACACCGGCGTCCTGCCGCCGGTCCCCCGGAACTCCTGCCTCACCTGCCCGCAGTGCCACCGCAGCCTGACACTGGACGACCGGGGGCTCCGGGGCTTCCCCAAGAACCGTGTCCTGGAGGGGGTTGTGGACCGGTATCAGCAGAGCAAAGCGGCCGCGCTCAAGTGTCAGCTGTGCGAGAAGAGCCCCCGCGAGGCGACAGTCATGTGCGAACAGTGCGACGTGTTCTACTGCGATCCGTGCCGCCTGCGGTGCCATCCGCCCCGGGGTCCGCTGGCCAAACACCGGCTCGTGCCTCCCGCGCAAGGCAGGATCAGCCGCCGCGCGAGCCCCCGGAAGATCTCCACCTGCACCGAGCATGAGCTGGAGAACCTGAGTATGTACTGCGTCCAGTGTAAGACCCCCGTGTGCTACCAGTGTCTGGAGGACGGCAAACACTCCACTCATGAGGTCAAAGCGCTGGGGGCCATGTGGAAGCTCCACAAGGTGGGGAAACTGCTTAAGATTGTTGTTTACTACTGCAATGACTTAAAAAAAAAAGCATTTTGAAAACAGCCTGGTTTAAGCTGGGCTAACAGATGGACAACCCGTGCTGGATGTCTCACAGTCTGGGTAAACTGGTCTTCAGTTGGTTTAGCTGGTCATCAAGCTGGCCTGCTACAAAATAAAGGTTCCATCAGAAGTTGTGATTTTATAGAATAATTATTTTTTGGTTTCCCAAAGTGTCTTTGAGTGAACAGTTCTTTAAAGAATCATTATTTTCTTATCTTGTAAAGAATCCTTTCCCACTCTATAGAAACTTTGGTGTGGAAAGATTCTGTTACACCTTATTGGTGCCAATAAAGAACCTTTGTTTTTAGGTGTGCGCAGCCTGACCAGCTCAAAAGTGCCCTGATCCATTTTAAAACCAGCTCAAATCTGCCTTTTCAGTGAGCCGAGCCCTCTTGCTTTTGGTATAAAATGTGTAGCGCGGTAAGACTTGTCTCTGTGACGGCCGAGACACCACCAGTCTAATTAATACACAATGCACGACACAACCAGCCATGATTCAGGCCGAATGAAAAACACTTGCGCTCCAGCTGCCCAGCTTAGATTCAACAAAAAAAAACAACCAAAGTCATTTAAATCCAGGTGTTCAAGACAGACCTTCTGACGGATAATATGTTTGTGTGGGTTTTCAAGCATCTACAATCATAAATGCAGTGCGCATTTGCTGTTGACGTATTGATAGACGATAAATGTTCCTGTGAGGTTAGGTTACTTTCTAGATATCTGTTGATGGGAACTCGACCGTACAGGTTGCTCGTGTTAACTGTGTGTGTCTGCATTCCTCAGGGAACATGTAAAACTGCATTGGCTGTGGCCTGTTGTTGTAGCAACATGATACAGTGAGGCAGTGAGCTGATTTACTATGTCTGTCTGTGAAAAAGACGGTATCCATAGGAGAGGTGAAGAATGAAGAAAGAGCCCCCCCCCCTCTCTCCTAGTACTAACATGCATGCATTATGTGAGTTAATAAATTGTGATTTAATTTAGAAGTAAATAAAGTGAGACAGTTTTATTTATTCAGAAACTTTAAACACAAGCAATCAACAGGGAAGGAGATGGTGGATCAGTAAGTACATGGTTTAACGCAGCTCACGCATTAGTTATGCGTGAGACCATTACTGATGCTTCCATATTAAATATTTTGGGTGACGTCATAGGATAATAATTATGGCTGATAAGTGATAAATAGGCAACTTTTTCAAATGTACACATAAAAACCAAAGGCAGACATTTTAAATACTACAAGTGAATTAATACACCACGACTATAATATGAAAATGGACATTAATTTTGAGGTTTGCTTGTGTTATTGAATTATAGGTATTTTAAAACATTATTTTTTTGTGATGCTGTTCCTGAGCTTTATCTTCTTAAAAGAAACCTTAAATTACCAATGCGTAAAGCAGTACTGCTATTTATTTTAATATTACGCTGCTCAACAATTGTTGACATAATAATAAGAAATGTTTCTTTAGAACCTTTCTGAAGGATCGTGTGACACGGAAAACTGTAGTAATGATGCTCAAAATGGATGAATGGCTTTTTAAGATGTATTAAAATAGAAACAGCTATTGTGAATCGCAATAATATTTCTCAGTATTACAGTTTTTTTACTGTATTTTTTAAATTAAAATAAATGCAGCCTTTGTAAGCATAAGAGACTTTGTTCAAAAACATAAAAAAATCTTACTTTTGAACAGTTGTGCATATCAATTATTGACTAATAACTTACTTTGATTTAAGTCTGTTAATTAAAAACCAAAGAAAATGATTAAAATAGTATGCATTTCAGGCATTTGATTGCATTTTATTTAGCATTTTGGCTTGACCTCTGATATGTGGTATACTAACATTCACCCCTCTTTCACCCACATTTTCATGTGCAGCCAGAAAAAGTTACCTGGCAACAAAGAAACCATTCCTATTCAGTGTCCACCCCCGCACTGCTTTACTCCATGTGTTGAGCTGCGTCATTTTGTGTGTTCAGTTACATTATTCTCTGTTCAGTGCTCCATGTCTGATGTTGTGGCTGCATAATATTAGTTTGAACTGGGACAGCAGCAGCATCACGGCAGACCCAAATATGGCTTCCCCCTTTTAGCACCTGGGACACACACACACACACAGAGATCAGATCTTGGATCAGTGTCCTCTACTACGGTCCCATATGTAGCTGTTTCACTAAACACTGGCGAGCTGGCCTCATATCAGAGGAAAATGGCCTCTTTCCGCACTGCAGACACTTGCTCGTCATTCACTAAACAGATTGTAGTTTTGCTAGCCTCAGGGCACCATATGCTTCTCTTTTTCTCCATTTCTCCATCTATCTTTTCGTGCTACATACACAGCAAACAGAAAATGGGGCCTGTGATGTTGTGATGCTCTGAAAGTCTTTTTACTTGAAGGGAGTTTATTACTGCTTTTTGCAACTGTGCAGAATATTCCATTTTTAATATTTTTATTCATTAAATAGTAAACAACAGATATTCTATTGCATGACCAAACTAGTAGTAGTGCGTAGTGTGTAATGGTGGGCTCTTTGTGGTATTCTAGTGTGTAACATTGTGATATAAGAAAATAACTCTTTTACGGTGATAAAACCTTTATTTATTGGCAAGACTAAGGAAAGAGAGCACAGGGGAATGCGTTAAATTGATAGATTGATGAATAGATTTCACCACTTTTGAAAGTACTTTAGGTAGTACCTTTTCATATAGTTTTCAGAATTAAAAAATCTGAGCACTGGATGAAGCTAGGTTCACAATTGTTATGTCATTTTATTGATAACACTGAAATTAAGGGTTTTTACATTCTCTCAATTTTATTTTTAATTAGAATTTTATGTAATGATATATGAACAACCCCTCTATGAAAACCTCCACAATAAAGATGGAATTAAAACTTTAGAATTTGATGTATGTAAGGAAAAGCTAATTTTGAGCAAATGGTCTTAAAAATAATGAATTTTGCAAACTCTTAACTGTGTGTTTTGAATATTTTCTTTCAACCAGTCTGAAATGATAAATGCTGTGGAAACTCAAAATCTCAAAATTGACCAGTTAAAGAAAACACAAGTCTGTGGTGTCTTTCCTTAACTATTTAACTAAATCTGTAGCAACCGGGCCCTTATTACAGAACCAACTGAACTCCAGAATCCTGTCTTAACTGTTTAACAGTGATTTCAGCTCTTACTTATAGGGCAAACACTTAAGATAAGATGTTTCTGTAACACTGCACCTGCTGAGTTCTTAGTATGTCTAGTATGTTAGTATGTGTATCGTGTGCAATGTGCTGGCATTTAGTGTGTTAGGCTCTCATATGGTTCTAGAGCGAAATGCTGTAGTGTGTATGACTGTGATATACTAAGTAGGACACAGAATTGGAGATTTGGAGCACTTTGTTTCATTCCTTGTTCTCTCATTTTTGTTCCTCGTTTGAGAACAGACCACAAATGAAAGTGGAGGTCTCTTGGCGGATGGTTGTCATAGCAATGTGAGAACATTTATAATGGGATATTTTTCCTACTCTAAAGCAACATCCTTTCACTATGCCTGACGTGCACACGTACGCACGTTCCTCTTTCTATTTTCTCACCCACTCTTTAAATGACAGATTTAATGACTAACCTCTCACAAATTATGTCACTTCCTCGCTCAACTCAACTTTTTTGCATAAACACATTTCATGTACATCCCCGATTCCCTGTTGCAGCAGATTCAACAGAATGCTAAACTGCGTTATACAAAGTGTACATGAAAAAAACATTATAGTAAAGATAAAAAATTATTAAATGTCATTTTAATGAAATATTGCATCTCTACTTAATGTCTTAAATCTAATAAAACCCCGTTTATTAATAAAATGCTAGAAAAATGTCAAGATTTACATAGTGTATATAGATAGTACTGTTCAAAAGTTTAGAGACAGTAAGAAACTCAGCAATTACTTATTCAGCTAAAATGCATTCAGATGATCAGCATCTAGCAGTAAAGACTGTTACAAAAAATGGCAAAAAAAGTATAAATAAAATAATAGAAAATTTGCATGGTTTCCACAAAAAGTACCAAATCGACATCGGAATCATGATACTGAATGCTGGAGTAATTGCTATTGAAAATTCATATTTATCATCATAGGAATAAATTACACTTTAAAATATATTAAGTATAATTTAAATGATCAAATAATAATAATTTTAGTAGTGTATTTTACCAAAACATAAAATGCAACCTTTTTAATTAATATTATTTTATTTATTTAGAGAAAGATTACTCACAAAATGAATTTGATATTTCAGACAGAAACTGGATTTTTTTATTTTCTAAATATTAAGGCTGTTGTTAGAATTATGGAATTGGTTTATCCAAAAAGGTCCACACATAACCTAAACCCATGCATTACTAAAGCTTTAGTAAAATTAGATTAGCAAAGTTCAATTGCTCTTTATATATAGTTCCTATATCTTCTCACTTCACTCTCTGCTCCTGTCTTGTTCTTTCCAGGGACAGCTCTCTCAAGCACTGAATGTTCTGTCTGATCGGGCCACAGAGGCCAAAGAGTTCCTGGTGCAGCTCAGAAATATGGTCCAACACATACAGGTACAACAGTGACACACACTGCAATCATACACACAGCTGTGCAGTGCTCGATCAACTTTAATGATCTAATTCTTTCCTCTGCCTGTGTTTCAGGAGAATGGAGTTGAATTCGAGGCATGTTTGGTCGCCCAATGTGATGCTCTGATTGAAGCTCTCAACCGCAGGAAAGCTCAGCTTCTCAGCAGAGTAACCAAAGAACATGAACACAAACTCTCAGTAAGCACCACCACACCAACCATCCCCAATCCAGTGGAAGTTTGTCTCTAAGATAAATACAGTATGGCATTTGATTTATATACATATGACAAGAAACTATCAATATTCTCTCAGGATAGTTTATAGAAATTTTGTTTAATCCTAAATCACAATATGTAACTCAGAATACAGCTAAAATGCATGTGAAATATCAATACAGGTAATTCCTATACATTATTGAGCCATATTTTAGAGTGAAGTGGAAAACTGTTGGGCAGCAGGGACATGTATGCAATATCATTAGGTCTATAATGCAACAAGATGTTTAAAAGCATAAACCAATTATCCAGCCTGCTGTTTCTAGATACATGTGAGTCATTTAAGAAATTAAATGTTCCTCTACATGCATGTCTAACATTGGCTGCGTACAAAAGCTCTAAAACGCTGCTTTCTGAGGAAGCATTCCAAGACAGGAAGACATCAAGGCTCATTTGAATTCAAATTCTGCTTCATTTCACTTTCTTCGGCCTGAATTTTGAAGGCAGCATAGATGTATCCTTCGCTGTCCTTTGATATCCCACAATTCTGTGCGTTCCATTCCGTGACAGAAAAAATGACCTCTGAAAGTTGAAAGTTGACCTCTGAATAGTAATCAAACATTCGTTTAGTTGTTGTATTTTGTCGTAGATCATTACGCTGCCTTAAAAGCCTTGTCTGAAATCAGTTTCATAATGTGCCTTTCTGCAAACATGCTGGCCTTCAGTGTCTAGCTGCCTAGGCTTTCGGACACAACCATTCACACCTCATTTATTGGGCCCATTCCGTTTTTAGGAGCTCATTAAAAAAATGTAAAAAAACAAAAGCAAAATGACAGCTCTCTGTATTCTTTTGGAGATAAAGGAAAGGATGGAAAAAATGGATCTGGTGCTAATTACCCAAATCACGCTAGTCCTTTTGATTTCTTAATTGGAGGTTTAGCGACTATCACTTTAAGGCTTTTTAGTATGTGTTAACAGAAGTGATGGTACTTTCACACCTGCCTTATTTAGTTCAGTTGGGTGCGCACCAAAAGCGGACTAAACAAGAGCACCAAGACCTCTTGAAGAGGTGGTCTTGGATGTTGTCACGTGATCAACACCAGAGAAGGCTGAAAAAAAGCTACAGTGTATAATCTTTTTTACTTTGGTCTGACCAAATAAACCGAACTACAGGTGTGAAAGCTTAGATTAACACACTTAGTTTTTATTGCAGCCTTTGCGAGTTGCATTTTTCAGTAGCTTTGTAGGAGTAAAGCTATAATAAAATGCATTGAAAGCACATACAGTCCCCCTAAAATGTTATTTAATACCATTAAGACTTAGTTTCTTCTGCAGAACACAAAATAATATATTTTGAAGAATGTAAGTAAACAAATTCAATAGAGATAAAATGTTTTGAATTCCTCAAAAATACCTTCATATGTGTTTCATATCAGTAAAACGTCTTAGAGATAGACTATAGAATAACACGAGGGTAAATGACGGAATTTAACGTATTGTTTAGTTTGTTAACTAATATTCATGGAAATCTCCACACATTTCTGTATTAGGGCAACAGATGACTGGGCACTGAGGATGTTTTCTATTTCCCCATTAAAAATGCATTAAATGTCTTTTCTGCCAAAGTTGGATTCAGAATAGTTTCATGCTTCAGGCAGCAGGGCTAATCAGCAGCCATTGTCGGTGTGTCAAAGCAGCCTGTTTGTAGCCCAAGCTTCTATGCCTTATGAAAAGATTTTCTATCACGTGGGGAACGCAGCTTAATGGTTAAAAATCTGAGCTATTAACACAGAGATATTAGGTTTAACCTCAAGTCATTGTGTCCTTGAATAAGACTGAATCCAGGCTGCTCCAGTAAGACTGCATCTATAGTTAGTGTGCCGCAGTTCTCTTTAGTTGAAATGCAGCTGTGAAATGGCAAGTAAAGAAACATAAAATCAGTGTGATTTTAAACAGCCCTGAGAAAATGATAAATGATATTTCCAGATTAAAATGCATCCAAATGTAAAAGTTCAGTTGTATTTTTGAGGTGATTTTATTGCTTACCATTTCAAGTTCACCAAAAAAAAAAAAAAATGCTCAAATGTATGTACCCTTAGGCCGTGTTCATACTTGGTGTCTTTTCTGACAAGAAAAAGTTGACAAGAGTGCTTTTTTAGAAAAATAAAATGCTTGCATTTACAAAAAAAGCAGCAGAGAGCGCCTTTTGTTTGCGATAGCAACAGCTGCAGCAACAAAGCGTTAAAAGTTGGCTCTTGCTTTGACCTTTGAAATTAATGGGGAAGAAAATGTCGATTCACAACGACGTTCCTTAGGGTCCATGACTAGTACGATCAGTTTATCTATCTAAATTTATCTTGGATCACCAATTATTGCATCACCACATTAAATTACTTCATGCTCATCATATGGATCGTCTGTTATGAATGGGTGCCGTTAAAATGAAGCCCAAACAGCTGATAAAAACATCAAAATAATCCACAAAACTCCAGTTCTGTCAGGACCACTTTTGTCTGAGATGATTGACACTTAGCATACAGTTTGGATTGGCGGTATGGTTCTGTTCTGGGCAGAAACTCCTTGTGCATCCATTAAGGACAGCAGGGAGAATAGTGATAACACCCCAGAGTAAACAGAACAGAACCAACAGAAGTATTGCAGATATCGTTAAAGTATTTTAGAATTGGTCTGATTCAAAGGAGAATCAGAAGGTTGGATCTTGAATTACAGAGAAGGAGTTGGGGATGGAGGAGGTAATTAGCTATTAAGCTTAGCGAAAACTGTTGATAATACTGACGGGCCTAATATATGGATGCTTTGATAGGTGTTGTATTCCTATAGGTAGGTGGTGGTCAGGCTGAGAGTCTGCTGATGCAAGCTTGACGAATGTGACTTGCCAGAACTAATACTATGCTTGATATTATACATTAATACTGTGTGTAAGAAATAAATGCATCATTAATGCATTTTAAGGCATACTGTTACTTTGGCGCATATAAATTTTTCTTACATTGAAAGATGACACATATATTTGTCTGTGAGTCATGAAGGGAAATATAATACTGTTAAAATTGTCCTGGTTTCCCCTGCTTTTAGTAGTATGTAAGATTTTTTTTTTTTTTGCTGGCATCTTATATCGGCCTATTCTCCCTTCTTGTCTCCATGGTGCCACAGGCCTGTTCCCATGGTTACAAAGATGTTGGGGTTCTAGTTTTGACCAGTGGCTCTGCGAAATGAGACTGCATTTCTTCAGTTCTGTCTGGTTCTGTCTCATACTGTTTCTATTTGAATTGCTCTCATGTGAAGTGTTTTGTGTTTGAATCATTCAATGCGGTTGTATGCTCTCTGAGACGGTCTACCTCCACATGTGTGTGTATTAGCGGGTACTTGCGTGTCAAAATAAAAGAGATGTAGCCACTGGGTTTAAGTAGAATTTGTAAAAGCATACACTGACACATTCATCCATTGAAATATGCAGTCATGAAGTGCAAATGGATTTTAAAATGTTTTTTGTATAAGGTCAGTGATGTGTTTTGCGCTCAGAGAGGATGCAGACTATTGGTCCTGCTGTTGCCTAGCAACCCAGACACAGCACAGTTATCGTTAATTCATTCTCTTTCTCTTTCTTTCTGCTTCTTTATCTCCTTTTTGTCTCAGGTGGTTCGTGATCAGATATCCCACTGCACGGTGAAGTTGAGGCAAACCACAGGACTAATGGAATACTGTCTGGAAGTTATCAAAGAAAATGATCCCAGTGGCTTTCTGCAGGTCCTTGACCCTTTTAATATCGCACTAATGAACCTCATTTGCTGACATGGGCTGGAAAGTTAGGATGTTTATCCACCAGAGAAAGATCAAACTTGGATGGGATGGATGGGAATGCATGAGATCTGTTTTAAGGGTGTACCAAGATCAAAATCAGTTTGATGTAAAGCAAATTGGATTTCCAAAGACTGAACCGCTTCTCAGAAATTCTTATCAGTTCTTCATCAACATGCTTTTCTCAACCTTTACTCTGCTCTAACATATTGCATTTGTTAGATGTTAAGGGTGAAACAGATTGGTGCCATCTTTTTCTGTGTTGACCAGTTTGCATGCTCATTTCATCAGTTTTTATTTTATTTGTATTACCTTTTATTTAGATAGCACTTATTTAAGTTAATTATTAAAAACGCTAATAATTACTAAAATTCTAATTTTGTGATGCCAAACTTAACCTGTGATATTTTAAAAGCATTTTTAAAATGTAAATAGTGTTTTATAATCGAAAAACAAACTATTATAAAAAATAATGGAATAATAATATGATAGATAATTAAATTTTAAAATTATTAAAATAATAGTCATCAGCCATTATTTCATATCTAGTTTTAAAAAATGTCTAGTTTTAAACTAGATATTTCATATCTAGTTTAAAAATCACTTGCATATTTTTAAAAGTATTTTGAATTTAATTTATTTTATACTCTATAGTTATAAGAATTTAATTGTATTATATAATTCACTTTTTAATTTTTAATTAGTTTTTTATGTTTAACCATGTATCAAACATAACATAAAAAATAATTGACTGCCAAATCTATACTAGGTGATATTATATTGATCTTTGTGAGTGTTGGTCTGTTGTGGACCATAGTGAAGATTTTTGTAATTCACTAAGATTTAAAAAGCTGATATACAAATGTGGAAAGGGCATGGAAAGGTCATAGAAATATATTGGGTAAAAAGTGTGGGTGATCCTGTAAAACTCTTGCTTAATGACACTTTGCCTTCCAAAACTTTTCCGATTACAAAATGTTTCTTGCTCCGAGGATTCTTATTAAATTAACAGAAGGTCATGCATTTACATAATGGCAACACTTCATTAATTTGACTTAATGCCGTGTAATATATTCAGAATCACAGTTTGTGTGTGTGTGTGTGTCTAGATCTCAGATGCTCTGATCAGACGGGTCCATATGACAGAGAATCAATGGGGGAAGGGCTCTCTGACCCCTCGCATGAGCAGTGACTTTGACCTGACGCTGGACAGTGGACCCCTGCTGCAGACCATACACCAGTTAGACTTCGTCCAGATGAAGGGTGAGTCTGTGTGTGTGTGTGTGTGTGTGTGTGAGTGGGCGTTTCTTCTTTTTTGTATGGCTTTCCTTAATGACAAAGTAAGACCGAACACTGGACCCAAAATAACCCCGTCTGTCTTTGTTTGTGGCTTTGCGTGTATGTTTAGTTCCAGCTGCTCCTATTCTTCAGTTAGAGGAGTGCTGTACTCAAACCAACAGTGCTACTCTGTCATGGAAACAGCCACCTCTCTCTACCATAGCTGTGGATGGCTACATTTTAGAACTGGATGATGGGAATGGAGGCCAGTTCCGAGTGAGTGTCACATAAACTGTGAAGCCTTTTGTTCTATTGCATTCTCATGATTATATATGCATTAATATATTTTTTTAATGTTCAAAAAGCACGAAAAGTGTCTCATGCTCACCAAGACTGCATTTATTTTATGAAAAATTTAAAATATTAAAAAAATATAGTATCCTGTTTGAATATATTTTAAAATAAATGTAAATAAATGGTTCTCCTTGGTGAGCTTTACATACTTCTTTCAAAAATTATTAATCTAAATGAAAAAAATTATAAAAGCAACTCTCATTCTGAAGTTGCTGTATTGCAATTAAGATGAATGGGAATTATTTGATTCTTATTGATCAGATTGTCCTGATATCAGACAGTTCTGAGCTTGAGTGGGCATGTTGCTTCTGGATACACATCAAAAACATTTCTGATCTGAATGCAGAAAAGTGTTGGGCTTGAAAAGCTTAATATTTCATAAATTGAAGCTGCATTAAACGACCAGCATTTGAACTCCACGCATTAATTGTGAGTATGAAACTAAAGCTGTGAAAAAACATGTGTGGAATTACACAGCACTGATTAAATTTATGGTAGAACGTACTGCATCTTAGACTAGTACACACATTTTAACTTTTCGCAAAATCTTGATAATAATCACTATTTCAAGCGAATGGAATCCTGCAGAGACCATACATTATCATTTTTTTCTTCCTCGAAGCAGAAAACACTGCATGAGGATTCTGCTCAGCTGACTATATATATACGCATGGAAGCACACACTGATCTGATGTCAGTGTGCATTGTATTGTTAATTTGGCTGTGAGTAGTCAGAATGAGTGACGTTCAGTGAGTGAGTTACGAGGTACATGCATGTATTTTTTTATTAGCTCAAGTCAAGACCACAAACATGGTGTCTCATCTCACATTTGCCGCAAAATGCCTGAGTCTTAAGATGATTCATGCCTTTCACTGCAGGAGTCTATTTATATATTAGAGGACCACTGCGCTCACAAACTCACACTTATACGATCACAAATGCATGCATGCACACACACACAACCTCTGTCACTCACTGTTTACTCTTTACATCACAAATGGTCGCTTGTAATTACATTTCATGTGACTAGCATATAAAGTGTTTTACAGGAGGTTTATTGTACTCATCAAGGCTGCATTTATTTGATTAAAAATATTTATTTGATTTTATTACAATTTCAAATAACTTTTCTTATTTAAATATATTAAAAAAATTGTATGTTATGCTGTTTAATATTTTTGTGTGAAGCACTTTTTAGTAATAAGACAGTTCAGAAGAATAGAACATGCTGTATTTGAAACAGACCTATTCTAACATCATACAGTGAAAGTCTATACTATCACTTTTGATCAATTTAATGTTCAAATAAGAATTAGAACAACCCCCTTGAGTAATGATTTGACTTGAGTGTTATGATCTGAAATCAACCCCATGAGATTAAACTAATACACTTATACCATATATAGCCACACATACACACTCACATTTACACATTACCATTGAAATACACTCAGACACACACATTGTAACCTACACACACACACTTAACTATCCTCTAAACAGGCCAAGCTCTTATTTTAGAAAGCCAGGTTCATGTGTTCTCATATTTGCTCCATTTTCGGGTAGATTTTTAGCAACGGTATCATTGTGTTTTTCCCAAGATATTCATCAGCATATAGAAAATGTACATACTATGTAAAATATGTCTGCTACATGCAGAAATACAGTAAACATAGTATATACATTCTACTATTTCTGCATACAGTTTGTCCACATTTTGATGTAAATAAGTGTGTTTTGAAAAGTACGTGAATTTGATGTAGCACGCTATTTTCACTACAGTAATAGTAAGAATAGTATGGTAGTACTTTATTCAGATTCTAGCCATAGACTTTAGACTTTCATAGAGTTTGTTTGTCATAATGCTATTTACAACAGTAATGTTTGCCAGCTGAACAAATTTCAAACATAAAACGTATACTGTGTCATGTATTTTGTTTAAGAATGTAGTTTGCAGCATATAATGTGCAATATAAAGTAGGCAGTATCATAAATGTCCATTAAAAACACAGATTGATAACCTTGTGTGCTTACTAACTGAAGTGTGTATTTTGCAGGAGGTGTATGTTGGCATAGAGATGATCTGCACAGTGGATGGTCTGCACTTCAACAGCACTTACAAATCACGTGTTAAAGCGTTTAACTCCAGTGGAGTCGGCCAGTACAGCAAAACGCTTGTCATGCAGACATCAGAGAGTAAGAGATGCCACCTCACTGTTGCACACACACACACACACACACACACACACACACAACTTACTTTTGACTGCTGTCACTCTTAATCCACAGGGAAGCTTGAGCATGTCAGTGCAAAATAATACAGCAGACTTTTTTTAGTAATGTCAAAATAGTGTCACAAAAAAATCTAACATTTTTCCATATAAATATCATCACCTACATGTATAGGATTTCTAAAAAGAATCAATTTAATTTTATATTATATTATAGTATTATATTTTTATTATATTCTTACATTGCATTTTTCTGACTATTTTAACATGTTAGACTTTACAACTTAATGCAAATTGCACACATTGTTGCAAAGTCATCGTTTAAAATAAATAGAAAATCAATATTATAATATTTAGTTTGACCTCCTGAAATTTGAGCATTAAACATTTAATGAAAAAAAAATCACCCTCTTTTTTGTACCCTATTAATGGAAAGTGCCAGTGACGTCACACTGAAAGTCTGCTGTGGAGGTTTAACACCATTGTGTGTCTAATTGTATGTTACTAATATAACTGAACATCATTGTGCTGTTAACTGTACTAACGCTCTATAGTATTTTATCACTTGTAAGCGCTGAATAAGTCCAGCTTCCCTGATCTGCTGCTTTCCTTCCTCTCTTTCAGTACCCAATTCTGTTACTTTCTTTTTTTTCTCTCCTTCCACCCCTCTGCATTTTCTGTCCTCTGCATTTCTCTGCCTTATCCACTTTTCTTTATCTCTCCAACCTTCTCTCGCTCTTTTCCCCTCTTTCTCTTGATTTCAGTGAGTCTGCCTTCATATGGTAGTAAAACTCTGGCAGCAGGTATGAATGTCTGAACATCATCATTAAGTTAACCTCATAGACTCTTTCTTGTCTGCTTGAATATGTTTGTTTGTTTGTGTGTGTGAGAGTGCGTGTGTATGTGAGTGAAAGATTCAGTGCGTGTTTGCAAGTTTGATTTGCAGTGTCTCTGTGTTCTTAAACTCATCTGGACTTTAATTCTTACTCTAAATCAAGCTCAAGCAGCCTTCATGACTGTACGTGTGTGTATGTGTGTGCTGTTTCTGCAGTTGCCTGGTTTACCTTTGACCCTGCGTCGGCCCACCCTGACATCATCTTGTCCAATGACAACCTCACGGTGACGTGTAACAGTTACGACGACCGCGTTGTGATGGGCAACACAGGCTTCTCTCGTGGCGTGCACTACTGGGAGATGACCATCGATCGCTATGACAACCACCCTGACCCTGCGTTTGGAGTCGCCCGCGCCGATGTCCTGAAGGACGTGATGCTGGGGAAGGACGATAAAGCCTGGGCCATGTATGTGGACAACAACCGCTCCTGGTTCATGCATAACAACTCACACACCAACCGGTATGAATACATTTGTCTCTGTGTTCATGTTTGTTTTGCAACTTCTCGATTAAATGATGAGTATGAGAATATGAGAAACATGAGAATCTCAAACAATTACATTTCTATATATCATGGTATTACTCATGATATTGCTTATGCAAGAGCACTGCCAATTAAACATAATCTAAATTTAGTTAACAATGAGTGTATGATTCAGCTCATACATTGAAAAACATGCTGTAGAAACAATTTTCACTCAGAAACTGCTAATAAATTTCACAAACAGTTACAAAGAAGCAGCAAGTAACATGTAATTAACAAGTAATTAAATGTGACATTTTGAAATATAAAAACTGTAATAGCATTTATTTATTTTATAATAAATCATACTCCAGTAATTCTATATTTACAACTTTGTGTAAAAATGAGTGTAGATATAGATTGCTTTTTCAAACGTATTATATTTTATTATATATTACAAAATGTTTACAGCAGAGCCTATAGCTCTGTATATTATATTATATTGTAATATAATATAATATATTCAAATATATTATATTAAATTATATTATATTATATTATATTATATTATATTATATTATATTATATTATATTATATTATATTATAAAATTATAGAAATAATTTGGGAAAAAATCCAGATGAAGCACCTTATCAGACATTTACTATTGCTATTCATATGTTAGATGAAACAATGAATAAAGCAAATTTTAATAAATAAATGTGTCATTAAATCTTAGTCACATAATGACTCATAAACTCTGTTTAAAATACATATTTGTGAAATTTCAACAAATATTTATTGGCAATGTTGTGACAAGATGCGGACATAGAAGAATCCAGCAAACGTGATTTTCTGTCAAAACAGAAAATACACCCACTGACATTTCAAAAGTCAAGCATTTCTCTGGAGATTGCAAATACAACACTGTTGTTACAGTTTCATAAATCACACCATCAGCTGGCAATATAGATATAACACCTTCACCCACATAGTCACAGTGAACAATATGCTTTATTGTTTTCATTCGTTTTGTCTTTCATACTCTCCCACCTTCACTGTCTTATTCACCTTTGCTTGGATGGTGTGGTAGAATCTGAACATTATTTCTAAGGTGCCATGGGTGTGAATCAGCACGCAAAATATTTCCATAATATTTGAGGGATATCACTGAAATGGGTGTTCTGAGAAATCTCACCTGTCTGAGCGACAGCCCTAAGGCTCCAAACATATCTGAAACACTCTCTGCTTGTTAATTAAGGCGCATGTTCACGTCTGCTGACATATGCTTGACTTTCAATGCTTGAATCCATACGATGAAAAGATAGGGCTGGTAGTTCATTTGTGGCGGAAATTAGCAAAACTAGTCAAGTACTAGTCAATTTAAAAATGTGATGCATTACTGCCACCTGCTGCTGGCTTTTATTATTCACATGCAGAGGAAAGGTCAAAGCTAACAGCAGGCTAACAGGCTATAATATATTTAAAGGAAATGCTCACACGGCACACAAATGTTAAATAAAAAATGATAGTTTCGTGTTTGATATGTGTTCACTGAGTCAAACATTGCACTCTATTTGCATCATCTTTGATTTATTCTCTCTTTCTTTTCTCGCTCTCTCAGTACGGATGGAGGAATAAGTAAAGGAGCGACTGTGGGTGTGCTGCTGGATTTCTCTCGTGGGATTCTGTTGTTTTTGATAAATGATGAGCAACAGGGACCAGTAGCCTTCAACACACTGGAGGGCATGTACTACCCGGCCATCAGCCTCAACCGCAACGTTCAGGTATTACAATCATTTCAACCATAATACATTTCATTTATATAACACCTTTCCAGTGCTCAAGGACACTTTTCAATGTGTATTAATTCACTGCAAGAATTCTGGTGTATCATATCCTTTAACGCTATATGTAAAGTATATATGAAGAGTTTATTTGCAAAAACAGATAAGTCGGCCCTTACTGTGTTGGTTTTTTTCACCCAATCAGAATGACCCAACTGCATGTTGATTGTGATTAATTGAAATGCAGTGAAAAGCATGATTTCCGAGAATTGTTAAAAACCTTTTTGTACTGAAACACTAACTTTCACAAAAGGCTTATATGAGCAATATTTCTTTTCATAGGTGACTCTTCATTCTGGGCTGCCTATTCCTGATTTTTATACACCCGGAGAATCTGAAGCTGCAGGCTCCGTCTGCTGAAGAGGCATTACATTACACTTCTATACATACGTACACACACGCACAGAGAAGTGCACGTGGATTCAGCTGTGAGTACTTGGCGGGGGAATTGCTGCTGACAGTCATTAATACATTTTAACAAGGTCTGAGTTCTGAAATGTAAACTGACCCGATATGTGCGAGGGTTAGGGTTAACTAAACGCTAACTTAACCCTAACCTTAACTCTGACCCTGATGTATGTGAGGTAAATTGATATTGAAAATTCTTGAATCATTTTCTTCTCTCTTTCTTACACTTTTTCTATATATGATTATTATTATTGATGTTGTCATTGTTTTTATGGAAAAGGTGCTCATGGATGTGAACTCCCAGATTACTGGATATTAACAGATGTCTGTCTGTTGTTTCATGATAAAATCCTCTGTGTGAAGTTAAGCTTAGACATAAGTTACTGATGTGTTAGACCTTAGAGGATGCATTTTACATTACATAGAAATGTTCTGTTGCATATAAAGGTGATTTTTAACTGCAGACGGGGACAGAAACTAGAGTAAAATATCTAATATTACAACCTCCTCATGCATATTGCACCTTAGTTAATGTCATATCCTAAACCCTATCTTGAACTGACCCAAACCCGATATTTCCATTCTTCTGCATTCACAGTGGATGAGCAAACACACAGTTGGGACGTATTAGACAATGCCAGAATGAGCCGAATGTGTGTCAGTGAGGAGGTAATGGCTTTCTGTTTGTCGAAACAGAATAGAAAACACTAATTGGGGCAAAAACACGCACACATACACACACAGGCATTTTCACAGCCTTGCGTAACGTATTATGGAGAGATGAGAATGAATAAAGTTTTTGTTTATCTCTCTCTCCGTTTTATTTCTCCTTTGTTGCCTCAAATCCGCACAAGCTAACGCAAATGCTAAACAAATAACTGGTGCTGCTTATGTTCAATGTGAGAAAATATTGCAATATTAAAGAGTAGAGCTGCAAATCCAAAAGAGAGAACTTTAAACAAGACAGCATACATTGTAGCTGCTTGAAGCATTGGCTATTAGTTTACCATAAAGGATGTACTTTTGCATTAAGAAAAATATTTAAAATCCCACTGGTGGGGTTGAAATATGGGGCGGGCAGGTGCTGTACTTTATCTGTTTGTTGAGCAGATGGTTTTTGCTCAACAAACAATTGAATGTTTGGGTGCAGTGAGTGCAAATTTCACCCATTGTAAATTGTATTTTTTCATAAATTAATCCCAGTATAAGAAATGTATTATTATTATTACTATTGTGTCTGAATTGTTGTTATCTGTAAAGTTCTATGCTCAATAAACTGGATTAGGTGCAATATAGAACGGCCTTCTGTCATTTCCCTTCCCGCATAGTTTGTGCAGATTTGCAATGACAAATCGTTTAATTATTGTTTGTTTAAAATCTTTGCAATATTTGCATAATTTAAATAACAATTATTAAGAAGCAATTACATTGCATTTTTTAAAAATATTCCTAAATTAATTTAAATAATAAACTGAAAACATTTGTATTATAATTCAAGTGACTGTTAGCTGCATTATTATTTTTAATGTTAAATCATTGATTGTATGTTTACCATTGTTAAAAAAAAAGTTCACTAAGTCCAATGAGAGAGAGAGAGAGAGAGAGAGAGAGAGAGAGACTTTCTGCTCCTCCCTCGGTGCTTCCTATAAAAATATGGGTCTCGTGAACCCCGGTGCTCGGTGTAACCGGTGATCTTCAGGATGGCGACTCCTCTAACGGACCAGGAGAAGCGCAAGCAGATCAGCATAAGAGGGATCGCCGGCGTGGAGAATGTGACAGAGCTGAAGAAAGGCTTCAACAGGCACCTGCACTTCACGCTGGTCAAAGACAGGAACGTCGCGACGCCGCGCGATTATTATTTCGCGCTCGCGCACACGGTGCGTGATCACCTGGTGGGCCGCTGGATCCGAACGCAGCAGTTCTACTACGAGGCCGACCCCAAGGTGAGTTCGGGAAAAAGAAGTCATTTGGTCAAATTAATTACTGAAATAAAATCTGAATTGTATTATGTAAACTGTGCATAAAATTACTGGAATGTAAGAAATATGTTTCACGGTAACGTATTGGTAATGGTCTTTATTGTTAATTGGCTTGATCACTTTAAGTTATTATGGGATTAATAGGTTGTAGTGAAGCTGTCGATCAGGTTAATTAAATAAATAAATAAAGTCATTTCCTTACATTTTCAAAACATAATGCGTGAAGTACTTTGATGGATTCAAATAAGGCATGTTGTTTGTGATTGTTGCTTAGTTCAGGCTGTAATTGTAAATCTAGATATATAAGATAATTCATATTTTGGATTTCCAATCCTGGAAAAGTTATGAATATTCATACTTTCATTTGTTTTTCTGAGATGTGCGTGGCTTAAGTAAAATCACTATCATTTTTTTTGTGATGGAAAATAAATTGGCATAATTTGCACCCAGTGTACACTTCAAGAATGCTGTTTGATTTTTCGAACTGTTTATATTTCTGTGTTCAGCGTGTATATTACCTGTCCCTGGAGTTCTACATGGGTAGAGCACTCCAGAACACCATGATTAATCTGGGTCTGCAGAACGCCTGTGATGAGGCTATCTACCAGGTGAGAGAGGAATACACACTCGTCCATCCATCTATGCGTCTGGCTTCCTTTAAATCTCTCTCTTTTTCCTTTTAGCTCGGGTTGGACATGGAGGATCTGGAAGAGATGGAAGAAGATGCCGGATTAGGAAACGGAGGGCTGGGAAGATTAGCAGGTCTCTCTTCCTCTCTCACGCGCATACACTATGCAAATAATTTACAGTTTTAATATAAATTAGCAATATTTACTGTGTGTACGCAATCCACAGCTTGTTTTCTCGACTCTATGGCGACTCAGGGTCTGGCTGCTTATGGATATGGGATCCGATACGAGTATGGAATCTTCAACCAAAAAATTAAAGATGGCTGGCAGGTACATTCCAAAAAGATTTACTTAATTTATTAATTGTTCTCGTATGCAAACTTTTGATGTCATAATACAGTTGATTTTAGTAGTTACCTAAAATCAACTGTATTACCTGACCCATATAGCAAAAATAAAGTTATAGTGTATTTTCGATCTACTTATGCTAAATTCATCTTAATATGTGTGTGTGTATGTATATGTATATATATATATATATATATATATATATATATATATATATATATATATATATATATATATATATATATATATATATATATATATATATATATATATATATATATATATATATATATATATATCCACAAATTGCTGGGTACTTTGCAGTTTGTTGGACAGTGTCTGCATAAAAATCAATGTAAATGGGCCAGGAGTCCACTGCGTTTGTGGTCACTGGCCTGGTGCATGTGAGCTTGTCACAGAACTGATAATACAGCACCAATAGGGATCTCATGCCAGCAGTAGTAGGTTGATAAGAAACAGCGGCTCGATTTATTTGCAGAAGGACAGTGATAGTGGTGTGTTTGTCCAGTGAAAATGGTCATTTTAAAAAATACACACACTTGAACTTTAACCTGCCCTAGATTTGAGTCCTATGTCCTCCAGTGCAGACCGTCACTGGTGTCCTCTTTCATCATCTCTGTACCATTGTCTGTTAGGTTGAGGAGGCGGATGATTGGCTGAGGTACGGTAACCCCTGGGAGAAAGCCCGTCCTGAGTTCATGCTGCCTGTGCATTTCTACGGCCGTGTGGAGGAAGAGGATGGGAAGGAGCCAAAATGGGTCGACACGCAGGTATCAACACAGTTACACAAATAGATACATACTTAAAGGATAGAGGTGCGCTGGACAGGTTTGTAATGCATCTTAATGGTATAGGTGGTCCTTGCCATGCCGTACGACACGCCAATCCCTGGATACATGAACAACACAGTGAACACAATGCGCTTGTGGTCTGCACGTGCACCCAATGACTTTAACCTGCGAGACTGTGAGTCATTCACACAACAGAGAATACCTGTGCATATTAACTACATACAATTATCTGTGATTTTATACAAGACAAACATATTAAAATATCCTTGTACCAACAGTAACTCCAAAAATGAAATGTACCCCATTTCTTGGTTTATTTTAATCGATTTTCAAACAAAAAATCTAAACGGAATCTAATTACTACTAACAACTAATAATTATTAATAATAATAATTTTTAATAATCACTCTTATTAATTGTAACTAATTTAAATTACTACATTTAATTACTAATCAATTTACCCAGTATTTAACAATTGAATGTAATTCAGTTTAATTTAATTTAAAATGACCATTAAATATCAAATTAAATAAATATTCTGAGTAATATATTTTTAGTAGCCGTGACATTTACAATTTTGTCAAACACCTGAAATCATATGTAACAATGTATGTAATGATTCAGTGATGGATGTTTTCTTTTCTTTTTCACAGTTAATGTTGGTGATTATATTCAGGCAGTTTTGGACCGTAACTTAGCAGAAAACATTTCCCGTGTACTCTATCCAAATGACAATGTAAGTTTTAAAAAGCTTTTCTGCATTTAAACTGCATTAACCTGCTTTAATTATTGTGTGCAGATAATTTAGGTTTCAATAATCCAATGTAAGTGCCTTAGATAGCTGATTTCAGATTTTATCCAAACCCACTCATTTGTAGTTTTCTGACACAGCGATTTGTGGGTGTTGTAGTTCTTTGAAGGGAGGGAGCTGCGGTTGAAGCAGGAATATTTTGTGGTGGCAGCGACTTTACAAGATGTGATTCGGCGCTTTAAGACCTCGAAGAGGAACTGCTCTGGACCGTTGTCATTTGATAGCTTCCCTGATAAGGTATGTTTTCGCTATACACATTTACTCCTAACAATATATCCTTTGACCCGAAACAAGCATTCCACACTGTAATCCTGCAGGCACTTACCACCCACGCTAGTCACTACATTAGTGCTTTGTGTTACGTTATGAACTTTTAAGGTTAAGCACTTGTGTGATTCTGCATGTGTGTTTATCAGGTTGCCATTCAGCTGAATGATACTCACCCTGCTATGGCCATCCCTGAACTGATGAGGATATTTGTGGACATTGAACAACTAGACTGGGACACAGTAAGATTCAAGAATAATTCATGATGTTTTAGTTTTAGTGTTAGTTAAAAACAACAACAGTCTCATTTGCAATATGATTACTGAAAATGAGCTCTTCTGCTTGAGTATATAGGCTTGGAATATCACTAAACAAACCTTTGCATACACCAACCACACGGTTCTGCCTGAAGCTCTGGAGCGCTGGCCAGTCGAACTGATGGAGAAACTTTTACCCCGACATCTGCAGATCATATACAGGATCAACCAAATACATCTGGATGTGAGTACACTTACACCCAGACTCAGAAAAACTGCATTTGCTTTATTATTTTCTAGACAGCTCTAATATTCCAAATAGTGTATTTGTGGGTTTAAATTTGTCCTCTAAATAAGCCCACATGCACACTTAGATCGAGTGCAGACACCAAATTAATGTTTTTGTATGTAAATGTGTGTATGTGCGTGCGTGTGTGTGTGTGTGCCTGTGTAGCATATAGCATCTCTGTTTCCAGATGACATGGATCGCATCCGCAGGATGTCTCTGATCGAGGAGGAAGGGGGAAAGAGAGTAAACATGGCTCATCTCTGCATTGTGGGCTCACACAAAGTCAATGGAGTTGCAGAGATTCACTCCGACATCATCAAAAGAGACGTGTAAGGCTTGTCTATCTCACATGCATACAGTCCCATTTGCAATTATTTTGTTAACTGAATTTAAATTTGATCATTTAGGTTCCGAGACTTCAGTGAGCTGGAACCAGAGAAGTTTCAGAATAAAACCAACGGCATCACACCACGACGCTGGCTGCTCCTCTGCAACCCAGGGCTGGCTGACCTGATCGCAGAGGTCCAACACACGTTCTTCTCTCAGTTTATAACACATTTTGCAAGTTGATGTTTTTAACATGTTTCATTTGTGTTTGTTTGTAGGCTATCGGTGAAGAATATGTGAAAGATCTGACTCAGCTGCAGAAGCTGAATGATCTGGTTGATGACGATGCTTTCATCCGAGATGTAGCCAAAGTCAAACAGGTTTCATATTAAATTTGTAGATCTTGGTAATCTAGGAGTTCGTTCCTTTTGTTCTCTTCTTTATGTGTGACCCTGGACCACAAAACCAGTCAGAAGAAGCACGGTATATTTGTATCAATAGCCATCGTAAATTGATCAAAACTTGATTTTTGAGGAGTAATATGCAACATTAAGAATTTTAAAGGCGAATTTCTAAATATTTTGATTTTTTTGCACCCTTACATTCCAGATTTTCAAACGGGTGTATCTCCAAAATATTGTATTGATCTCAATTTAAAAAAATTGGTTTTGTAGCCCATGGTCACATATAGATGTCTACTACTTTTGATGTTTTCTGTGGGCATATCTCAATTACTTAAAGATTTGTTGATTTTAATTCAATTTGTTGATTTTAATTCATTTTTTGGCATGTTTATTTTTGTGTGTGTAGGATAACAAGCTGAAGTTTGCGCACTATTTAGAGAAGGTGTACAAGGTGGACATAAATCCCGCATCCATGTTTGATGTCCATGTGAAAAGAATCCATGAATACAAACGGCAGCTGCTCAACTGCCTCCACGTCATCACCATGTACAACCGTACGTGCAGAAAACAAACACACACTCGCTCATTTTGATTGAGCTGTGATTTTATGTCTTTTTCAAAATACTTAAACAATGATAATTCTGTCATCGCTGACTTTGAGTTTGAGTTTTTTTCTTCTTTGCGACACAATATAAAATGCTAAAGAGTGTTTCATCTGTTTCGCACACAGGCATCAAAAGGAGCCCCATTAAACCGTTCGTACCACGGACTGTGATCATCGGTGGAAAGGTAAAACAAACAGCACTCTCATATGCACTGATTTGCACACATATACACATGTTCAAAAGGTTTGGAGTCAGTGAGATGTTTTAATGTTTTAAAGTCTCTTATATTCACCAAGGCTGCATTATTTGATCCAAAAACTGTAATATTGTGAAATATGTTTACAATTTTAACATAAACATTTTAAATATTTATATATTTAAAAGTGATAATATTGTGATAATATTTTTTATTTTTATTTTATTTTATTTTATTATTTTATTTTATTTTATTATTTTTTTTTACATTTTAAACTGAAAATGTTTATGTGATTGTAAACATATTTCACAACATTATTGTTTTTATTTACATTTAAAAATGATTGTATTGTGAATTATGTTTACATTTAACAGTTAAATAGACATTTTCTGTTGAAATATTGGTAAAATCTCATTTATCTTTCTAATCCGAGCTAAAAAAAATTCTTTAAGCATTATTCTAATACACTGATTTGTTGCCTTTCTCATTATTATCAGTATTTTGCTGGTAAATATTTGTGGAAATTCTGCTTTCAGCGTCCAAAACAACAGCATTTACTTGCAATAGAAATATTTTTCTGCTATTTAAATGCTTATACTTCCTACTGAACAAATGTATTTATTTATTTCATAATAAAAAAAAATATTTCTAACTTGAACTTTGAATATATAGTGTATGTTTTACTACGTATGTTTGTACAGGCTGCGCCTGGATATCACATGGCAAAGATGATCATTAAGTTGATCACCTCCGTTGCTGACGTTGTGAATAACGATCCTGTGATTGGCCGTAAACTCAAGGTCATTTACCTGGAGAACTACAGAGTGTCACTTGCAGAGAAAGGTGACATATACACTCGCAATTATTATCAGCATGAGATTGTTTGCGTATTGATGGATAAATGTATGATTGTCATATTTATCATTTTATGTGCAGTGATTCCAGCTACAGACCTGTCAGAGCAGATCTCCACCGCAGGTACAGAAGCCTCCGGAACGGGAAACATGAAGTTCATGCTGAACGGGGCACTGACCATCGGCACTATGGATGGTGCCAACGTGGAGATGGCAGAAGAAGCCGGAGAAGAAAACCTCTTTATCTTTGGCATGAGAGTGGAAGATGTGGCTAAGATGGATACAGAAGGGTAGGGAGTGAGACTTCATGGAAATGGATGTGGAAATGGATATCTTTGAAGTTATTAACCATTCCTTTTTGTGTGTGTGTGTGTGTGTGTGTGTGTGTGTGCAGCTATGATGCAATGCAGTATTACGAGAGTCTTCCGGAGCTGAAACAAGCCATAAATCAGATCAAAAGTGGTTATTTTTCACCGAAACAGCCTGAGATGTTCAGTGACATTATCAACATGCTTTTCCATCACGATCGGTAAAACACTCACCAGATGTTTCTTTCGTTTCATTCATTTATTTTTTACAACTTTTTACCCTACAAACACTGTCTAAAACTGTCCTCCAGGTTTAAAGTTTTCGCAGACTATGAGTCTTACGTCGAGTGTCAAGACAGAGTCAGCGCTCTGTATAAGGTGAACATTATCAAACAAACACATTTTGCCTAAAGACACACGGATCTGAGATTCAGGTTATTGTTCAAAGTTGCCCTTCATCCAGCTTCATGTAGAATTAAAACCTTTGTGAAACTTGTTCAAACTTTGCTATGATATATCAAACGTGATTTCAGCCTTAATGAAAAATGGTTTCATAATGTAGTTTCAGTTCTGATTAATTTAATGTAATGTAATAAACATGCATGTAAAATAAACTACTAGTGACCGTTTATTCTTCTAAATGGTCTAATTAGCCAAGTCCTACCCAAAAACTCATGTTAATACTTATTTAATGATTAGTAGATTATATTTAATAGGTTACACTTTCATAATAACATTTGTAATTGGTTTGTAAAATGTGTATGCTTTTTTCTTTTTTTGAAATTCATTCAGTTGATCAGCATTGCTCATTCACTTTTCTTTTTTAATTCAGTAACATCAGCATTGCTCATTCACTGACTCGGTTTGTTCATTTCCAACTACAATCCGTTAATATAAGAATCTTATGATTTAAGAAGACGTAAGAATGATTGCAGTTACTTTCCATTTACTTTAGCAACAGTTCAAAGTATGGCTGTCAAGTCCCAAACAATAACAAGAGACCCTAAAAGTGCAATTAATGTAATCAGTGTTGCTCTGTTTTGGACAGGATCAGAGAGAGTGGACTCAGGTGGTGATAAAAAACATCGCAGCGTCTGGAAAGTTCTCTAGTGACCGTACCATTAAAGAATATGCCACTGAGATCTGGGGAGTGGAGCCCACCGACCTGAAGATTCCCCCACCCAGCGAACCCCGCGAAGCTCTGGAGGAAACCGCCCGTGCCCTGCGCAAGAACTGAACGCGTCAGCACAGAGTCATAGGATCATGAGAAGACTTGTTACAGTAATTAGAATTAATATACAATAACTACGTAACTTAGTAAGAATTCCTTTTTAGCTTTTGCTTCCTCTTTTTTCTAAAGGAGTGCCTTGTACAAGCAAAAAAATAAAATAAAACTAATTTTACTTCAACATTGAGTCGGTTTATTCATATAGTATTAGTCTATACTGATGACACGAGAGGCTGAAGGACAAAGAGTTTCATCGGTCAATATATTGACATTCTACACTTATATAGTAAAAAAAAGAAAGAAATTGAAATACTTTTACTGGAGCAAGGGATTCCAACAGCAAAGTCGTGCGTTTGACTCGAAAGAAACGCAGTGCTAAACTAAGCATGCGCCCAAAATGCATTGTAAGCTACTAGCATTTAAATAAACGTAAGCATACACTTTTGTTTGACAGCCAGGAGATTTAGTTTTTATTACAAATAAAATAATAGATTTATTCAGCGAGTAAAAATGCTATAGTAATTTATAATAAATACTATAGGGATTTTTAAATCATACTATAGTTAAGCACTTGAATTTATTTGTTGTGTTAATTCTTTAGCTGCTGTGATAATATAACAACTATAGTAATATATGCAAATTACTTTACCTAATACTGTACTACGTTTTCTAAAACTATAAGGTGTATTATAGTATAATACAAGCTTACTGTATTAAAAACAAAGTATACTACAGTATTTATTTATTTTATTTTTTTTTACAATTTATCAGTTTACTATAGTAAATACTACAGTATGGTGTAGCATTCATTTAGCAAAGTGTTGTAAATACTATAATGTATACAGTATAATACACTTTACTATAGTATGGTTCAAAAAACGCTTATTTACTATACATTTCTACAATATTTTCTCATGTGGGAGAAAGTCGACTGTAAATTCTGATCAATAAAATAAATTCTTGCTACATTGATACAAAATTGCTTTAAACTGCTTGTTTATGAAAGAATCTTGAAAAAGAATCTCACAAAAGTAAGAAGAAATGATAACAAAATAAGCATTAAGAGTCAATCGTTTTTAGCTGAGATTAAGAAATTGTATTTAAAGGAATAGTTCACACTAAAATGATAATTGTGTCATCATTTACTTATTCTCAAGAAGCTCCAAACCTATACGAATTTCTCTTTTCTGCCGAACACAAAGGAAGATATTTTGTAAGTTTATATCCCGGCTGCTTTGAATCAGCATTGACTGCCATAGTATTTCTTCCTACTATGGAAGTCAACAGTGATCAAAACAGTCTGGTTTCTTGTAGTGTCTTTCTTCAAAATATCATCTTTGTGTTCGGCAGAACAAAGAAATTCATACAGTTTGAAACTACTTGAGAATAAGTAAATGATGACACAGTTTTCATTTTAGGGGTCAACAATTCCTTTAAGCTTTAATATCACAAAAATACACAACATTTAGAATATAATATAATATAAAACTGTTTTGTTTTGTTTTACTGTATTTCGACGAATAAAAGCAGGTTTGGTGAGCATAAATGACCTTGGAACTGCAGCGTGATTTCTTTTTAGCTCAACAGGTGCGTAGTTCCATCGCTGTCCTGCCGGGGTCGCTGTTGTGCGCCGTGTCGCCGCTCGTCTCCTCCTCTTCCTCTTGCAGGGCCTTTCAAAATCTCCCTGACCGCCCCATTATAATAGACAATGTAGCACACTGACCCGAGCGCTCAGCAGAAAGACAGCACGTTCTCCGCTTTATCTCCGGCGTCAGATCCAAACACACACGAAACGGTTCAGTTTGAGGGCGAGCTTCGGATCAAACCAATGGACGTATAGTAGAATAACGGAGACACGGCGCGCGTCTGTGAAAACCGCCCGGTAAGTTCTGATTGGTTTAACTTTGACTTTATCACACAAATCACAGTCATCTCCCTCGTAGTAGATTCACGCATTAATTCGAATTGAATTTACTTTTATATCGTGCGTCTTGCATGTAGTTAAAGTTTATGTCGTGATTTGACTTGGCGATTCATTTTTGACCGCAATATTGCAGTTCACAACTTTGTTTCTTTAACAACGAAAGACATGCATTAGATAAACGAAGTCACTCGGAGGCGGCAGCAAGTGTGTGTTTTGCGTGTTTAGTGGTGCGTTTGTGTATTTAATGTTGCTGTGTGTATGTGTTGCTAAGAGTCTCTGTTATGGACTGATGACCTCGATCATCTGAGATTGCAGAACTGTAGCCATGTGAGATGAAGGAAGTAGTTTGGGTTTTCAGCAGGCTGTGACACTGTTTCTATCTTGACTTTAATCGTTTAAAAGTCATGCAAAACTAAATGGAAAGAGGTAGAGAGCACAGTGATGGAATGAGCCTTCTGTCTAAAACCATCTGTTTATTTAAATGACTCTGATGATCAGTCTGGTGTGTGTGTGTGTGTGTGTGTGTGTGTGTGTGTGTGTGTGTGTGTGTGTGTGTGTGTGTGTCTGTGTGTGTCAGTCATTGTCCTCTTTGTGTCTGTGTCTCCCTGCTGGACACTTGTGTGATGCTGAAATCTGTAGACTATGATTGCTGATCAATTTTTATTAGATTGCTGAAATGAAGATATTTTTTCTGTTTATTGTAAGTAAATTATTACAAAGAGATTTCCCTGATTTTTCTCATTCTCTTCTTCTAGCCCTATATTGGACCTGTTGCCATAATAAGATACTATAACTATAACTATGCTCGATCATGGCCAACAACAGTGCAGACTTTGAAATATATAATTTGATGTTATGGATTATAATTATATTGGAAAATATAAATAAAATGTATTCTGGCAGTGCGTTTGTTGGACTGTACTTACTTGTGTATTATTTCTTATGGTAAACGGTTGCCATGATCATAAACGTGTGTGTGTGTGTGTGTGTGTGTATCTGTGTATCTCCAAATGTGGAAATATCATAATTTACAGTGGTGCATGTGGCATACAAATAATAAGGTTATGCTCTTTTGTTTTAATTTAATTTAGTTTTTGTCTTATTTATTCCAGTTATGCTCAGTTCAAACATATTTCTTTGTAAACGCAATTTTTGCAAAATATAAAATTAATTATGAATACAATTTGTATTAATTGAAAAGATGGGAAAGATAATGCCACTAATATCCTTTGTGTTATTGTATGAAAATTGATTTGAAAAATAGCCATTTGGTCTAACTTTGTCTTATTTACAGTATTTTACTGTTGATTAAAATAAATAAAGGGAAAAATAATAATAATAATAATAATAATAAAAGTCTCCAGTAATCACAAAAGAATGGAAAGGTCAATGAAATATATTGGTTAAAAGGTTTGGTTAACCATTTATACCCACTACTTTTGTATTTTAAAATTGGTCTGATTATTGATGTGATTTAGTAGTAACGGACGGCCCAAAGTATATGGATGACCCTGTACATTTTTTTTTTATAGTCAAAAAAAAATTTCACATCTTCCAAATATCTGAGTGACTCTGAATAGGTTCTTCCTGAATAGAGAGACACCTGGCCACTCTCAGACATCCTTGTAAGGACGTCATTGACAAGGAGCAGATGGACACCAAACCCCTCCCCTTTCGTGTGTGTGTGTGTGTGTGAGAGTGTGTGTGCACAGCCCAATGAAGAATAATAAATGAATGCACACACTTATATGCTTGTAAGGCTTTCAGAGGGGTCAGGGCTCCTTGGGACAAAAGACACCTGCAGCCGAGTGTGTTTTGATTATGTTCATCTCAGATGTTATAACTTGTGTGTCCTGACATTGGCCTCCCTCATCTGTGCTCGGCTCTGCATTTAGCCCGCAGATCTCTTCTCTTCCTGAGCAGAGGGATTGTGTGTGTCAGAAATAGTGCTGTAGGTCTCTCCATTTTTGTGGCTCAAGCTTTGTTCCATCTTGAATCTTACATACTTTTAATAGCCACGAGCACAAATCCCAAGCTCAAGGATATGATTAAGGTCTAAAAAGACAAGTAGTCGTAAAATATGTCTTTTATTGGATGTTGTAGGTTGTGTTTGCTTAAAGAGTAAATCAAGCATAATGGTGCATGTCCATTGACAGTTTTCTTGGAGGTGTTTGTACATTTAACAAATATTAGGAATGTCCCTAAAAAAATAGCTAATTATTATAATACGTAATGGCTTATAATTGACAATTCATAAATTTGAAGTTTATTAAAATTACCTAAATAAATTACACAAAATACTTAAAGTCAAAAATATAAATAGCTAGTGTCAGTTGGTAACGTTTGTTAAATGACAGCTAAGTTTATCCATATAATGTATATTTATTTATTAATAATCTAAATATAAAAGCAGCAAAAATTGGGCATGCATAATTGAACGCAATACAATTTTGTGTAACACTTGCCAATATCTTGTTCTGTACAGATATGTTGTGCGTCCCTAATAAACATAATGCTGTATACTTATTATTTAAAAAAAAATGGTCACATTAAATCACATAAAATAAATAACTAAAAAAACATTATATATACTCCTTATTCAAATGAAATGGTTGTGGAAATCCTTGGAATGTTGTTCTGCTGTTATGAAAGCTGTAGCCCTTTAATGGCTGACAGCCAATACAGCCTCCTTGGTAAAAGTGACCGGGAGTGAGTGTGTCAAGCATTTGCGCTCGAGCTCGTTGCTGCTCTTGATCATTTTTTTTTTGTCGTCGCTTACTGGTTATTGATGGCTCTTTCTGCATCCTTTTGTTTTGAACCGGAATATGTTGGAGTTATTGTGAGTGGAGGCGAACTGTCTGTAAACAAACCTAATGTCAGTGGACGGGATGTGTGACTCTGTCTGTGTCTCTGTAGGAAAGGCTGATGGATGGAGCGAGGGACCAGTATGAGGAACGATTGAAAGAGGTGTTTGAGAGTTTTGACGGCAGTGGTTTGGGCTCCCTGAGTCCTGAAGAGCTCACCGATCTCTGCCGGGCCCTTCAGCTGGAGGAAAACACACTGAACACGCTCTTGCACACACTGCTAGAGGACCAGATCCGTGCACGGGTGAGAGACCAGTTGCATGCTCATACATGCATTATATAGATTTTATTTCTTTTAGTGATAGTTGTTTTATTTTAATGTTTGTTTTTGGAGCGTGTGCGTGTTCATTTTAATGCTAAGGCAATAAATACTGTTAATGGTCATGGGAATTGAAGTGTGGTTTACATTTAACAAACTTAGTGTTTTGTTTTTTGTACCTTTTTTTTTTTTTTTTTTTTATAGCATCTAAAACTAAAAACAGCATGGTCTTGATAGACCCCAATGTGATTAATTGCTACTGTTTTGATTTTTCAGGTTGATTTTGAACAGTTTAAGGATGCGCTGATCCTTGTGTTATCAAGCGCAAACACAAATGATACAGAAGAATGTCTTGAAAGACCAGGTAACGACCTCATAAGATCTGGACTGGTAACCAAAAGATTGTAGATTTAAACCATATAATGAACCTTGCTTGCTGGAACCAATATTGTTTACAAAGAGACGTTTAAATTCTCAGCTTGATGAATGTCTCCTTAAATTATATAGACGTTCCATTCTAAAAATATATCTTTGGATATAATGCTGTCTAGATATTAATTTTTTAATTATTTTTTTTCAAAATGGTAATATCTATACATACTGTTATTTCACATAAAAGCCACCAAAACTTGTAGAAATAGATGTTTATTAATTCTATATATCAGTTTAGGTCTAACAGTTTCTTTTTGTTTACAGCTTGACTTCTGCCTAATTTATGACAGATCTATATATGTGGCGTGTGTGTGTGTAAAATTGACATTTGGAGACGTAGGTTTGAATGCAGGTTGTGCTCAGCATGTAGTAATCATGATGTAATCAAGAATGTATTAAAAAAACAGCCAGCCTGAGCTGAAGGAGGATGTAAGGTTAAATCTGGATTAAGGAGGATTATTCTGAGAACAGTAAGAGTGTAAATGAAGTCTATTCTATCTTAAAACAAGCTCTTCTCTAATTATGACATCTCACGGTTAATGATGGCAGCCAGGGAATTGCTATGCCGTTGCTACAGGTGTTTGTCTAATTATAAGCAATAGAAATAGTGACGCTTGCCTTAGCAAACATTATTTCTTCATGAATCGTTTCTGCTTGACATCTGGTAGACGGCATTTATATGCACAGTGTGTGTGTTACCCTGGGCCTTAATTAATAAAAGCGGCCTCCATTGTTCATTCATTCCCTCAGTTAAATTTAAATCACAGGTTTCTAGGGTGAAAGATAAACAAACAGATTTTGTTTCTGGAAACTTCCTGCGCTATTATGAACATGAACTGTTGTTAATATATCATGAATGATCCTGTAATAAAATCTGCCGACTTTATGATATAGTTTGTCTAAATTCTATGCTGCCCATAAGTGCTACTCTTCAAACGTTTGATGTGAATGTGATTAAAATGTATATACTTTAAAATTGATCAAAAGTGACAAATTAATTCAGAATGTTACAAAAGATTTCTATTTGAAACAAATGTTGCTTTTTTTAACTTTAATTTGTCAGCATACCCTGAAAAAGGTGCCATGGTTTTGACCAAATTATTATTATTTTTTAAATCCTTCTGAATCCAAACCTTTGAACATTAGTTTTGTTGTTGTTGCTGGTTGTTTTCTGTGTGTTATTTTATATACCATTAGATATCACCTGAGCAAATGTTGTAAAAAGTATTTTGAGCCCTTGTTACATGTTATTGTGGAGGAATGTATTAATTTATGTATAAATGTTGTAAGAGTTCTTAATCTCTCCCTTAGATTCCCCAGAAGTCCAGCCACGTTTTGTGAAGGGCAGTAAGCGCTATGGCCGTCGCTCTGCTCCGGAGTTCATTCAGACGCACACTGATTTACACACACGCGCTGAAGATGAGGAGGCGAAGGATGAAGATGCTCAAGAGAGCGATGACAGGACTGTACCCAGGAAACGTGAGGTAATAAACACTCACATGAATAACAATGAAACGCAAATGGTTAAGCCACATTCTTCTCATTTGGATTCATCCATATCTGAACACACAGATAAAGCTGAAGGTTAAAGTTGCGATTTTCCTTTAGAAACAATTCAAATTATTCAGCCTCAACTAGCTCCAAAACACACAATCTGGGGGTCTGTGTGTGTCTGTCTGTGTGTCTGTCTGTGTGTCTGTCTGTGTGTCTGTCTGTGTGTGTGTCTGTGTGTGTGTCTGCGTCTTTGCACTCTGCTCTGACAGCAGTTAATGAGATTTCAGACTCTCAGAAGAGACATCCCACTTTAGAGCAAAATATCAAGCAATGACGTCTCGCGTTGAAAAGCATTTTATCAAATTCATGCTGGCTTGTGTTTGTGAGCTTTTGTGTGCGACTTTGGCCACGCTTTCCAGCAGGTGCACATTAATACACACTGCTGCTCTCTCTGGTAGTCCAGTGTGTGAACAATCCTCCGGTTCTGCAAGAGCAGATGTGGTTGGGGAGGGGGGTTTGGGGAGGGGGGTTTTCAGTGGATGAACAATGACCCGTCCCCACCCCCTGAATTCCAATGCACATATTCTCCATCTGCTCCCTGCACCCCCAGAAATTCACTCTGTCCATATTTGATCACACACACACACACACACACAAAATGATCTTGACCAAACAATGGGGAAGTAGTTGATTGAGTGAGTGGCTTTTTTGTTTCACAACCTAGTCGATAGATATGTCAAGATATTTCTTCATATATGTACATGTATGTGTGTGTGTGTGTGTGTTTATTAGGACAACCTGCCTAGAAAATCACAACTTTTAATTTTCCACTAGTCTTAATACACTATGTCACTATGGAAGACTTAAGTTTTAATAGGAAAAATAGTGAAAGTCTTTAGTGATTCGTTTTATTTTTTTTTTAATTCGATGCTACTGGTCATAGACCCAGAGATCTGCTTTTTGGGGAAGAATGTGTTCCTTTAATGTGTGTGCATCTCTGAGGGAGAGAGTGGGAGAGATCGAGTATGTGCTTGCTGTAAAACTAAATTTTGTCTCAAATCTTGAAAATGAGCTGTCATTTTTCTCATATTAATTATTGTATTTATTTGTTTGGCCAAAGTCATTGTGGGTTTTTTTTTGGTTATTTTGCTGTTGCAAGACTTGAAATAATAGAACTGACGTGATGTTGAACAATAAGAGTTGCCTGAAAATAATAACAGCTTTAGAAAGTTCATCAGCCAATCAGATTCAAGCATTCATTTTTTCTTTTTCATTTTATTTTTCACAGCGCTGGAATGCTGACCTCAGCATTTCTGAAGAGTTTGAAGCAGAAGGTAAGATTAAATACACTTTATTAAAAAAAAAAAAAAATCCCTTATGGAAGACATTTACACTGGATTGTGTGCAGGTCAGCTGCACCTCTGGAACCCAGATGAACCCAGCACACCACGTGGCAATGCACTGCCACTCTGTGACCTGGAGGAGCGTATCCATAACGCTTGCCATCAGCTCTCTCTGCCTATAAACGGCACGGCCACATTGCAACAGCTACACACTCTCTGCCAACACATAGGCATTGAGGTATTTTCCACGACCACGACCTGATATGCTTTAAGCAGTTAAGTCACGTTAACGCACAGATTCTGTTCGAATGTTCTCAGGTGGGTGAGGATCTGTTGCAGTGTGGTGATGAAAGCGCAATAGATGTGCAGGAGTTCATCTCATGCATAATAACCCATAGCAAACCCCCCACCCCATCAGCATCTACACCCTACAGACATTTAAAGAGACTCCATTCCACTCAGGTAGTACACAATAATAGGCCGTGTCTGCAAAACATGCCTGAGTATAAGTGTTAAACCTCGTTTCTCCATCCTTTTCTTCTAAGTTTGATGAGTCGGGTCGAAGGATCTCATGTGCTTTGAGCAGTACAATCGGTCTGCAGGTGTTTTCGGATTTGGATGACGGATCGGGGCATGCTCCAGTGGAAACTCTGCTTTACAGGTGGATGGAAGAGGGAGTGGACAATAGCTCAGAGATCTTACAGGTAACGCACACAGACTGAGTGTCTGCACAATTCTGCATTTCAACTGGGATGTTTGTAAAAAGCTTTTATATGTGTGTGTGTGTGTGTGTGTGTGTGTGTCTGTCTGTAGGCTCTGGATTTTAATCTGGAAGGTAAAGTGAATCTATCTGAGCTGACCGTTGCTCTCGAGAATGAGCTTCTGAGCACTAAGAACTCAATCCACCAGGCGGCGCTAGTGAGCTTTAAGGCAGAAATCAGACATCTGCTGTGAGTCCATGTGTTTGAAATCTGGTGCATTTTAACTCTCAGTTCATCCAAACTTGGTCTAGAACTAGAATGCTTCAGCATACTACTGCATGATTCATATTATTAATTTGTATGATCATCAAAATAATTCATTAAATCCTGTTTACCCTAGTTCATCATTCTAACTCGCGCTAGAATCTTAGCTATTCTCGCTGCATCACACTAGATCGCTTCAGTTTGCTCTTTACACACTCTCATTATAGTGTTTCTCAGTCAAGGGACCAGGACCCACTAGGGGCCTTACCACAATTCCAAGGTGAAGCACAAAATGGTTAATACTGCAAAAAACTAAATGTAAGAGGTGGTTAATATTTTAATATACAACATATATATATATAGGATACAGGATGTTTTCATTCACTTAGAGCTTTTTTAAACATTGCATGAAAGGTCAATTTCAAATTTATTTAAAAAAGAAATTAAGAAAAAGTTACCTTTGGTAAACCGTAACTCTGCCTTTTTGCCTTTTCAGAGCAGTTTATTTTTGAACAAGGAAAATTCTAAGACTCATTGAAGATGACTTCATTTAATTATTCTACTTACCCCAGCTTGCTGTTCTGACTAAAAACTAGTGTTTTCTCTTACTCTAAATACTTCTTTAATCCAGGTCATTATTCAGACTCGCTCAAGATCGTTTTTTACACACATGTGCTCATTATTTACATTCACTCAAGATTATTTTAGAACCTTTAGAGATCCGGTTTGATCCTAATGTTTCATTCTACTTCTTTGTGAGACAGTGAATGTGTTGACGTGGAAAGGCGTGAGAAGGAGAGGATTCGTTTTGATCTGGACAAAGCAGAGAAGCTGAAATCTCAGCTGGCATCTGAAGTCGATGACCATCATGCTGCCATTGAGCGCAATAACGAACTCAACCTCCGGTAACCTTTCACCTTCAATCAGCTTTGTTCATAAATGAACCCGAATGACTACATGACCAGAAAGCTCAAACCAATTACTGCTCTGCCTGTCATCTGTGATGTTTTCCACTTTGTGTTTGTGTTTACCTGCAAAAAATGCTGCATAAATACAGAAGGCTTGTTCTGTGGACATGGTCTGCGCGTATGTGTTTGTGTGAGAGCGAGAGAGAGAGAGCATGTGTATTCATGTCATGTGCATGAGTGTTAATGTCCATGCATGCAATTTAAACAGGAAGTTGGAGCAGGAATATAAAGAGAGTATGACAGCTCTGAGAGCAGAGCTTAGTAAAGAGGTGGAGCTTGTGCAGCAGCAGGCCAATCAGCAACGAGAAGAGCTTGAACAGGAAATTGGCAAGATGAGAGACGATGAAACCTTTCTACGAGAACATCTATCTCTCACCATTAAAGTAATCAGCATTTTGCATTCTTTTTTTGGTTTGTTGTTTTTTTAACACCATGAATGGTCTGCTACATGCTTGCGTCACATTCCTGTCAGCCTGCCATTTTAATTTGATTCGAATTGCAAAATGTGTTGTATATCCTTGTCTTCAATAACTTTCTGTTGTGCAGGAGAATGGGCGTCTGGAGTCTGAACTTGTTGACACCACAGAGAAACTGGTGGAGGCAGAAAACCAACTGGACAAAGTGCAAAAAAACCTGGATGGTGTTTTAAAAGAGAAGGTACTGGAATAAGCACAGACACATCTGTACTGACCTGAGGAGAATCTTTCTGTAGTATGCTATCAATAATGACATTACATCAAACACATCTGTCTTTTCTGACATAACTTTCTCAAGCCTGATAACATTCATGCAATATCAGGTCTTAACAAATCTATTTATATAAGGTCTATCTATATATATTTTTTTAAATGTATTTATTTCAAGACTTCGAATAGCCATGTAAATGCGTAATTATGGGGCTTTTTTTATTTTTAAAGATATACATTGTTCTAGTTAAACTTTAGTAAATCATGAATAATGTGAAAATGCTTTTTGTGTGTAGTTTGGTGATTTGGATCCAGACAGTGCTGAGTTTTACCAGCAGGAGGAGCGTCTGAGACAGCTGCGCAAGAACTATGAGGAGCAGTGCAGGGTTTGTAACCTCTGTGTTTCTGTTTCTTTTGTTTCAGACATATACATAATATACATAGTTCTATTATACTTATATATTATACTTACTCGTTCAAATTCATATATAAAATATGTGTTGTAGGAGTTGCAGGATCGTATAGATGAGCTGGAAGCTCAGCTGGAGGAATATCAGACTTCAGGTCACACACCCTCAACACGTCCCGGACTGAGTCTGTCTGATGAACTGGCCAGCAAGAGTCTAGACCCAGGTAACATACATGCTTAGTTATACTCTATACTTTTCTATAAGATGAAACGCTTCTGTCACTCAGCTGTACTGTTGTGTGTGTGCATTTGTAGGTTCTCAGGATAAGCAGCCATTAAATATGAGTCTAGAAACTGAGATGTTACTGGAGCAGCACCAGCGAGAGATAGAAAACATCAGGGCAATGGTGAGACACGTGCACATACATGCTAAAACTATTAAAAAAATGTACTGCTGCTGTATTTGTGAACTGTATGAAACCAAAGCATATCTGTATTCAGATCAGTTAGAATTTAAAATCGTTAGGTGAACTTTTCCTTTTTGCTCAACGACTTCCAAATGATTCACCTAACAATAAATTTTTTCTAAACCCCTCCTTTGCATGACTTTAATCCGTGACACTTTTCACAAGACTGTGATGACGCATTAAACGGTCAGCATCGTAAATCCTTTAAAGTGTTTAATATTTTCATTTTTTAATTACATTTTAATATATTATTTGTATTATATTTCCTTTTGCATCAAAGCATCTATGGGAGGGATGATACATTTGCCATTGTTCACTCCTCTGACTGCTGTTATCACTCTCTCTTTTTTTGCCTTTTATTGGAAACCACTATTGTGGAGTTTTTTTTTTTGCTTTTTTTAACAAATGGGAATGCAAAAAATATATTTGTGGTACTCTCCTATTCACTGCTCAACCCAACTATGACAGTCAGTGCTTCTTTGTGTACCATTACTATAAAAACAACTACTTTTAACTCCCCAAAAAGCCGCACCTGGGCAGTTTGGTGTGCTAATGTTTCATGTTGATATCAACATGAAACAGCTTAAGATTTGTTTTAAAAATGACTCATTTTAAATAACTATGAGCTGACTCATTCTTTTCAGAGACAATAAATTTATACACTTTGCATGATGTTTTCATTCACCTAGAGCTGTGTTACACACTGCATGAAAAGTCATTTTCAAAAATCCATAAAAGGGGCATTTTAAAGAATAAATTGACACTTCCTGTTGGTCTCTGATGCTTCTGTAGGTTCATGAAGAAAAACGCAGTGCAGAGGAGGAGAAGAGTCATCTCTCACTGCAGCACCAACAGGAGGTGCAGGTTTTGAGGGAGGAGCTGGCAACAGAGCAAGAGAGAGCAAACCGTTTGGAGCTGGAAATTACTACCCTCAAAACTCTCCACCAGCAAGAGCTTAACACTCTCATGCTGGAGGCGCAAGATGCCAGAAGCCGTGCTGAACAGCTGGAAGCAAAGGTGCAAATTCTGGAGGAAAAACAGACTGCCTATGAGGAGCAGATCAGAGTGCATGATGAGGAGATAAGTCTGATCAAATCTAAGCACCAGGAGGTGCTGGAGGCCAATCTGCAGGAGCAGAAAGAAAGACTGCAAAAGGAGAAGGAAAAGGAGGAGAAGAGACTTAAGAAACAATGGAAAGAAGAGCAAAAGAGCTATGAGGAGGTGCTGTGTTCTCAGCTTGAGGAGATGCAGCATAGAACAGAACAGGAGTGTGTTGAGCTGGAAAAGAGGCTCAGGGAGCAGTGGGAGAGGGAGAGGCAGGATTTAGAGGAGAACAGTAAGGAGGTACTGCAAGCTGTGCTGGAGGAGAGAGAGAGGAGGCTCAAGGAGCAATGGGATCGTGAGAGGCAGGAGCTTGAGGAGATCAGTAAGGAGACGCTGCAGGCTGTGCTGGAGGAGAGACTGGAGAGGGAGAGGAGACTCAGGCAACAGTGGGATGAGGAGCGTGCTTCGTTAGAGAACAAACATCACGCTCTGCTCCTGCAGCGTTTGCAGGAGGAGAGGGAACACCTCCGCTCACAGCAGGAGGAGACCGAGAGTATTATAATAGAGCACTGGGGCAGAGAGAGGGCTCAGCTGGAGAAACAACATGAGGAGGCGCTTCAGGCCTGTTTGGACCAAGAGAGAGAGAGACTGCAAGGAGAGAGAGAGGAGCAGGAGAGGAGGTGGCAGCAGGTGTTGAATGAAGAGCAGAGCCGGATGGAGGAGGTACACAGGGACGCCATGCAGGAGCTGAGTGCCAAACACAATGAGGAGAGAGAAAGGCTCAGCAGCCTTTTGGAGAAGCTACGTTCCGATATTGCAGAGCAGAGGTAAGACACACTAGTTAGAATTACTAACTTGAAAGCTTTTGTTGTTGGTTTTTTTTTATGTGAAGACATTTTAATTCCTTCTGAAGCTATTTTCTTTTTAAGGTGCATTTTCTGTAGCAAATATTTTTTGTCTTTTTTTTTTTTTGTTGTTTTTTTGTCTATATATATATATATATATATATATATTTTTTTTTTTCCCCAGCAAAAAAAAAATCTTATTATGTAAAAACTTTTTTTTCTTCCATTGTACTTTGTACATTGTATTGTGGGAATTTGTCTTTTTGAAACATACAAAACGTCTATCTAGCAATCTAGTCGGTGTGTATTTCTTTTAGGAAATGTTTTAAGCTGTTGATGTTGATTGGCCATGTACAGGAGAGAGCTGGAGAAACAATTCTCCCAGAGACTTGAAGAAGTGGAAGTCCGTTTCTATGGTGACCAAGAGGCAGTGTCTGAGCGTTTTCAGGTGGATGTACATAAACTTGAGCAACATTACCAAAGTGAGATTACAGCAATTGCCCAACAGCACGCTGCAGATCGTGCCCACTGGGAGGAGGAGTCAGAGGCAGCCACCAAGGAGGCAGAGCAACAGAGAAAGCTTTTGAGGGAGGCACTGGACCTAGAGAGGGAGGAGCTCCAAAAGGAGCATCAAAGCTTCGAAGTTGTACACGCACAAGATATTAAAGCTCTTACAGACAAGAACCTACAGCTTCAGGCTGAGCTGGAGGCCTTTGCCAGTGCTGCTCGAACCAAAGAAATTGAGCTGAGTCGCCAACTCAATGAGCTGCACAACCATGTGCAGGATAGGATGGAGGCCAAAGACCTGCTGCTGGCACAAGCAGAGCACAAAGCCACTGAGCTGGAAGAGATGCTGAAGCAGGCTGTGGATGACTTCATCCAGGAGCGAGCAGAGCTGCAAAAAAGTCTGTCTGCTTTGGAAAGCAGGCGAGAGGAAGTCATTTCAATTTCTGAGGATATGGAGCTGTTAGGCAGAATCCAGAAAGGTGAGGAGCTCCTCTGTCAGGAATTAAAAGACGAGAGAAAGGCACTGCTTGCAGAGAGAGATGCACTGGCATTGAGAGTGGTGCAGTTGGAGGAAATTGTGTTGCAGTTGACAGGAACCACTGGAAAACCTTCTCAGGAACCTTGTGTAGAGTCCACCATAGAAATCCCTATGGAACCCAGTGGCGATGACCTTGAAGAAACTTGTGAAGAATCCACAATTGTGTCCTTTGATGAACTCAATGAAGAAACTGGCACAGAATCTACTGAGGAAGTCAGTCCAAAGCACGTCATATGTGAGGAGTCTTCTGTAAACAGAAAAGATGAAGAGGAAGCGGATAAAGTTAATGACCCAGACTCTGATATTTCACAACTACATAGATGCCCAGAGGTTGATGTTACAGATGACATAACTTCAAACTCTTGTGCAGATGATAAATTAGACGTGGCTGATGTAGAATCTAACAACAATGCAATAGAAACCCCTGATTGTCCTAAAGAAGAGAAGGAAGATGCTAAGGAGAAACTCTGTATACCTGGAGTGGATGGTTCTGAAGATACAGAACTGACTGAAGAACTGAATGTTAAGAGCAATAGCACAGAGACTCCGAGAGATGACACTTTGAATATTGCAGAGGAGTATTATTTGAATGGCACAGAAAGAGAAGGCAATTTATCTGCAGAATCTGATGATTCCTATAACCAGGAGAGCTTGCAACACCATGAATCCCCAAGCAAAGACGACACCCAGGCTGAATACAATGACAAACCAGTTGACCCCGAGACTGAAGAAAGTCCAGAGGATGGTATCAGCATTGCAAGCCTTGAGAATGACATGAGGGCCTATGTAAAGGAGGTTTGTACCCTAACTATAGTGGATACAGAGCAGGACAAAGTTGCTGATCTGAGAGATGTGTGCATGCAGGAGATCCTGGACCTTCAAGAAACGGTAATGCAGTACAGCAAAGCTATAGAATGCACTAGCTCTCAGTTGCAGAGTCCTAAACGGCTGGATCCAGAGAAAGAGAATATCACACCCCAGTCGGCAGTCCCAAATGAAAATGTACAACTTGCTGATTTAAAAGCCTGCTTTGAGCAAAGCATCCAAGAGAACTTGCAGCTCGTAGACTGCAACAGAAAACTCGAGAGTAGAGTCAATAATCTTGAGGACAAGATGCATATAGTCCATGAGCTCCACAAACAGCTAGCGTCGGTGCTGGAAGAGACTGCACGAGTCCGAATGGAGAATTCCAAACTAAAGGCTCTTGTCCAGGAACTTGATAAGCAGGATAAGGGGCTCCAATGGGACTCTGACTCTTCCGATACTTCACACAACTCCCAGCTGAAAGAGAAGATTGCTGCGGTGACAGAGCTTGAATTCTTCTGCATGGAGTTTGAGAAACAGAACTCGCATCTACGCAGAGCACTTGCTGATCTTCAGGGCAAGTCTGTTAGGATCCATGAGCAAATGCAAGAGAGGAGGTACCATGTAATGGCCCCTGTGTCCTACTACTGTAGATCAGTACCCTCCTCTCTGCTCATCCCATTTGCTCCCTTTTGCTAAGTCGCTTCAGCTTGAGTACCTTGTTGTAGACCCTGCCTTTTTGCAGAGATGGAGACCCCTTTACCATCATTATTCCTTCGCGCAACCTTATGGTGCAATTGTACTCAAGTTTTGTGACGAGATCTGCCGGTGTTGTGAACTGTTGCATGTCTGTTTTGACCCAACCCTCTAAATTTTTTTCTTTTTCAGTGCACTGTGGTGCATGTTACACCAAGCCTAATGCAAATTTAGAGTTTAGTACTACCAAATAAATTTACAATGCACTCTTTGTTTAGAACTGAAGTTTGTCGTCTGGCTAAAGAGAACATCATTCTGAGGCACAAGATCTCAACAGTAAGGGAGGAGGATTTGAGAGAGAACCAGGATGACCTGCAGTAAGACATGCACGCTGAGTTAAGTTTTTCTTAACTGTCCCATTTAAGAGCAGATTAATGATGTGCTAAATGTCTTTGTCTAGATTACATCACATCAAGCAAGGGAAGAGATCGGTACAAGCTCTCAGGAGACAAGTAAGATTTAATTCCATTGTATAGACAGTTAACTTGAACTTTCTCAGATGGAGGTACTTCAGAATTAAGATTTTTTTTATACACTTATGAGGTTGTCATCTGTCATTTTTATATTTAAAAGTACATTTAAAAGTATTTAAATGCTTGTAACAGACTTTATTTAATTTTCTTCAGCTCTCTGAGCCTCGCCGTCTAGGACAGCAGCTAGAGGAGGAGAATTTCTTATCGCAGCAGAATGCAGATCATGTACTTCGACATGCACTCCAGGAAGTGATACGTCAACATGACAGCTCAGCCAGTGACAAGAATGGGGTATAAAATGGTTTTAAATGTCACCTTTATAATAATATCCTCAAGTTTGAGTGGTCTTTTTCAATAGACACTTACACACTCCCTTACAGTTGTCTGACCGCGAGGATTTTGGTTCCAGAACAGAAAAGGAATTGCTTAGATCAGAACTCAATCGGTGCATAGAAAAGGTATCAAAAGCACATTGTTTACTTTTTGGTTTGATTTTGTTTTAGTTCTGCATTGAGGTACTACTTTGGAAAACATCTCTTGGTTTCCTTCAGGTCATGTCCATGGATTCATCTTTACAGACGGTCACTCAGCAGAATGCTCGTCTAAAATCTGACCTACGCATCACACAGCAAGAAAGAGATGCCCTTAAACAGGAAGTGATTTCGTTGCACAAACAATTGCAAGCTGCCAATGAGAAGGTGAACCAGAGCTTCTGTTTTTTTTTCTTTTTTTTAAGATGTAGACACTGAAACAATGCTTTATCTCTCCCACCCAATGTAATTATTTCTCTTCCATCCTTCTCTTTTTTTCCGTATCAGTTGTTGGAGGTTTCTGTTGTGTCTGCTAGTCAGCAACAAGGAAGGCGAGTGTGGGCGGAGCTTTCTGGGCTGATGGAGGCGGAGCATGCCTCACTTACAGAGGAGAACCAGCAACTCAAGCGTCAGATAAGCGAGATGAGCTCAGAGGTGCAGTCCTTAAAGGAGCAGGTCAGAGCATGTTTAATAAACACCTCTGACAGCCATAGAAAGCAACTCATGATGAAGTTGACGTTCTTTTTTTTTTTTTTTTTTTTTTTTTTTTTTTAGATCCGCCATCTGGAGGCATTAAGTGTAAAACACAGAGGACTTGTAAAAACTGCAGATCAAGAAAAATCAGTCTTGAAACGTGAAATGGAGGCTTTGCACGCTCAGCTGCTGTCAACACGGAACAAGGTTTCCTCAATTCTCCAAACCTTTTTAAACATTTTAGTGCTGGTCGAAGTCATGCCCTAGCGGTTAGTCTTAATCTCTGGGTGCTTGTTTGTTTTGTAATTACTATATTAACCTTAAATCGTGTTTCACATAGTAGTAAGAATTAATAAAATCAAGATGAAGCGCTGGCTTGCTTGTTTGCTGCCTTAATACATTTGGCATCACTTTCATATCCACAAACACTTGTTCCCTCATCATAACACACTGTTCCTCTGTGGTTTTAGGCTCAGATGGCTGCAGTCTTGCCTTCATCTCCTCTACAGTTGCCAGGGGAACAGAGAGGACAGCACCATAGCGACGGTCCAGACTTCATCATGCAGGTAACAAACTTCCACCCAAACGTTCACCATCACGGTCAGGACAAGATTTCTCTCTGGGTCAGTGCATACTCTGTAACTGTGTATGCGCAGCACTCTCTGGGGAATATTTACTGTGTGTCTGATCCTTTGGTGAATTGGGATAGCTGGGTTTCTCTGTTGGTTTGCTCTAGTCAGGAAAACAGTCGTCACTTCTTGTATTCACACTCATGTGGGCAGCACTGGGTCTGTTCTTTCTGTAGAAGCAGTGTTAGTGACCTCTATTTGATGATGTTCCTGGTGTGTTTGGGGATTTATCTGTGCAAGTCTGTTTTATCACAGCTCTCTGTGTGTGTGTAGATATAAGACGTGTGTATATAGCGCTGTGTATGTGTTTCTACAGGTGTAAGAGCTGTGACATCATCACTAACAGACATAGAAGAATTGCAACCTGTGACATCATCTACCCTTTGAACTCTGACCTTTAGTCTGTGTGGTCCAATCACCGATCCGTTCCTGCCAAATTTGGTTGTTCTTTTTTGAATTGTTGGTGGTCAGTGTAGCTTTGGAACTGGTAATGACCTGAATCTGCCACAAGGTGGCATTATGCTGCATGTGTACTCTCAGCTGTCAGTTGTTTCTTCTTGGTCCAGATGCTGCTACACATGGAGTAAAATAGGATTTTCCCATTTAATGCCATTTTAAGGGCAGTACAATCTATGATTATGAATACATTTTAAGATCTTAAGGCATTTAAATAAGCAGTATTGTTGTGGTTTGTTTGTTTTTTTTTCGCACTCCAGTAATAATGAATGATTGTTCTGAGAGAAATCCATTTGTTTGTTTTTTTTATATATTTTTATTTAATTTTTTTAAAATTAAAACCTCAATTCATTACTTTATCTACCTCTACATGTTTTACTGGACATTTTGTCTCTCTGATTTATAATTAATACATTTTATTGATAGATTTATTTGTTGTTTATTTATTGATGATTTAATTTATTGATTTTTATTTTATTAGTTAAATGGTGTTTAAATTTGTTTAAATGTGATATGTCCTTTTTATTTATGTTTTTTTATGTATAAAACTGAGTCCAAATAAACTATTAAGTGAAATATTAAATGCTTACTATTGATTCTGTGACTTATTTAAATTTCCCTTATTTTTCACTATTTATTTTTTTTAAATTATAGTTCTATTTTTCATACATGTATTTTCATTGCTTTTATATAATATATTTTAGATTCTTTGTTTGTTTTGCTCCTATATCATCTGTTTTACATGGGTTATTTTAGAAGTTATTTTTATAAGGACAGGAAGGTACAGAAGCCACTCAAAGTTAATCATGTTATTCTAAGAGCAGTTAACTAAGTATACATAGCTAAGGCGGTGGATTTCCAGCAGACCAATTGACCTTAATCTATCATGACCTCTAAACTCGATCTGTATGCCCAGCAGGACGAGCGGGAGGTGGCACTGTTACAGATGGAGGAGAGAATGGGAGAAGTGGAGCTCACGCTCAGAAACCTCAAACTGCTTCTACAGGAGAAAGTGTCTCAGCTGAAAGAACAGGTACAGAAATACACAAACATCCCCCCCTGAACCTTTAACACATTCTTCACGATGCATTTTACTCTGTCCAAATCAGACTTCCAGCATAACCGTTCTCTCTGCTTCTGTAGTTGATCAGGAACAGTGAATCGGATGTGTTGATCAAAGACCTATACGTGGAGAATGCTCAACTGCTCAAAGCCCTGGAGAAGACAGAACAGCGTCAGAAAGTAGCAGAAAAGAAGAACTTCCTCCTAGAGGAGAAGATTTCCAGCCTCAATAAGATTGTCCGTGACCTTGGCCCTTCCCCACTGACTCCAGCGCCCTACCACTTCACGCGCTCCTGATTTTTAAACTGTATTAGACGTGTTTAATCGTAAAAGCCATTCCAGTATGATTTTCTACTGAGAAACATGTTCGAGCTGCTCTTTATACATCAAGCTGCAAAAAAGGACAGGAAACGCAAGTAGTCTTGTGCAAGGCTTGTGCACTATACGTATGCTCTGAAGCCATACGAAAGCTTTGTGTAGTGAACAAACTGAAATTAAATTATTGGCTGAAGATCTTCCCGTCTGCCGTGGATCCCAAATCTCCTTCCCATTCATTTTTATTACTAGGTGAAACTTTCCATTAAGTTATTGTTTTTATTGCTTTTATCAATTTAAGTGTATAGCGTTTTTTTTTTTGTTTGTTTAAGCCATACTGCAATGAGTCTGTACCTCAAACTGCATCTAGAAGGAGGTCTTAAGGAATGGTGAAATTCCTTATACCTAGAGAAGCTTGTCCAACAGCTGAGGCCCCGTGTTCACACACACACACACACACACACATGCACGCAGCCGCCTATCATTACATAGTTGTAGTGAAATGCAAACAAGGTCAATGATTCCCTGCATTTCAGAGAAGGAAATTAAAGGGCAAATGCCACAGTGTTTCTTCACTGTTTATTTCTGCTTGTTATAGTGCATTTTATGTCTTTGGGATTGTTTAGTTAATATAAACCTTTTCACTTGAGAATGTGCACCGAAAACATCCCATACTTTTACTTTAGTTGCCGCAGGACTTTGTGCTTTGTATTTATTTTGTGTACCTATTTTTCATTTATGAACTGTAATCATGTATTATGAGCACTGTGAATATGAATAATAGGGAGTTTAATAAAATATTTATGTGGAGTAAAAGAAACTCGGAGCTCGGAGATGTCAGCCTCGTGGTAACCACTGTATAATTTGTGTGTGGAGAGCAAAATTGTTGGTTATGATGTTTCATTTCAGGCATCTCTCAACGAGTGCAGTTTACAAGCTTTGATGCTTTGGGAAAAAATGCACAGAGAATTACAGGCATTTAAACATTTTGAAATTGCATTGAAATATGTGTCCTTATGTTTTTAGAATTGTAACACAGCCTTAGGTGAAGTATGATATATGCTTTACCAATACTTGTTATAAAAATAACGTTAACTGTACCCTTTAAGTGTTAATTGTGTAACACTTCGTTCAGATGCAAAAACACATAAACATTCTTTTTTTTGTAAAAAAATAAAAAAAAAAGTAGTTTAGAAAACACTGCGTATGAGTTTTCATTTCATTAGCGTTGTCAAGCGATTAATCGTGTCCAAAATAAAAGTTGTTATATGTGTGTACATTTATTACGTATATACAAATACATATGTATATATTTCAGAAGAAAAAATATTAAATATGTTTATAATTATATGAATATAAATATAGACTAAAAACAATATATCAAAAAAATCAATATAAACTGTATGTATGTATATATATATATATATATATATATATATATATATATATATATATATATATATATATAGTACACAAGACGTACACATTGTGTAATTTATATGCGATTGTTTGACAGCACTAATTATATATGTGTGTGGAGAGAGAGAATAGCTTAGATTATTTATATTTATCATTTATGTATTTATTTTCAATTTGTATTGTCTTTATGTCATTAAATCCCACAGAAATAAATACATAATAGCTTATATGAAACATATTATATGGGATTTAATTTAATCTAATTTTGTGAAGGTGAAGAAATGTTTTAAAGGTTTCAGGCTCTATTTTGTGCCCTGTTCGTGGAAAGTACTTCTTTCCGTTATATTAAACCTAGTGTGTTGAATGAATCGCCACAACTGTCCTGCTAAACCACAAAAAAAATGTGAAAGATAGGGGAAAAAAGTTCGAGAGTCAAATATTTCCCACAATGCTTTGCTCCTACGAGGACCTGGTTTAGGGAATGCCTGATCTGGGATCAGGTTGCCGCGAGGAGGGAGAGCTCCAGAGACAGTTGATCAGGGATCATGCGAAGGGGCGGTTAAAGTTACATTTTTTTTAAAAAAAATCTCATCAATATGCGTCTGAACGCAAGATTTGTTTTGCGACGCTAGTACAACTTTTTGAATCTGAAAATAAAGTAAGCTGGTCTAGGATCAGGCAGTTGGAAGTTATGGATCCGAAACAGCTGATCTGAGATCAGGTAGCGAGGAGGATCCAGCGAGATCTGATCTCGGATCAGAAGGACGTTGAGGGCTGGGTTGGGTTGGACATATTCAGCTGGTAAAAGTTTTCTTGCGCTTTTCTCGGGGAGTAATTTGAACGGTGCGCACGGGGAGCGCTAATTAATCATCGAAAACCGTTCGTAATGTTCGACTAGACACTCAAACAATCGACCCGTTCGCTGAACGCAAACTAATCGCCTGTGTGTTTATGGTTTCAATCTGTAGCCATGATGACTCCAAAGTAGCTATCGGGCTAAACGCTGCGAAATGGACTCGGTTTTTAGTGTCAGTGCGAATCTAGATCCGGATTTCAGGATGAAGCCGACGTCTAACCGGTCCGGAATCGTGTCGGATTAACGATGCTCTCTAGAAAGAAGAGTAAAAACGAAGCGTCCAAGCCAGCAGAAGTTCAGGGCAAATATGTGAAGAAAGAAACGTCCCCGCTGCTGAGAAGTGAGTATCTTCAGTCCGTCGTCCTAACAAAACCCACAAAATAGAAAATAAGCCATTAAATGATCAACATTATTTATTTAATGTACGCATTTTGGCGTTTGAGTTTTTGAAAATAAAGCGCAATTCAGATGCGTATGTGTCATTAATTAAAACGTCTATACAAGTCAAGCTTCGTTACTTCACTTGAACAACTGACTGAAAAAACATGCCCACTGTCACACACTCTTTGTCAACCTAATAGACCTCTATTATACACCTTTGAATACCTTTTTTAAAAAGATAATGCGTCGTACATTCATGTTTAAAACATCTAAATGTCATTGCATATAAATATCCGTCCGCTTCTTAAAATATCATACTTCATAGTTTTCTTTTGTAACCAGGAATATTTTGACACACTTAACCCTATTTAAAAAATGATGTGTCATTTTAATATTATTATTAAACTATGATTTAACTTCCATAACCGGATTGGCACAGCTACAATAGAGTACCATTAAAAATGTATACTTTTATATTTTACCCCATGTCATTTTGGATAACCTCATATTATTAGTATTGTCATTTAATGTTGCTTGGTTCTTTAATTGTAAGTTAAGGTATCAGGGTATATTTGAGTGGACAGTAAGTCAAAGTAATCACCAAAAAAAAAAAAAAAAAAAATGCCCGATTAGACCAAAATATATGTTTTACATAATATAGTCAGACTATAATATAATAAAATTGTTCAATACAAGACTTCTACTTGTATTGGAAAAAATGTAGAAATCCTATCCTACCCAAAAAATGTAGAAGTCTTATTTTTATAAGGAAAAAAAGTGAGTCTTGGGATATTGGAAAAAATATTGTAATCCAGTCAATTATTTAAAATATTATTTAAAATAATTATTTAAATAATATTATTTAAATACGTAATATTATTTTTATTTTAGAAACAGTAATTCTTAAAAAGTAAAGAATTGTAGTAATGAGCAACTTTGTTTTGCTTCACTGATACTCATTTCTGTATAATAGGATATAGAAAATTTCATGGCAGAATTTATTCTAAAATTTACAAAATAAATATTGCACAGTATGTTTTAATCCACTTACCCCTCTTCTGCCTCTCTCATGGTTTTTGTTCCAGATTTGATGCCATCGTTTATCCGGCATCCAACATTTCTTCGCCGCGAGCCGCCGTTAGTGGAGCCAGCTCCAGCCGGGGTGTCTGGTGCAGGTCCATATTCCTCCGGATCCGTTGGGGATGTTAGCGTCCCCAAAAGTTTCCTGCGCAACGCCCCTCCACGGACCCCCCTCGAGGTGTCGCGCAGGGAGAGTCACCGGCTGTCGGCGCCACCTCACCTTCATCGTGACTACTCTCCTTCCTCACCCTCTTACATGAGCGACGCTGGTTCAGTAACAGAGAACGGAGACGGCGGCCCGTTTTACTACCCTCCAGAGCCCTACTACAATAACCAACCCAGGCGAGCGCGCAGACCAGACCACTTTAATGAGAACTACAGGTACTACGAGCACAATGAACTTGGCTACCCACAAAACCCAGGACAGCCTCAGACGCCCCAGCCGCACAGTCGCCCACCCCCAGGTGAGTAACACATCTCGCATGCATTATAAGTGATGAAATAACAAACATGGCTGTTGTCACTCCGTACTATAAATATACACTTCCATGATCTGTTTCTATTTATGACATTATGTGCTGTTGTCTCTATGAGACTATTTAGTCTCCTCTGTCTAAATCAAGTATTGACTCATTTTGGTCATCCAAACCCCTTTGTATATGTCTGTGTATGTGTGTGTGTGTGACCCTGGATCACAAAATCAGCCGTGTGGCATAGGGATATTTTGTAGTAATAGCAAACAATGTTGTATGGGTCAAAATTATATTTTTTTTACTTTACATTTTTTAATTTTTTTAATCCCTCAGATTCCATGATTTTTTTCCTCTTTAAACAAACCATGTGTAAATTTAAAGCTTTTAGATTATGTATAAATCATAATGTCCGGTTTTCCGGTCCTGGGTCAAATACATGCATATTAGGGCTGTCTTTTTAATCTAATTTTTAATTTTTTATTAAAATAATTTTACTATGAAAATACCCTCAAAATATTGTTTACAGCTATTTTTTGTTAAATGAGAAATTATCAAATTTTATTTGATTTAGCATAAAATGTATTATAAATAAATAAACATTTAGACTGCAACAGCCTTGTGGTTAAAACTACAACACAATATTAACTTTTTATTTACTGAACTGTTGAATAAATCACGTTTAAACTGTTTGGGATAAAATCTCTACTCGTGTAGGCAATGCTGCTCTCCCTGCTCACGTGGTATCCCTTATTCTATGATATATGACTCAAAAATATCTTTGCACCATTATCTTGAATTTTAGAGCATAACTGCATTTGAGATGTTGCCTTGCATCATATTTGTCAAAAGTCAACTTTATGAAATGTAAGCCTGGAATACGCTACTCAATTTTTGCCCTGATTTTACAGTTAAGACAAGCTAGTTGAGGAAACGTCAGAGCCTGTCTGCAGATTAAAGCTGACCGATTCCACAGAAAATCGGGTAGTGTATGATGGTCACAGATCTCAGACTCCATCCAGCCGGAGGTTATCAAACATGTTTGATATTTCAGCCAATTTAACACATTTGTTTTCATGCGTCATGTGTCCCCTAGCAACAAGAGGCATGTTAAATGTAATTCATAGCTGTGATGGCGAGGCTGATTTAACGATAGCGTCACGATCATAAAATTTGTACGGTTAGAGCAGCAAGCTGAACTTAGCCAATCTACCCTGCCTGACTTAAATATCATCAAATTAATTTTGGCAGTGCTGGAGAGAAGAGATAGAAGTGATCAGCAGATGTTCTGAGGGATGACATTCCCCTGGAGACTGTCCAAAAGTTAAATAAATCTATAAGGAGGGTGTAAGCTGCATTAAAAGCAAACATAAATATACATTTAAGGGGTAGAAGAAATGTTTGCCCTTCGAATACACCTTAACCAGCCACGACGAGTGACATGACATTTTGCTGGTTTCTATTTTTGTAGTGGCATGCCCACCCTGAAATTTCATTGGTCCTAAATCTTGTTGCATAATTAATAAATACAAAACTTCAGATATGTTCAGATTCACTCGCTTGGTATGACTGATTGCTTGCGTTGTGGACGGATTAATCGCATGTTAAAACCGTAGCTTGCTATCTGGTGAGAATGTCTTTTTTGATGCATTTATTTCTTCTGGACAGCTTTATGTGTACGTTTTTCAAATACGTTTGGGATATGTATATATTTGCGGGTGTATGAGTCAGATGAACCTCTAGAGCTACTGAGCGCGAGAAGAGATGTGAAACCGTAAACTGATGTCAGCACACAGTCCAGCTCTGACTCTCACAAACACACACACAGTTCCCTCATAAACACATGCTCATGATTAAAGCTGAGCGATAGAGCTAAAATCATTATACATTATACATAAAATATTGTATTATATTATGTAGCTTGTATCTTGATGTAATACTGTTCACAATATATTTTTATGGTCTTGAAAGAGCTCTGTTATGACTACCAAGGCTGCATTTATTTGATATAAAATACGAAAAAAAACAGCAGTTCAAAATGTACTGTTTACTAATTAAATAATTTATGTAGTTTATTCCTGTGACGGAAAAGACGACTTTCTTCAAAAATCATTCTAATTGCTAATTTAAAGTAATGTTTCCAAATATTAGATTATTAAGATTATTATTACCGTGATCATTTATTTTTTTCCCCCAGAATTCTTTAAAGAGTATAACGTTTAAAAAACGTAAAATGAATGTTTTTGAGTGATGCAAACAAGTCATTAGAAGAGATTCATAAAAATGAATGACCAACTCTAACAGTATTTTGTTGCTAAAGTATAAACAAGAGACAAGATATTTACAGTATTACTCATTTTATATTTTGCCAGCCCTGCTCGGTCCATGATTTTCCTCTGTGCACACTTTTGCTCAACATACACACACTTTCTAGGCTGTCACTCTCCTGTAGTATTTCACACTGTGTGTGAGAATGACAGAAATGTGGATTTTTCTTGGTTGCCCTTTTCTGCACCGTACGCTGATGTTTTTTTTTTTTTTTTTTTTTTTTTTTTTCTTGTGTTGAACTTTTCATGGTCTTCTGGGGATTTTTGCTTTATATTTGACCCTGCAGCTGTGACTTGTTGTTTTCTCCCCATCTCTCTTATCGCTCCACCTCCTTTGTGTTCAAATTAAAACTAAAAACAGAATTCTGATATGCACAGAATCGTTTCCTGCATGCGGGTCTGTAATACTTCCTTGTGTTTGTTGATTTCTAGCAATCGGCCGTGTGCCAGCAAAGTCGGTGGGTAATCTGACGACCGTGAGCGGGGAGGAGGCGGCTCTTCCTCCTGGCTGGACTGTTGATTGGACAATTCGAGGCAGGAAGTACTACATCGATCACAACACAAACACCACTCATTGGAGCCATCCGCTGGAGAGAGAGGGGCTTCCACCGGGCTGGGAGAGGGTGGAGTCAGCAGAGTTTGGAGTGTATTACGTTGACCACATCAACAAACGTGCCCAGTACAGACACCCCTGCGCACCCAGGTGAGTGCCAAGACCTTCCAGTACATTCTGAGACCGTTTAGTGCCGTTTAGTTTTGTGTTTAAAATACACCATCTCTGCGCTTGCTCAGTGTTCCACGCTACGACCAGCCCCCTCCCCCTCCAGTCACCTACCAGCCCCGCCCACCAGAGCGCAACCAGCCCGTACTGGTACCAGCGAACCCGTACCACACAGCCGAGATCCCAG